>NW_008239139.1:808221-812392 GCF_000691975.1 Corvus brachyrhynchos | reverse complement strand
CCCTCTCTCAATGCGCTGGCTGAAGTTACAGAACCCAATATCCACGTTTCGAGGTACAAACTGAAGTACTGAAAGGAAAGGGCAAACATTATTCCTACAGAAAAGTATTTCCACGAGAGAGAACAAAACAAGCAACAGAATTCACAGGGCTATCATTTTCTTCTTCCATGAAGCTCAGGACACATTCAGTGAAACACCAGATAAAAATACATGAAAAATACATTTTGTGTTGCTGCAGTAAATTCTCTACTCACTAATATTGGTTGCAGCAGCAATTAGATTTCTGAAACATACTAGTGACAAAATATCTCTGTTTCCTCTTGCATACTAGGAGACCTTCACCATATACATGTGGCTAACTTTACCTGACTTGACCACTGAATTGGCCACACTGAAATCCTTAATACCCAACCAAGCCATGAAAATCTTCAGGAAAAAAAAGCAACAGATCTCTCCTTCTTGTAGCCTGTAATACAGCATTTAGCTTATCTAAAAGACTACCTATTGGATCCATTAATGCACATTAGTATTGGTCTAGTACTTGCAAAAACACTTAGTAAGCTACCTGTTAAATTTAGATACAGACATCTTTAAGTTCAGAAGAGAGAACGAAAGAGCACAAGATAGAAAGAGTGAGTTTAGAGGAATGTGATCAGGCACACACACCTGAACTACGTGCACACCTGTGGATTTCCAGATACAGTCTTAACCAAAGAAATGCAACGGTTAGCTTACAGACCCTAACAGCAATGTTATACAAGGTTCAGAACTGAAAAATACACCTACTGTCTATCTATATAACCACATTAAGCAGTGGAAAAGACATCACACCTGCACAGTTAAAGTGATGTCTTGCCATACAATTATTAACAGAGAATAAACAACACACAAAACGTCCCTGAACAAAAGTACCATGTTGACATTTATTAACTCCGCTTGTATGCTGAGTCCCTGCCACTACCTCATTA
The DNA here is from genome assembly GCF_000691975.1 of Corvus brachyrhynchos. Classification (NCBI taxonomy): domain Eukaryota; kingdom Metazoa; phylum Chordata; class Aves; order Passeriformes; family Corvidae; genus Corvus; species Corvus brachyrhynchos. The sequence goes on along the minus strand of NW_008239139.1, from coordinate 811,424 downwards.
CACAGTCAACCAACCAGGTAGGTAGCTTTATCATGCAAACAGGGCCCAAAGAAGATTTTAAATGACAACACTGACTCTCAAAATCTATTACATGAGTACTATTTTGCTTTAGATTATTAGTAGTCATAAACTTTGCATAAACGGCTGCAATACAGCGGCCATGGAAAACTGAATACTACATAAGCAATCTTCCTGCTCATGTCACGTGTGAGCCATCAATCCTCCTGCTCACCAATTCTCCTACATCACAACAACACAAAAAAGGCAGCTTTTAATATAAATTTAATCTGAAATTGACACAAGCATTACAAAGTAGCTGCACTGTGATTTTATGAATAAATGTTTCATAGATTTTTTTTTTCTCTTCTCACCTTTAGAAGCAAGAAAAAGAGCACACCTATTTTACAATGTACCAAAAGAAAAAAATCCTGAAAAAAATAATGAAGTGATGGGGTTAACTGTTTACAATTTATGACCTCTCCACCACGGACCTTAATGAAGTGATGGGGTTAACTGTTTACAATTTACCTCTCCACCATGGACCCGTAAATTATGGCATTAACAACAAGAATTAAGATTCACAGCAGAACACAGGGTTTTGACTCAAGCTTGCATCACAAGTGAAGAAGTGTGAATCAGTACAAAGCTACCTTTTCCCCTCTGTGTCAGAAGAACTCACCTGTCTGAACTTGGAATCTGTTGTCTGGCACAGTGAAAGAAGGATGCAGTGAGAGGATCGTGGGGGCCTCACCACGAAGAAGACTGCTGTTCATAAGCACGTTTATGACAGCTATTGCCGTGTAAACAAAGGGACCGGATGTCACCAAGAAAGCAAATTTGGGGGAAACTTTATAAACCTGCAAAAAAAGAAAAAAATCAGAAATTAAAAAAACCCAAACACGTCAATGTTAAATTTGGCAACGTTTTAGACCTACACAGCCTCACGCAGTTCAAAGCCACCTTGTCAAGAGGTAGGAAACTGCAATCTTTATTTTTCAAAAAGCAGCAGAAGCACAAACACAAGTGCTGTGCCTTGCAGCCTCTGCTCTAGTGCATCAGAGAGGCAACTCCCCTGTGCCAGGTGCACCTACTGGAATCTTCAGTACAACACACCAATCTTACCACTTCTTGATTTATCACATCCCCACATATTAGCACTCCCGCTTGCCTACATTCCCCTGGTGTACATAACATTCCCCATACAAAATTCCTGTTTACTCACTGAACTGCCTGCATAGCCTCTGCATTTCAGTCATACACCACATAGTGAATACCTCCTATACCATTCATACATGGCACGTATGTGGAGTAAAATAAACATAACCAGTGTTCTTTGGATATAATTTTCACACTCAAGAAAACTTTCTTCCAGGGAACACTTCTATCTGCTTGTTTCAACACAGTGACCACAATACAATTCTCTTCCAATTCATGTCCTGACTTTGAGTCGTCTTAAAAACCCTGAGGAGCCTTAGACATCATGTAAAAGAAACAAGATTGCAAGTTAAATATAAACCTTGAACCATGCAGACACACTTACCCACCATTTCTCAGTCCCCTAAGAAAGAACAAACTGAAGGTTTTTATTTATTTGAACACAATGCAGTGTCTTCCCTCCTTCAGAGAAACTATCTCAATATTAAGAACACCTGTTCCCCCACCATTATTTTCTTCCTTTTTGGTTTACTCCCCCAGTTTGCTTTAATTGCCTGTGGCAGTCACACCTCAAAAGTATTTTGGGATGTGCAACATGATGGCCTCACAGATAAATAATGCAAACCAGAAACCCAGAGTTTCTGATGAACGTGGGCCTCTTAGCTGAAGGGATGCTAGCACCTTGCAGATGCTGTGCTGGTGAAGGGATATGTTAGGTAACTTCAGCTTCAGGATGAGCCTTACCGAAGAGCACAGTGCCACTTAAATTGCGACCCACATGTTCCTTATTGGTATTTCTGCTGTAAAGTGATGGCAACTGTTGTTGAGATGAGACAGCAAGCTCCTCTTTCCTGTCCTCTAAAAAGCATGCATTTCAGGGAGCTCATCTTCACCAGAAGAAACTACCTCAGCAGCAGAAGGAAATGAGAAAAATAATCTATGCTGCTCATTATGCCTTTCCTTTTTCTTAGCCCACAAATACATGCAACATCCATCTTTTATTTTAAATGGATTTAGATCCATAAAACTCAAATTTGTTTGATATGAATAATGTGCACAGCTCTTTTCAGCTCCTCTTATCTGAAATTTTATTCTTTTATCTCATGATGAAATAATCTCTGCAGCTTCAGTTTGTCAAATGGAAACAGCAGTTAAAATGGGTAACACATGCCAAAAGAAAGTTGCCCATTACTTGCAAATGAGACTATTTAAAAGGGAAGAAAAAGAGGAATTAGAATTACAAATCTCAGTGACAATTTGCTGGTGATTTCTAAAGCAATGTATGCTGAGGAAGAGAGGCCTACTGCAGCCAGCATATACTTATGCAATCGAGTTGGGTATTTCAGACTCGAAAGCAAGCCTCTGATAACCAACTCAGCTGCCTCCATCTCTGACTGGGTGTGCTGCACCTCAGACACCAGGAGAGCAGCCTACCCTGGAATTAATTTTTTTGGCTCAACAGCTAACACTGGTTCCCTTCTGTGCTTCACTGCATCAGAAAAGCAACAGCAACTCCAGAATGGACATCCAAAATAAAAATCCACTTTTAACAGTAATTTTGAGGTAGGCAGATTAGAACCACGACAAGTCAAAACAATAGCTATTTCTGCTTGACATATTGCAGGGTTGTCTAGAATTAGCTCTCTTCAGCCTAATCCATATGACAGAAATAACAGACCCATGACAGCATGATGCTGTCTACAAGCTAATTCACAGAGAAATCTACAAAGCTATCTAGGATAGATGAGCACAGCTCATGACTCTGGACTCACGATTCATGAACGAGAATTGCTGCTTTTGGCACAGCTCTAACGGCTCACAAGAGCAGCCATCCATCCAACCCTCTCCTGGAAGTTTCACCTCTACTGCCAAGACAGCTAGATGCTAACAAATTAGGTAGCTGAACCATCACATTTTAGAGTGTCACTAGTAAAGTACACAAGCACAGATTTCTTATATTAAAAGGTACAAATTTTTTACTTTAAGCCTTGGGCCAGAAAGCCAGAGAAGCACACAGAACTCCATGTGCACTTTGGAGCCATTCCTGC
>NW_008239139.1:787244-808190 GCF_000691975.1 Corvus brachyrhynchos | reverse complement strand
CAGGAATGGCTTTAGTAGAAGCGCAGAACTCCTAACACCACCTCGAGTTAAGCTATCCCTGCTCCAAAGTGCAATGACTAACCCAACTCTGCTGTTTCCAGAACACAACCTACCTCATTCCAAGCTACCCTCACAAGAGAAAGCACATCCAGTACAGAAAGTTTTTAAGCCTCAGTTCACTAGAGGCTAGAAGAGTATTTAGGAAAAGCATCACGGTATCATTTCTCTGTCCCTTACAAGGTTTCCTAAGCATTTGCTAGTGATTACTGTCTGCTAAAATACTTGACCAGATGCACCTTTACCACAACCTAAGCCATGCCTACACTCCACTGTATTATGCTGTGTAAACATCTGGCAGAAAGCATCAACAACTGATCTCCTCACTACCACCTTATTAAGAATCCTATAAAAAGCCTGCAGAGGGTGTTTAACTTCCTGAAGACGGACTACAAAGGCTCACATGTCTTAAAAATGAAAGAAAGCTTCTGCTTCTATGCACTTTAGGATCTTAAGGCAACAGTTCTCACTGGTTTTACACACCTCCACGGTACCAGCCAGAACTTCAGCAGTGGTGAAGCGGCGATGAAGCCAGTGCAAGACCACAAGGTGGCATCTTTGAAAGAAGCATTTACCTGGCAATGATGAGAACTCCTTACTTTGGAGGCAGAGTTCACTGATTTGGGATTACAGGAACTGGTAGGTCAAGGACACACCCCCAAAACCACATTAAATACAACAACAAAGTGGCTACGGTAAAAATGCTAAAATGCATGATAAAATTTCCAAGCACAAATGAGGCTGGCAAAAACCTGTTTCCTGTTGGCATGAACTTAATGGCACCAGGGGTCCTGGCAGTGAGTCACTGCCAACACTATTTTATTTCTCACCCCAGTGCAAGTCAAGTCAAGAGAACGTTGTCTAACAGATCTTACCCAAGTGTCATAAGCTTTACCTTACAGAAAGTTGACTAAAATTACTCTTACTCAGACAATGGGGTCTTATTCTTTTGCAGATGCAGTATGTTGAGACTAACTAGAAAAAAATCTGATATTTTTCATTATTCTGACTTTGCTGTAAAGATTTTTCTAGGGAAAAAACTGCCAGAAGTTTTTTTTCATTTGGCAGGATTCTGCCTCCTCTTTTTTCCACTTCAGCAACTCACTATGTTTGAAATAATAAAGTAGCAGACTAAAGTTTCAACTGAAAAAGTTGAGGGCAAAAAATGTTTTAATCCTCCTTTCACTGCTAAACTTGCTTCCTATTTAAAGTGAGCAGCAGTTATAGCCATCACTGCCATGGATTTTGTTTTTAAAGCATACATTACTATGAAGTTAAATTTAACTGGACTGTCTCCTGATTTACTGTACATTACATCACAGCGAGGGAACATCTGTGAGCTGTAATAAGAGACACAGTAAAAAAGCAGCTTAGAGAAGTGCACTGCTTTACCGTAACTTGCAAACACACACATTGTTTCTGGGTACTTTCAACACAACTGTTTGATTATTTAAGTTTAGTGAGATAGAGAAATTCTGTTTAAAATATTGCATTACATCACCACTCAACATGCTATTATAGACAGCTCTTTTTCAAATTAACAGTTTTGTAAGTATTCCACAGTTAGAGGTGAAAACATATTTGCTAGTGATTATTTTTAGTGCATAACCCATATGATAGCAGCATTCTAGAATAGCAAGACTGATTCAGCAAAGATGTCTTTCCTTTTGATAAAAAAGATTTTTCAAAGAATGAAGCTGGACTAGTCGCATTATTTATAAAAACAGTTACTTCTGAGAAGCCTTAGGACTTCTAAAAGCCTTCTCCTATTGAGAGCTTTACAAGGCAATAGTAGGCCTGAAAGGCAAGAAGTTAAAGGGAAAAAATATAAAGCAAGATATCAAATTTGTTCCAATTAGCCTTCAAACATTCAGCAACAGATTTTGTCTTACTGCTGGATTAAGAAGGTAAGCACTCCTGTATTACTAAGCTCTGTAAGGTCACTGAAAATTGTGTTTCTATCATTATGAACATCTGACTTCTTGACTATTCCAGTTTGCACGAACTGAAGGTATAATTACAAACCAGTAGAAAAATCTCTTATATATAAAAAAATCTAAGTAGCTCATGAGCAGGTGTTGCTACAAGGACATAAACTACACATAATTTACAGAGGCAGCTAACTGTAGCTGAAGTTTGGCAGGAATTTGTAACACTCCTATCTTGACTGAGTAGTAGAGATGTATCTCCTCAAACATCAGACAGAAGCTGTTTAATTAATTACCGAGGGCAGTGATCATGGGAGATGCCAAAGTTAAAGGCACCAAGCAATTCTGTGCATGGAGAAATGCAAGTTATGTTCAACAAACTGCTACTTGAGTTAACTACATAATGAAAATGAGATCACTGACTTAGAAAAGATCATTTGGTGCTGGGCTATGACAGCTACATGAATACAGACATGCAGAACTGCAAGTGCAGCTGAACCTCATCTACACCAGTAATTCCATTTAAGTATTTCCTCACCACTGAAGTATCTGATTGTACAACAAGAGTGCCCCCAAACTACCCCTACAGTCTCTTCCTCTCAGACAGAGGGTTTGAGACAGAGGTGGAGAACAGAGCCTTTAACCCTTGTCTCAACTAGACCATCACTTGGAAGTTAGAAAACAATACTGAAATACTGTTCAAAGATGATTCCTTGAATATCAAAGCAGAGAAAGCTTTCAGAAAAACCCAAGAGTACAGCTATTCCTGTGAGGGGGGTAAGGACAGGAGTTACATCTACCTGAAGTCTCAAAAATAATGTCTTACTGTTGCACACCTGGATTTTTCCCCTGCCAAATCAGGCATTTGGGATTCCACCACCTCGCCTGCAAGTGTTGATGGTCTCACTTAAAACATAAAACAGCACAAGGCTGGGGAGAAGGTTTCATTTTGTTTAAAGTGCTAAGTATGTAATCAGCTAACAGAACAAACAGACCTGTTTAACAGGTATTCTGAAGGGTAAAAGTTCTTCAGTTTCAATTCACCAGCCAAAGGAGGTGAGCAGTAGAGTCTGGACACTTCTTGCTCACCTCTGGCAAAACCAAGAAATGTCTGTCCTAGAAAATTATGGCATTCTAAAAGCAAAAAAGTTGACATCATGTTCACATTTTAAAAAAACACGACTAACATTTAAGTTAAAATAAAGCTGTCTCTCATACAGTATCTATGGACTGTTTGAATTACTATTTTAGCTTGTGAACTAAACCCACTATTGTATTACATTGATCAAAGAGTACTTGTACACTCTTCATATCACTTACCTCTAGCTCCACTGATCTCCTGAACTGAACTCTGAGCACTTGTCTGATGGATTCACTGACATTTCGTAGAACAGCTCTTCGGGCCAGCACTAGAAATTAATGTCAGTCAGAAAATACACTTTAGCTTCATCTCTTGGGTTTTGATTCAAAGTTGCATTTTCAATTGTGCAGTGCATGAAAAAGCAGGCACAGAGATCAGCTGCATCAAACAGGTAAGATGAACAACAAGGACACGGGTAAAGGTGTGACTGTATCCCAGAAAGTGACTGTCTGTAAAGTTTAAGGAACTATAAGTTTATTTCCTTTCTCTTGTTTTGCTTTTCCATAGCTAATGTCTTTAGCACTCTGATAAATGAAACTTTTAAAGAGCCACTGATGCATTCAAACGGGAAAGTAGCAGCATATTCGGTCTGACTTGTGAGTGAGCCTGCTATCACAACACAATTAAAAGTTTTGTAGGCAATGCATGGAATGCAGATAAGGTCAGAAAAAAGCCACAGAAAATATGCATCTACTTTTCTCTTAAATAAAAAGTAAACAAACATGACATTAATTAATGAAAGGGAAATCCACAGAGTAAGAAAGAGCTTTAAAATCCCCACATCCCAATGGATGTCATGTCTGTTACAGTCACAATTGACACCGTGACTGTGGGTTAAGCAAACAACTGAACAGCATCATGTTGTCATCCTGCATTTACTTTCCATCAGTAACTTGCCTACAAAACTAGTCAAATCACACCTTTAAAAAAAGTCTTCCTCATCACTAGCATAGCTAGATCACCTGCATATCTGGAGGATGAGATTATGCTCATTCTGCTTTATTTCTTACTACTAAATCTTAAGGGTAAAAAGTATTGCTCACCATGAAAATGCAACACTTCTGCAGCTGCCTTGGATTAGTTTGCTGGTATTGTTTTGTTAACAAGCTAGGAAAAGGCAGGAAAACACCAGAAAAGCAAACACAGATGCTAAGACAATTAATTTTGAAACACACTAATGTCACTTTTTCTGGTTACAAACACACCAAATCCAATTGAAGGTAAGTATGGGAGGAGGTAAGATACAAACATAGGCTAGTACGGTAAAATTATAAAAATGGTAGCGAAACCCAAAAGTTTTTTAAACCAATTCTGCTCTTACATATTACAACATTACCTCACATGCAGGTGTTTATTTAATAAACAGCAGCAACAACTGAAAGGAGGAACTTACTCAGTCAGAACATTAAACAGTTTGGCAGAACAGTCCCATGACAGGAACATTCATTTACAACCGATGAAATGATAAAGCTGCCTCTAACTCAGCACACTTGTATGCATACATCAGCAATTTTAGAAGACAATTTCATTCTCTGTGCAGTGTAATGTATTTGTAACTTCCTATCACAATGGACTTTGTTCAAGTGAATGCTATTATTTTTAGCAGTAAATGATAAACCAGTGCTTTTACAGCTCTTTGTCTAAATTTACGCTGTGTTTCTCTGAAAGGTTCACTTAGTTAATTCAAAATCTGCAATTCAGCTAGGGGGTCATATTACAGTGGCTTCTGAAAAACAAAATGAAAGTGTTGGGAATATCTTACCCGCAGTGACTAAGTAGGCGTCAGGAACAGTGATGTCGCAGACATATGGCTGCCTGGTAGTAGTCATGGCAGAGGTTACAACCACCACTTCAGACAGAGTAGTGGTCCTCAGAGGGGTGGAGGAGAATGTCCCCGGGCTGCCTGTAGCACTGGTGACAGTGGTGGAAGGAGCTGATGCATCAGCACCAGCAGTTACACTGCTTCCTGATGGAAGTTCATATCCAGGAGGAGGGCTAGCAGTCGGAGGAAATTGTGTGGGAGCAAACGACGAGGTCACAGACAGAGATGCTGTAGGAAAGGGCATCACGCTGATGGTGTCGGCATCTGACGTGAGATTGCCAGGGTCTGTGGGAGGAAAGGCTGTGGGGATGCTGCCCTTGCTGCCAGATGTTAAAAGCAGCGTGGGGTTAACTGTAGCACCAATATCCTCATCAGAACCCAGAGCAGTTGAAAGTAGAGATGAAGATATGTTTAAGACAGGAGTTGCTGGAAAGGTAGTAAACGAAGAGATCAGATTTGTTTCACTGAGCAAGATGCTGCTGGTAACAGACTGGGTGTCGGAAGTGGGCAGCACCAGGGTAGGAACCACAGAGTGAGAGGTGGAGAGTGAAGGCTCCAACTGAGAGGTAGCTCCTGTGGCAGCTGAGGTAAACACAACTTCAGAGCCCGCTGGCAGTACCGAGGATGCTTCCAGAAACATGGATGACTCCGAGTGAAAATCTGATGATGGCATTATTTCAGGAACCTGTTCATCTGGAAGGGATGATGCATTTGAATAAAAGTATGATGTTGAGCCAAGATGTAACTGAGAAACCTCGGTGTCAGTGGCAGAGCTGACAGCGGTAGCTAAGTCCCAGCTGGTAACATCCAGAGAAAGTACTGATGTCCCAGTCAACAAGGTCTGAGGTAAGAGTGTTGATAAATCACTCTGCATGACAGAGTAAGAATTTAGCATGGTCAGTGATAAAGACAAGTAGCTAGATTCAATAAGAAATGGTGTTGATAAAAGATTGGATGGAAAATCTGAAATATTTAAAGACAGGTCATCCCTTGTAGATGTCTTGCCAAGCAAAACCACAGATTCTGACGGCATTAATTCTGGCAATTCCAGCAAAGTTGTCCTACTGATTGCAAACGATGCTACTGGCTCACTCTGGATGATGGTAGAGTCCAACAGAACAGTGGTGGCACCAGGAGGTTCTACATGAGTGCTAGGAGTCAAAGAAATTGTTTCCAGAACAGGAAGGGTCTGGGAAACAGAGATGTTCAGTGACGTTTCCCCAGGGAGCTGATGGTAGGAAGGAGTTATTGTTATAGGTGTTCTAGTGTCTGTAGTGCTTATTAAAAACATGCTTGAATCAGGGATCTCTGCGAATCTTGAAGAAAGTGAAACAACTGGTCTTGATGGAAAAGAAGTATCAAAAATCTCAGGTGTAGGTTCCTCTAATTCATACCCGTCAGTAATTATAGTTGTAAATGGAGTTATGCCTTGTACTTCAGAGGCTTTGATGGTCAAAGTTTCAACATAATCGCCTGAGCCCACATCATGTTCTGGGGAAAAGCCTGTTTCTGGCAGAAGTGACACTGAGTCACAATACAGACAGTAACTGTACGATCTTGTGTAAGGCACTGGACTCTTGAGCTCACTGACAAGCTCTGATTGACTTAGTATTTCTGAACCAGCAGGCAAATTTGGTGCTGCAGTGGAGAACTCACGTGTAAACACGCTGGCATTAAGAACTGTATTAGAGTTCACGGAAATGGCAGCTGAGTCAAGAGGGAAAGACACAAGTGGAAGACTAATAGGAGAAAAAGCAGGCTCAGCACGGGCTGCTGAAGCTGGCGTGGCCCACGGAATGCTTGGAGGGGAGTAGGTCCTTCGATCGAGAGATTCTGCTGCCCTGCTACTCACATGGGTGTAAACATCACCATACAGGTCTGCATGTTGTGCTGTGGCATCTGGGGCCCCAGGGCTGGTTTCACCCAGCAGCTTGAGATGAAGAGGCAGTCCCTCTGAGGCAGCCCCAAAAGGCAGAGCTGTTAAACTTGCAGTAATGTTTTCCTGTGCCACAAGTCCCATCTCTGAAGGAATGGAAGTGAAAGGAACAGCTGTATTTGGAGGGTACAACAGCAAGTCTCTGCTTGCTGTTAGCATTTCACGATCTGGTACAAAAGGCTTTAGTTCCATAAGAGTGTAGCTGCGTTCAGGGACAGCACTCAACGGAGTCTTCTGCTGTGCTGTTTCTGAGATATCATACGGTGAAGAAAGGACAGATAATGAAGGTGTTAGCAACACAGTTTCTAACATTTCTCTTGATGGCTCTACTGTATTAACTGAGTGATGATCTGCTAAAACTGCAAAAGACTTCACTGGAGGAGTCCACTGTGCCTTTGAAAAGGAGCTAATAAATTCATCATCACTTAGGAATGCCTCACTGCTCGTTACATAGACATCTACCAACGGCGTACTTCTCCCTTCTGAAATCCTGGCTGTTTCTTCTTGGCTAAGTAAAGTCCCATCAAAGGAAGTAGCAACTGATGATAAAACTGTTTGAAGCAAATTACTTTCTTGGGACTCCAAAGTACTTTTTGCTAAGGCTGTTCGTGTCCTGCTGCCTGATATGCTTTCATGCACCATTGAGAAAAAGGAAAAATTCTGCTGTTCCAAGGATCTCTCATCTAAATTAAGAGGGAGAGAAAAACAAAAGCCAAAACACAACAGATCAACACAAGTAGTAAGATCACTATGAGCAAACCTCACACAGAGTATTTCTGGAGACAACGCCCAGAATTCAAGGGTGAAGACAAAGCATCCCAGTAAGTAACAAACCTCCACAAGCAAGTCAGCATAAATAGTAAGATTTCTTGTGAAGTCTTCATTCCTGGGAAATGAGCAGGACAACAAAAGCTCCTCTCGCTGCACTGACGCATCTCTCTACAGCAGGACTCTAGTGAGCCCCGTGGAAGAGCAGAAAGTGGCTCCCTCTTACCTGTGCAAGGCTACAGTGCATAGCAGCTAATGGTCTCACAAAGCAAACACACCAGAAAGGGTAACAAGGAACAATGCAGGGGAAAATCTTACATAATTTTAGGTGTTTTGCTTTCCTTTAGTATAACTTCATTTCCTCTGATTTTATTATTTCTTAGTATTAAGGTCACTAGAAGATCTACTCTGTTTCACGGACCAGATCCTCCCTCTCGTATCAGAAGTAAGTGATACAAGAGATGAAGAGGTATTCCCTTTTCCATAGGGAAAATGTGGACCTGGTATCAACAACAAGAACTTGCTAACATGTTATGTTTACATAGGCCACCATTCATCCGAAGTCTGGCCTGTTAGCAGTCAGTGACAAATTGCTTCATTACACAATTGCCATCTTTATTCACAGCCCTCTACAGGACTGCTCCCTTTATAGGCCACCTGTAATAAAGCTTTCACTCCTCCAGCTCCCAGAGTTCATGTAGTAATGGCCAGGTTCAAACACAAAGGAGACAAAGCTGAGAATTCACAACATATTTCAACAAACAAAATACTCTCTCACAAAAGCACTCTTGGGTTACAGAGAAGATCTACATATAAGCTTTTCCTACCACAGATGAGTTTGGCAGAGAAAAGGTTGATTACTTCTCTGAAACATCAAGACTGGATTAACAGCATTCAGAGCTGAATTATTAAAGGAAATCACAGAAAATTGCAGCAGAATAGTTTTCAAGGGTACACACAAAGGGTTCGTCCTTGAATTATCTATCACGCCTGATCATTGTATTCTCATATGGGAGTGTCTAGGCAGTGCTGCTGGAACCTACTGGCAACACACATTAACAAAGCTGGGGGGGCAGGAATTGCATCCAATTAAACCACCAGGGACCAGTTTAAAATAAAAACAAGCATACACAGTACAGAGTGCTGGACAAATGATACAGTACACAGCTCAACTGCAACTACATCTGTAACCCTTGAGGGGATGCCCTGAACTCAGTAACCCATGGAAGCTCTTGCAGGAATAGCTCACCTATCTGTTTCCCAGTGTCTAACACCACTTTCCAAAGGTGATAAACTGCTGTACTTATCCCCTTCTCCCTGGTCTGTTTGCTAAACTCCTTGACACAACTTTTCAAGTTCTGATGCACTGACTTGACAAATTTTGAAGGTGCTGATCTGAAAAGCACAACTACAAGAGTTAATGCTCAGAGCCAATACCACTGTACCACTAATCACACCTAACCAAATTGAGTGCTGTGATTATATCCTTTTTTTTTATAGATTCTGTGCACGTTTTGCAGCATAACAGATACTATTCTCTCAAGCAGTCCCAATTCATTTTTTCCTCCTGAAACTCACTGTAAATATTACCAGCTTTATTATGCTTAGTTGGTGTATGATAAAATATACTGCTTTACAATGCTCTCGGGTGAAGAAAGAAAACAAAATACAAAAAAAACACTCTTGTAAAAGCTATGTAAGACAGGTAAACAAGTCCATCCTCAGCCTCTTTAACAGAGGTCAGGTGCTTGAACACGACACAACGCAGAACAGTGCAGCCACCATGGAATAACCGCTTTCACAAGGAGTTAACATGAGTACCAGACAAAGCAGTTTCCAAGAAGCACAGAACCAAAATGTACCCCGACACAGCTCTGCTAGCTGACCAAAAGTTGTTCAATGTTCTTTTTTCATTGCTAGAATCCTCCCTGGCCTCGCTCTTTTCTTTGATTTACGCTTCCAACCTTCACTTTTGTCTTTGTGACATTTTGAGTAAGCACAGAGTTACTAAAGGAAAAGACTTCCAAGGCTATGAAACAAACAGTGTCAAAATGAATCACTTCCCTCCCTACACACATGCACATTTCCTTTTAGGCAGCCCTGTAAAGTCCTGTCCACCTTGGTCACACTTTGGACACCTAACCCTTGCTTACAGTGAGCTCTGCATTGCAGACAAACACGGTAACAGAGAAAGTACTCCTTGTTCACCACGGTTTCATGTTGTAAATCCCTGCAGCAGTACACAAGGCAGCTGTGACAGCTTCAAAATAAAGAGCATGGTACACGTGGAGCTGATACAGCTGACGGTTAATAGGACCAGGCAGAGCTGAATACTAATACTAATTAGTAACTGCACTTTTGATCAGGTATCGCCACAAATCTTTGACTCAAAGCTAGAGGTGATTCCACAAAAACAACTCTACTGCCTATCCATGTGTATGCTGTGTACCATCTTCTTCCTTCACTACAGAGAGCCCCTTTCTTTTTGTTCAACTTGACAGGGGAGCTGTCACATGGCAAGATCCTGCCGGAAGTAAAGAAATGTCACAGAAAAGATGTCCCGAAGAGTTAAGTGCATAACCCTAAGCTGTCCAACAGACATGCAGAAGAGGCAAGGTTTTAATTCTTTCTGACTTTAGAATATGCTTTTTAAAATTTTTTTTGGATGGCTTGATAATATTTTTTCCTTGAAAGACAAAGGAATAGTAAATAATAAATTCATCATACACTCGTGCCTTGTCTCTTAATGCAAAGAATCTTGCTGCTGATACCAGGAAAGAAAGAACACAACTTCTGAAATAAATGTTTCATTTTTTGAAGAAAAATACACTGTGTCTTGAGAAAGTTACAAGCTCTAGGACAAGGTAAGAGCAGTGTTAGAGTAAGTGGAATGGGAAAAATTCACCTATGCATGTAGGTGAGCAAGTTCATGAGTCAATGTTCCACGCTATTTACTTTGCTTAGTGTTTTAGAAGCAGGGAGCATTAGTGATGTGCCATTAATAATACAAATTAGTGTTTTCTGTCAGCTCCACAGAACAGTGCACCACTTGAATAGCGCTTGTCTGAGCTGAGCGTGCCTCTCAGGGAGAGCAGATGGGACGCGTGGCAGATGTGTTTGGGAGCAGCCAGACAACCCACAAAGAGGCAGGAAAAGCAAAGGAAAAAGGGAAGGAGGAGAAGGCACACCACGGCATGACAATCGGCCTCATCAGTGCAGAGTGGCCGATCTGGCTGTACCGTGGGACAAAGGAAGCAGACAGATTGCACATGTTCTGGTGCATCTCAATGCCACGGCTGCACAAAGCTATTGATGGCTATCAACGCCGACTTGTTTGTTTGCACAGCTGTTACTGTCGGGTGACGCTCCCCCTTTCCGTTCCGAGGGGACGGACGGGCTCACATCAGACAAGCCCAACTCCGCCGGGCTGATAACATTATGAAAAAGAATAGATAGCTTAGGGAACAAAGCTGTGATCCCAAGCTACAGCAAAGGCAAGGAAAGGCGAGCACTAGTGGCAGGGGCCACAGGAGTCACAGATGGCACCAGTACAATGCCACAGCTCAGACAATGACATTCGGGCACAGAAGGAGCAATAACAGGAAATCTGCTGGTGGCCTTGGGGTGGCAAACTCTCTGCTGCTCCTGCTGCCCCCCAAAACTGGTAGGAGTCACAAGCAATTCACAAGTATTGAAACCTGTCACTGAGCAGAGCGACCCTGAAGCTGCCAGATCCGTATTTACAGAAGCACAGCCGTGCCCTGTTAAGGCTGCTGCAGACTTGTGTGAATTCGGGAAGGACCCAACTTTCTCACGACTACAGCAAAGGACTGCTGCAGTCCACAGACTTCTTTGGTGACAAAAATATACCACGTCTGCTTGCCAGAAAACTACACGTGTTCATAAACCAGGAACTAGACTAGTCATTTTTCCAGAAAGCAATTAGAGGGATGCAGATTGCATCCTTCCTGTAGCTGCACTGCTAAAAAGTAATGTCTGCTCTATAACCTGTAATAAAGAAAAAAAAGGACGTTTCAAATATATATTTTTAATAATATACATGTATATCGATATGCTTTTATATTTTCTTCATTTATAACAAATATACTTTCATGTATTTTTTAAATGCAGGATCCAAATGTAATCTCACCTCTGCCACTGATATTTCATGTGACTTCAAAAAACTTGCACCACTTTTCTGCACTCTGCTATTAAGATATGGCAATTGTACACCACCCCATTTGCCAGTATTTACTAAAAAGTCAGTAATTCTCAATATTATCAAGATGTTAAATCATAGACAGGTACCAGCATGACAATAAACACAGGAAATCTTATCTTGTAATAAAAGTTAAACCTTAAGACTAGAACTAGTAATTTTCATTCTATTTTTTTTTTTTTTTTTGAGAAACTAAGGTATGGCTAATAAAGTTTGCAAACAACAGAAAATTCCAGCAGACTAGCAGCAAAACAGTTCAAAACATGTATCACTTAAAAAAAAAAAAATCTTCTGCGTACTAACACAATGACCAACAAAATTAAATTTTAGTAGCTGTATTTTTTAGGCAAGGAGAAAAATGGCTTTTATTGCTGCCCATTGTTTCAAACAGATGCATTTTAGGTAGAAAGCCAATCAATACTACATACATTCCAAATATTATGGTAAAATTCCTAACTAACTACATAACAGCAGCTCCCAAATCATTAAAGCTATGAGCTCGCTAAGAATATTCACCACTTGAAACAGTTACCTGATTATGGGATGGAGTAGTATATCCCATTTAAGGGAAGCTTTTAATAAAATATATTTTAACCCTTTCTTCAAGAAATGGAAAGTAGGAAATTGAATGCAGCGTAAGACTCAAGACCACCCAAGAGTAGAAAGAATGATAGATGCAAATATATCTAAAAAAAATCCAAACTCTTCCTTCTACAGCTTAACACTTAATAACTTGCTAATTTATTTAACAGCATTTAGTTCAGCTTCCACCAAAAAGAGCTTGTATGCATTAGGTCATTGCAAAAAATTTATACAGCCCCCTTGTGTAAGCCTCTAACTAAATTTCTTAGGTGTCTGGCTTGTAGGAAAATACCAGTCACAGAAGCATGTGCAGATGAAAAGCTGTCTGCTTTCTTCTCCGGGAGGCATTAAGCATGGACTGAACAGTGACAATAATTACCCCTGGCACACAAAAGCCAGGGAGGGGGGGGATGGGAGCCTGCACTGTCCCTCCCTTCCCAATCTCCTGCTCACAGCTCCTCTGCAGGGCTCCCTGCAGATTTTGCAAGGTTCTGTTCCCTAGAGCATATGCTGCACCCCTGCCCAGTGCACCCTCAGGGCAGCAAGGGACACAAATCATCCAAAGTCACAACAGTTCTTCCTCAAAGATGTTGATTTTCTCATTTTGAAAGAATCTCTCATCATTTACCAGATGCACTTAAGAATTTTAACTAATTAAGCTGCTCATACTACCTGAAAGGCTAAAAGAAAGAGAAAGTAATGAAATTGACAAATTATGCTATGTCTTGGCCCTCCTTCTCACTATAGTTGATGAAAAATCTTCATGACAGAAAGATCTGTATTATGAGAAAAATAAATGTTACTAGGAAGCAGCAGGCAAAGTGAGTGCCGAGGTACACACATGCTCACTTTTACACACTTCAGGTTTTAATACACAGCCAAAAAAGAAGAGGAACATCTTAAAGTTATTCTTCACCAACATGCACAGCTGTGGCTCAGCTGCTGCCCAGGTGTAAGTAGACAAGAACCTCCCCTTGTTGCACAGCAAATAAGCACAAGCTTCCATCTCTGTACAAGGAGGAAAAGTGCACCAAAGCACAAAGGGGAAAAGATAAACCCGTGCCTGCTGGCCAGCAGAGCTGATGAAGGCTTTGGAAAGAAAGAATTTTAGTACAAGGCAGCCTAACTGCATTTCATAGGCCAGTCAAAAAATACACCATGAAATCCTCATGAATTTTTGCTTTTGGCAACCAGTATCAGTGAACCTGTAATACCAGCCACTGCCATTGACATTTTCTTTCTTCTCCAACATTAAAGCCACCCTGAAAACTTCCTTTAGGACACTTACTGGTAACCATCACGTTAAAGAGCTGTAGGCAGTGTGAGATTCCAACTTCCACAGCATGGCCAATGGAAGAACTCAGGAGAAAACTTGCAATCTATGCTCTGATCCAGGAATTTTCCTAACACATCCACTGCTGAAGCAGAGCAGGACCCTGGAGTAGTTTACAGTAAATGGTAGACTAAAAGAAAAAGAACCCACGGCTTCTCTTTATTTCATACCACTATAACACATTCTGTTTTCCATGAAGGAGATCAAAAACCGTGCAACCCAAGGGATGCTTTCTGTAACAAAAGGTAACAACAGGTAGACCACCAGATCGGGCAACTAAAGGGAGGAGAACATGCAGAGGAGGTCAGAGTGAGCCACCTCACCATCCACTCCATAAACACAAGTACACAGCGAGATCCACCTCCCAAACATCATTACAACCTTTGGAAAACCATGACTCAGCTAAGAAGTGGGCTGGGAACAAAGCCCATGCACAGAACAGTTTGTTATGCCTACACAACACCTGCAATCCTCAAGGAGACAGAAATCCTCACTTGTGGAACTGCATGAAGCTCTTACAAGATACCTTAAGCTGACAGTCCTTCTCTAGAACTCCCCTGAAACAAAGCCATGACAATTCCTACCCTTCCCAACATCTCAGAGGGGAGAAAAATAGATGTTTCTGATACAGAAGCCTTCCATGGCCACTATGCCTTCCTGCAGATCATCCCCCACAGCTGAGGAAAGCAGTGGCTTCATGCAGAGCTTGGTGCTCTAACACGACCGGCTGTCTGGCCATGCACACACAGGCACAGAAACCGCAAATCAAATCCTAGTTCAAAGTGTAGCTTTTGCTGGGAGCGTTCATGCTTTTTTTGGCACTTAGCTGTACATGACATCATTGTGTGGGAAGCCATATGTTAGAGATAAAGTACACACAAACTCGAATTGACTTTACAAATGTTAATTCTAAGAAAAACTCTCATCAGATTTGCTCATCGGGATAACCAGGTCACATTTTTAAAATGGGAAAGCTTTCCTTCCCCCCACTTCCTTTCTTTTTTTCCCCCCTTTTTAATTGCTCTCTGCACAGCAACTTGATTTTTAGTCTCTAAGCAGCCAGCGTCAGTTTTCATTCAACTTGAATGACTAGTGAAAAGCTTTATGCTTATACTCAACACTGCAGTGTCCACCAAAATGCAGATCCTGGAAGCTTTTAAAAAGACCAATTAAATTTCTATTAGCCTCTTTTTTAGGGCAGATGACAGATCAGTGAGTGGCATTTTGCACACAAGCAAAAAATACATCCTTAAAACAAAATAATTTTACTTCTTACACTGCATTATCACTACAAAATCTCTACAAGCCATGAAGTGACAGAGAGCCTGAAGACAAGAGTAACCGTCTAATTAAAACAGAACCTACGCTGTATCCTAGAAACCCAGTTATCCACAGGGACTCTCTTCATTGACACATATCCTTAACTGTGCTGTGCTGACAAAGGAAAAACGCCCTTGACTGAGCTTTAAGTTGCTCAGATCAGCAGGCTCGCTGCTCCAAAATCCTGTTACTTCAAGGAATAAATGGAAGTCCCAACCTGCAGCACCTACAAGCAGCTCCTGTGAGAGGCTACTTCACCAGGCTTCTGTCACAGACACAAAAGCATGGTGAAAAATCTGAAGATGAGATTTTTCAGCTGGCAGGGTACCATCACTCTGTACTGAACTCAGAACAACAACTTCATTGCTCCGGGGCCAGATCGCAACAATATGCCTGTACATGCTTAATTTTTCAAACAGTTGTATACGCATAAGCAAATAATACCAAAAAGCTCCCGCACAGTCGGATATGAAGGCATTTAGTGGTACTCGCAGCATGTATCACTTGGCAAATCAAGGCACATGAGAGAGAATCTGTCAACGCATTTTCACAGGAAAAGGAGATTTCAAAGAAAAGCTGGGAAAGAGAACAGAACAGTCCCAGCTATCCCAGCCTTTGAGGCTGAAAATAAGCATTTCACCAAAAGAGTGCTGAAAAACATGGAAAGAAAAGGGACATTCAAAGAGATGGAACAGAAATTCAAGAAGCACTCACTTTAAGTAGAGGTTACCTAAGCTTTTGCTTTACAATGTGCAATTGTTATTGATCTTGACCTCATTTGGAAAAAGTGAAATTTTAAAAAAACCTATAAAAAATAGAGTAACTGCATAACACCAAAGATCAAACTTCTGTCTTAATTCATATCCACAGAACTTCCAGAAGACAATTCCCTGGCAAAATTACTAGAAAAGAAGAAAGAAGGCAACAGAAGTATTATTTTGAACAATAAGACCCACACAAAAACTTAACCAAGACAAACGAAAATGACCTTCTCTATAGGCTGTCACGCTTAGGCATCCACAGTACAAAATAGACAAATTCAATGCAGATATCCTTATTAGAGATTCTGGAACTGCACTGGCTTTAAGAATAATTATGCTATCAAGTAATATGTTTTGCTGTGCAAATATCTCAAGATTTAGCAACTCATTCTCATCTTTTCGTCCTCCTCAGCCACATACTCAAAAGATGACAAGTAAAGAAACTGCAGTAGCTCACATCTGAAGAGAAATGAAATTTGCCCGAAGTGTTTTCTTCCATGTCCTTAATGCAATCCAACAGCCCTAATCACCGGTCTCAGAGCACTCTGCTGGAAACAGGTTATCCTAAGCTACTGCTGCCTAAGCTTCCAGACCTGGGACCAAGTTCATGACCAACACAAATGAGTTCAGCTCTGCCAGCTCCAGCCAGGTTAGATCCTCTTTTCCCAGTGCAGAAGTTGGCGAAGCTGTGACACCACCAGTCATCAGACATACCTACTAAGATACCCAGGATTCTAAAGTGTGAGTCTTCTATTTCTTAGTACTCTTAGTCTCTACTTGCTTTAGAGTCGTGTGGCACTCCAAACTTAGCATAAAGAAGTTATGGATACTAAACTCTCCAAGTTATGGCAATAAGACAATCCTGTAATAAGAACTACAGTTTCTCCATGGCCCTAAAAACTTCATCGCCTCAGTTAACAACAGAAAAAAAAAAAAAAAGAGAGTGTAAATATTATGTTAGTAAGAGTAGCAGAAATAAACCATAAAAGGATCTGCTGGAGAAAACAATGAATATATAGATAATCCAAAAAGAGAATCTAAGCACAGATTACATATTTCTTACTAGAAATATGTATAGAAGAACCAGGAAGGTAACAAAACAACTGCCAAGAAAAGTATATGGGAGTGGAAAGCATTACATAGTCCTGCTTTATGGGGCAGTCTGCTCACAGCATTTTTTACAGGAGCAATATCTCTTCAGGAACATCACAAAGTAAAACTTTCTAAATAATATATTGAGAAATACACCAGAAAGAGAACAATAAAAAGAGCAGGCAAGGAATGTCCTCTTACCAAAACTTAACACACACCAGCCAAGTGAGAAACAATCTTGGGAAACAGATCCATTCATGCACCTTTCTCAGGCAGGACTACCAGCAGAGCAACTGAAACACGTTTCAGAACAACTAAGCATTAAAGAAACCAAAAAACCACAGCACAACCTGGAGAAGATGTTTGTGTTGTAACTGCCATTTGTTAGAGGCATGCAAAAAAACATATTTACCTTAAAGCAGCAAGGAGAAGAAAAGTGGGCAAGGCATCATGCACAGGTGGATAAAAACAGCCAGACTGACACATTCAGTAGCAATCACTGCGCACTTGTCACCTTGGGTGACAATGACTACTCAAGATCCTGTAGTACAGCACCACGTTAGCTTGGCTGGGAATTGTTACCAAAGCGAGCGATGACACTGAAGAAGTGATGCTTCTAAGTCCTTCACAGGACCTCTCCTGGTCCTTAAGCTCCCTGGGTCATCTCATCCCTTCACTTCTCCATAGGCTCTACTGTGGAAGACTGCATAAGGTTCCGAACTCCCTCCATTACTGCTCAGTAAAGCTACAGACATGAGACCATGAGGGCTGTAAATTGCAGCACACATTGACTAAGCACAGGCCCACAGGCACCACTCCGTGTACCACACGTGGCACTGCTGAAAGAAGTCTCCACTGATAACAAAACTGGCCCAGGTTTAGAAGCTCCTCGGGTGAATCTCACATCTGATTAAAACCATCCCCATTGCCATGCACATTGGAGAAAGCAACTGGGAAACAGGGCTGAGATACATTCTGGCTGCAGAGTCTCCAAGACAAAGACTAATAAAAAACCTAGAGTAAAAAGACTAATAAAAAGAATAATATCTAGAACAGCAAACATAGGTCTCATGAGAATACAGGCTTCTCTTCAATTCAGACCTTGGTGTTTGTTTCGGGACAATCAGATCTACATTTTAGGACAACCTGGAAGATTAAACCAGTGAAGTTGTGGTGAGTTCCTTCATCGTGTGGAACCCCTCAGAACAGCACACAATATTTTTAGAAGCTGAAACATATACACTTTAGATTCCAAGGAAACTTAGATGTGTGGGGTTTTTCTGTTTATGATGTGGTCAACCTATCTACTTTAAAAAATATTGTCACATTGAACCTGTTGAACTACCAAGTTCCTTACATCTGTGGCACGCTCAGGACAGCATACTATGTTTGGAAGCTGCAACAGCTGACCATTGGATTCTAAACTGAATTTAGAAGTTGGGGGTTGATGTCACAAATAGCTTTAACCTTTTTACTTAAAAAATACCCTGCACTGAAACTGGGGCTGCCAGTGTTCTCCACAAGGTGCCATACATTTAAAGCACTTCCCTTTCCTTTCCAAAACTTTCCCAGAGGAAGGAAGTAAATTCAGTTACATCTGTAATGAGACAGAACTGTGGGAAAGCAAAAGTTCAGTTTTCTAGGGAATCATGACCTGAGTTTCAAGAACACAAAGGAGAGGCAAGGCTGATTCACGTTTTATGATTTGCAAATAGATATGATTTTCCAAGATAAAGATCAGATCTCTTTTTGATCACAGAGCTATTCTGCTTTAGTGCGTGCTTAGTACAATTTAAAATAATTGCAGGCTTCTTCTGTTGATTTAAAAAAAAAAAATGGCCTATCAACACAATGTCTCCAAACAAAAATGAAATGAAATGATTGCACGTATTATTAACTACTTCCACTTTTATCCAAGATAATGTTAAAATACACAGTACCATTGGATAAAAAAATACACTGATCTGATAATTTCCATAATGTATCAGTCTTAAGAAATTTACTGTTCAGAAGAGTTCTATTTGAACATGAAACAGCTTCAAAAGAAAGGGGGAAAATACACTAACATTCTCTAGAAAGTTATCAGTTATTTGTAATGGAGTATTTACAATGTACATAAATGCTGTTTCATATATCCCTTAGAAAGTTGGAAAATCCACACCTGCCTTAAAGGACAGAGGCTGCTAAAGGACAGCACATGGGGTATAACCAAACATTCAGCTGACCCCAGCTCCTGTACATTGGGATCCTTCCCCTTTCTTAGCTGAAGGGCTGAAGATCCTGGTTGACTGTTGATGCATTTCTTCTCTAGTAACCTAATCCCAGGAAATAACATTACACATAGTAACTATATGCCCACACCTTACAAACCACCAGAAAGTGCTGAGACACCCCAAATGAAATTTTTGAAGCAACTACTTCAAATACTATTAAATAAATAAATAAAATTATCTCATGAGGAAATACTTTCCTATGGAGAAGAGCAGCCCCAAGTAATAAAGTCTTCTGTATGAAGCCGATTTCAATTATTTAAGATGCTGCACAAATTATATGGCTAATTTTTCCCCTCACCAAAGCTTGCCCCTTCACAAGTCACACTGCCTAAGTGTCCATGATCAAAAGAGGCCAGTGTCTGTGGATCACAGCACACATACTCTGTACTACTTTGGCCTGTATAGCCAAACTAGCATAAAATTTTTATTTATGCTAAAGGAAAGCAGGTCGGTCTTACACGAGTTGTGAGCTACAGTTTACTCTATTTTGTTCTCTGTGCTTTCAATTCCCCCCATACCAAGCAGTCACCTGGGAGTGGACTTCTAGCCTAATTATCTCTAACTGTGATATTCCCACTATCCCAGGAATACTCTCTTGCTGTAAACTGACCTAATATAGAGACTGGCACAAGTACAGCTACCATAGACTTAACACATACTTTTTTCCACTTCCTGGGTAGAAAAAACCACTCCAGCGAGGGTTTTCCCCCAAAGAGTAATTAGAATACGTGTTGGGGTCCCTTCTCCCCTGCCATGTAGCCCCGGGAGAGGGGCCCTGAGGGGAGGCACGGGGTTTCCCTGGCCCTGGTCAGCCTTGTTCCCCACTGGTTGGTTTGGTTTCCCCTGCGTGGGGAAAGGACCCTCGGGTCCCGTGACTGAGGAGTTCCTTGGCAGATCCCAGCCATGCAGCTCGGGAAATAAACATCTCTGAAACATCTACCAAGAATCGGTCCATAGATATTTCTTTTCCACGGACCTTGTTGTCTGATACACGTGTTGCAGGATCCCCATTGCAACAAATGGTGGGCAATGAGAGCAGAACGATCCCCGATCCCTACAGCGACTGATTTGTGAGTAAACTCTGGATTTCTCTTCTTGTTTTTGTTTTGCTGTTCCATCTCTAAACTATGGAGGAACTGTGGGAAGACTCTTGGCTCTCAGAGCCGCATATGGACATTTATCTTAAACTTAAAATGATTCTTGAACAACAATTTGTAAATTTTAGCTTAATTCAAGCTCAAAAGGAACTGAAACATTTCCTTTCATGGTTGTTTAAGAACTTTTTCTACATTTCTTGAGATTTGATTCTTACCAAAGATTTTTGGAACACCGTTTGGACACAGTTAATTTCTGAGTCAAAATATATGCCGATGGAAGAATATTTTCGTGAATATTATTTAATTACCGAGACTGTTGAGCAATGTCAGCAGTGTCTTGGAGAAGGGAAGCCTGCCTCAGAGTCCATGCGGCCCAGGCCATGTGGACCGAGCCCTCTCCGAGGGGCAGCGAGGCAGTTCCCGCGCGCGGGCGGAGCAGCGCGAGCTGCAGTGTCAGCAGCAGACCGAGGCGCGGCAGGAGCGGCGAGACCCAGTGGTGCCCGCCTGGCCCCGCGCAGCGCGTGGTGGAGCGAGCCCCATGAACACCCGACCAAGAGGGCAGGCGTGCGGACAGCGGCTGGGGGCAGGGCCGGGGGGGGGAGAGACCCGCCCCGCGC
>NW_008239139.1:778277-786875 GCF_000691975.1 Corvus brachyrhynchos | reverse complement strand
CTGTAAAAGGCAGTATATATGCTAAAAATCGTAGTCATGTTAGACAGTATCTCCATTATAAGTCCCCCCTACAGTCTCCCTTTCCTAATCCCACCTTTCCCTTTTACCCTATATCCTCTTACCCCCAGTGTGTTCCCAATCCGTTTTTTCACCCATGGTTTCCCTCACAAAACCATGCCTTTGCCAATTGTTTCCCCAAAAATCCCTTTCCAATGATGAGTGGGGGATGAAGAGGGGGAGGGATGAAATTAACTATTGCTGTTTAGCGTTCCAACAGCTAAAAATGGAAGAAACCCTCTCCTGCCTCAGTTTCCCCACAAAGCATGTCTGGAGAGTCCTGTCTCCCTTCTGTCAGCCTTAAGATGTTCCAGAGAATCTGTTTGGACATTTAAAGACTCAGGAGGGTGGCTTGTTTTGTTTTGAAACTGTTCTTGTTACGTTTATCCAGTTGTTTTCAACGTTAAGTCTTAAATCTCTTTTTGTTAAAAATAAACAGGTGAAATGTTGGGTCCCTCCCCCTGCCATGTAGTCCTGGGAGAGGGGCCCTGCGGGGAGACACGGGGTTTCCCTGGCCCTGGTCAGCCTCGTTCCCCATTGGTTGTTTTGTGTTCCCCTGCACGGGCAAAGGACCCTCGGGTCCCCTGATTGAGGAGTTCCCCAGCAGAGCCCCGGCCATGCGGCTGGAGAAATAAACATCTCTGAAACATCTATCAAGAACCGGTCCATAGATATTCCTTTTCCACAGGCCTCATTGTCTGATACACGTGTTGCAGTATCCCCACTGTAACAAATACATTATTTTGAAAACATGGGGAAGTTTCTGTTTTAAGTGGACCAGGTGGGGATCAAAAAGGTCTAAAGAAAAGACTTTGGAATGCATGAGTTTGGTTATCCTTTGCTTTTAACCTTACACGGGTATTCACAGAGTTGTCAAGCGCTGTTATCCTAACCTGGGGAAGTTTGCACACAGAACTTTAACTGTCTACACAGAGAATTCAGTTCATGAACTAATACTGGACTCGCCCAGGAAAGGATGTGGTAGACAGAATCTGTAAATTAAAATGAAGAGAGAAAACGCACTGCAAGTGTGATAGTTTGAGCTTTGCTTTCAAATGCATTATATTTAAACATTTCCATTGCAATTATCTGAGCCTTATTCAACACTTGGAGTAAGATTTTTCTTTTCTGTGCAGATTTTCTCCTGCAGGGCCAACATTATATGGCACCCACCACAGTGGTACAACTCAGCAGTGCTAAGCAAAGCCCCTTGAGTGCTTTAGGAAACAGTGTCTCTCACCCACCTGACTGCACAAGGTTCTTCAGGAAGGGATACAAACCCAAGTGGGTTGTCTCATGCTATGATACTAGAAAAGGAATTAAATGAGCTTTTTGTGTGACTTTGTCTAGTTTTAGATGCTGCATTTAAGGAAATATATGGTCTAATTACAAAGAATCCAAAGAAAAGTAGAAGAGTGGATGGACAGAGGTGCTTCAATGAGGAAACAACTGGGATAAAATTGGGATTAATCATCCTAAAAGAAAAATTGTAAGAGTGTGAAGAGAAGGTGCAGAATAAAACATGCCAGTTGTTTTCAAGCTTATGTAAAACTATAGAAAGGAGGAATAATCTCTTTTCCACATCTATACTGGACAGCTCAGCAGTACTAATAGCCATGAGGATGAGTTTTCCAAAGGCTGATGTCACTCTGTATCAGAAAGGATTGCTCCAGATGGTGCAGGAGCCTCCATCACTACAGGTCTTTAAGAACAGTTTAAACAATCATATCCGGAATTATAATTTCAGCTGATTCTTGCTTTGAGACTTCTTTCAGCCATGTTTCCTCTGATCCAGGCTGTTCAGATGCACTGTAAACAAAAATCAATGTCACATTTTAAAGCTGCATGGCTAAACATTCTGTCCAGTTTCTCATACATAGCAAAGCTGTTTAAAAGAAAATAAACCAACAGGCTGTGCTTATGAACATCCAAACTTTCCTGCTACTTGAGAAAGGAATCTCTCCAGGATATGTGAAACCAAAAATATTAGCTTATATATCGTGAGATATATAGATAGAAAAATATATATATTTTCACCATAAACATGAGGCTGCCAAGGAAAAGGTAAACTAACACACTTAAAGGTATGCTGAGCAGGGATTTTAATTAGTGATTATAGGGAATTCCCTAATCCTAACTGGCAATTAGTTGCCCATGGGTAGTAAGCAAAGTGCATAGAACTAGAAGAGCAACAGAACAATATGTTCTGCATTCAGCTGGATAAAAGCATATACAAACAAATTCACACCACTGAGGACTTGGCAGTGAAAGGGACCAGTGTTTGAAAGCAGTATGTGTAGGACTTAGTCACCAGTTGTGCATCCTTTGTGGTGAATGTGTTATTTACAGCATCTCTAAACAACCACAGAAACTCATTATAGAAGCACAACTTGTCTAGCTGTGCTTTCAGGGACCCTTCTCAAGTGAGGCAAGCCTCCAATTTCTCTTTCTTGCCTTCCAGCACTGCCCATTCCCTTTCAAAGGCCGGACTGTTCAGTCCTTGATTACAACTGGAATAAAAAGTCAAATGTTATGAAAGACTCAAAAAAAAACAAGTAGCATTTCCACCTGTAAGCAAATCACCGCTGATGTTCAGCTTCCCAAAATTTGTTTCCACATCTTCTTACAACCATGCAAAAGCAGAAAGAAATTATAACCAGTTTTAGTTATAACCACAAACATTTTAAAAGCATTTAGTACAAATATCCATGCAATTCTAAAGTGAAAGAAGTCATCCCCATCACAAACATTCCAGTCTTTACCTCATGAGGGTATTTCACCCTCTCCTCCCCTCCCCTGCTGCTTCCCACAATACCTACAGCAAGGATGAAACCAAAGTAATGAAAAATGTATTTTGAGCTGCTTTGGACTCCTACAGCTAGCAAAGAAGTTTCTTCAGCAGCCTAGGCTGTGGTTATCCTCAGCTGCACTCCCAACACCTGCTTGGGCCTCCAAAACTACACACATTTTTATCAACTAGGACTGCCCTGCTAACTGAGATTAAGAGCACAGTAAGACAGTTCCTGCTTTTTTGGAATGCTTTAAATTCCTATCACTGCTAACAAAAATGGTGTGAGATAAATTTCTGAGCACATACTGCACGCTGCACTGAAAATTGCAGCCCCCCTCCCCACCCCCCCACCCCCAAACTTATACTATGTGATGCTTCCACCTGAAAAACTCACATGAAAAATGGGCATGGACAGTTACACTTCTGTGCTGTAGGGTCAAGGCTCTGGTGCCTGCAGCAGCACTGGTTATTTCAACTGGGAAGGCAAGAGAGGCTTCTCTTTATGTGGAAGTAAAACTGGAAGAAAATCTATACATGTCTTGCCCTTAGAGATAGAGCTGTTCTAACCCTGCCATCCTAGGATCAAAGAAGTGTGGTTCTCTGTGGTTCTTCTCTAGTTTAATACATTGGCTCCCAACAGGCTGAATAGTTAAAATGGGAACCCTTGGTGATGCTTCAAGGTATAGCAGGTGAAAGATATTTTGCTTTTACTTGCTGTTTTGTGGCACCATGTACAGGGCCCCAACAGAGACTCCAGGCCTTGGCAATACCTATTCCATGAAAACCTGCTTCATGAAAATTACACTAAGTACTGGTAGGAGTTTTGTCTCAATCATAATATCATAATTTAAATTTATTCTGAACTACTAAAACAAGACCCAAAAGCTTTTTTTCTCTAGTGTCTCTGTCTCCCTCCTTGCAAAGTTAACTACCTGGCACCATTTCAGCTTGAGATGATCCTAGATTTTATTCCTTCACACACATACACACATTCATGCTTTATTAGCTAGGATTTGGAAAAAGCTAAAATCGTATGGCCATGTAAGCTTCCTAGAGATTCAACAATAACATTCGAGATTATTTCCAGCAATATTTTCCATTCTGGCCCATCAGATCATTAAATCATTTAACCCACAAGTGGTTTTGCTTATTATTTCTCAAAATGAATGACATTAAAAGACTGAAATACCCAGTACCAAACTCAGCCAGGAGATGCAAGCAGTAATGTTTCCATCCAAGAAAACCTCATTCAAAAATAAATAACCAGGTCTAGTATACATTTCAGTCAAACCACAACCTGCCTAATAAAGAAGCAAAAGCCATATAGAAAAAGAGGCATATTAGCACAAGTATTTACAAAGCCAGAGTACCGTCATCTTCACAGGCAGCTAAATCACCAAAGCACCCACTACAAGCTTCCTTGAGACCCTCAAGGTCCAGGCATCCCTGTAATTGCCCCCACAATCTTCTTATGTGCTCAAAGGTCCCTGCTAACACTAGTTGTCAAAAAAAAAACCCAACAAAAAATCACTTTTCCACATCTTGCAGCACTAACTCAAAAAACAGTAACCACACTTTGTGGTAAAGGACCAGTTATCCTTTTAAGAAAGGATATCCTTTTCAGAAAAATACTGAAACTTAATGCACTACCTGCAGTTGCCAGTTCTAGTTTTAGCAGTTTCCATGCCCAGAGACATGGGATGTGGCTTCCTGTTTGCCAGGTCTCCGAAATGTCACATTACACTAACCACCATTAGGAAGAATGCAAATGGAAGGTGTCCCATGCTATGAAAATATGAACAGCTAAAGGTCTGAAAAAAGCAGGTGAAGAGAACATTAAACATAGATATACATATATAACATGCATATATTAGCTCTAGTATATACATACACATAGTACATAATCCATCAATATGTGTATGTTCCAGGTCAAGTCTAAGGGTTCTCCCTCCTTCACAGTTGAGCTTAAAGCTGTGATACTTTCCCAATTTCATAGCCTGAGACTCAGCTCTTAGTTCAGTACTATCTTCTTCAAACTGTCTTCACCAACAGATCAAAGAACAGGGAATCACAGAACACTCATATCCAGACTCTGCTATTATTTCATGGAGACTTAAATCCTCACCTCCATCTCCCTTCTCCCTCCAGTTCCCAATTCTCACTCAGCAACTTAAGATGAAGATCTTAATATTCTTGTGAAGATTTATAACATCCTGACCTACCTCTAAAAAGTCTAAGGGCCTTTGGCATAGTAAGTGAAATGATCACCTTAAGGAAGGCTACAAGAAAACCAGCCAGCAATAACAACCAAAGGCACACAAACAAAGCAGGCTGCTCCTCCTGTCAGAAGGCAGCACTGGAAAGGGGCAATTTGAAGAACATGATTCCCAGCTCAGTCTCTGGGACATATTGCAGGAGCCTCCTTTGCAGATCTGCTTCTAACAGCTGCCAACGATGCACAGACCATAATCTAAAAATCGCTATACTAAGCCTGCTTTCCTAAGCGAGTATGGAGTAAGTTATTCTACTTCTGCCTTCTCCAGTAACTTCTGAATCCAACAGCCAATACAAAATATACTCAACAGAAGTCAGAAAACTCAGAAATAACCACTTTCATATTTCATGAACATAAGCATCTGAGATGAGGAAAGTATAAATTAATCATTCATCTGCCCATCTCTCCACTGAGGAAGGCTCAGGCAGAAATCTTGCTTTTAAGATGCCTTTTGGGAGCAGCTGGCTTGCATATCCACAGTTCCACACACAGCACCACATGTACCGTCTGCTGCCCAGTTCAAGTATCTTTTTGATACTGATCTGCTGTGACTGTCCTGGTTGGACAGAGATAAAGAGAGGAGAAGGAAACGGAACACTAGTGTCAAGGTACTGGGATTCATAAATTCTGCCCGTCATGGGATATATTTATTTGAGCTCACGGTGCCCCTCCATCCACCCACCGAGTTCTGTCCTGTGCAGAAAGCCCAAATCCACCTAGTCACAACAGGTTCTCCAATGACTGCACAAAATACTGAACCTAATCACTTCAGAAAATGAATCCTACTTGCAAGTTACTTCTTGCACATGGTTTGAGCAGCCAGACTCCTCCAGACTCAAAGCTCAACCTGGCAAACAATCACAGAATTGGTTAGGTTGGAAAAGACTTAAGATTAAGTCAAACCATTAAACTAACAGTGTCAAGTCCACCACTAAACTGTGTCCTTATGTGCCACACCCGCATGTATTTCACATACCTCCAGGCATGGTGACTCAGCAAGTCCCCTGGGCAGCCTGTTCCAGTGCTTGACAACCCTTTCAATTAAGTATTCCTAATATCTAATCTGAACCTTCCCTGGCACAACTTGAAGCCATTTCCTCTTGTCCTGTCACTCATTATGTGGGAGAAGAGACAAGGTGATAAAGGTGCCTCCTTTTCTCCAGGCTAAATATCTCCCATTTCCTCAGCTGTTCCTCGTAAAACTTGGGCTCCAGTCCTTACTCCAGCTTCATTGTATTCCTTTGGAGGGGCTCAGTGTCTTTTCAGTTCAAAGGTTTATTACCAAAGTCAGTCCATTCAAGACAGGTTTAAGAAGGAAAAATTGCAAAGGTTCAAGCCTACACTGTTTGGACTACCCCAGGGCTGCCAAAGACAGCCAAATGCCCACCAGAAACAACAGGTTTTCACCCAATGAGAAAAGAGGCAATCTTGTTTTCCCCAAATAATTACTCACTTGTTAGATAAGTGAAAAGAATAAAACAATTGCTTGACAACAATGACGATGACAACATTATGAAACTGTTACATTATTCCAATTCTGACTCCTGTTCCCTTTACAGAAAGAACCCACATAAAATGATGGCAGTCCTACAGCAGATTCCACATTAGTCAAAACAAAAATTTTTATTGAAAATCATCATATTTGATAGTCCCCTCTTCCACTAAAACTAATTCCTGTATTTCTGAGAAATCTGCCCTCTTCCAAACCCTGTTTCCAGCTCTAAATACTGCAGAAACTTGACAGTAAGCATGGTTTCTTTCTTGGTTTAATAGTGGAATGGTAATACACAGCTACAGCATGGCCTACACTTCAGTGTGCAGCTTGATGATTGATTTCCTTTCTCAATCTGATTGAACTTTTTGTTCACTTCATAAATGAAATACTTTGATTAATACCAAAATGCAAAATGAGCATCCTATGTGACATAGTATAAAAGAGAATCAATGGGAGAGGAGTATGGTTATAAACTAAAAATTAAAGTAGACGGAAGTACAAGTGTAACTTGGACTGAAGGCTGGAGTTACGACAAGGTAGATGGTCTCTTCAGGTTTACAGAGATCATGAGTCAGATTTAAGTAATGGCTGAGATTTGGATACAGCACTATGCACTAGGTCAGAGCACTGAATTCAGCATCACTCAGGATAAGAGAAAAGGATAGAGAATATGCATCTTCATTACTCTCCAAAGCCTTCTGGCCCTAATTTATGTGCACAATTAAATTCTGTGTATATTAATGCATTAAAGTTACTTAATAATTTGACTTGGAAAACCTGTAATTAGGCTTAGCAGTCCTCATCGGAGAATTGTTATTTCTGGATACTTAAAGCAGCAGTGTCTTTATTTGCACATCTGGAATCTAGTCAGTCCTCTTAGCATCTAAGGATTAGAAATTTTATCTCTATTTCCAAACCATAAGCTAAATTCTGCACAATCTGTTATTGAATCTAGATAAATCACAGAATCATTTAGTTTGGAAAAGACCTCCAAAATCATTGACTCCCAACATTACCCAACACTGCCAATTCCATCACTAAACCATGTCCCTAAGTGCCACATTCACATGGTTTTTTAACACTTCCAGGAATGGCAACTCCATCACTTCCCTGGGCAGCCTGTTCCAATGGCTGATAACTCTTTCAGTAAGGAAATTTTTTCTAACATCCAATTTTAGTCTCCTCTGGCACAACCAGAGGCTATTTCCTCTTGTCCTACCACTTGTTACCTGGGAGAAGAGACTGACCCCCATCCCACGACAACCTCCTTTCAGGTGGTTGTGGAGAGTGATATATGGTCTCCCTTAAGCCTCCTCTTCTCCACATTAAGCAAACTCAGCTCCCTCAGCTGCTCCTCACCAGACTTGTGCTCCAGACCCTTCACCAGCTCCACTGCCCTTCTCTGGACAACATCTTAATGTCTTTCTTGTAGTGAGTGGCCCCGAACTGAACACAGCACTCAAAGTGTGATGACCTCACTAGAACCAAGAACAGAGGGACCATCACTGCCCTGCTCCTGCTGGCCACACTACTTCTGATACAAGCCAGGATGCCACTGGCCTTCTCACCCACCTGGGCCCACTGCTGGCCCATGTTCAGCTGCTGGTCCTTTTCCATCGGGCAGCTTTCCAGCCACTCTGCTCCAAGCCTGTAGCACTGCAGGGGGTTGTTGTGACCCCAGGGCAGGACCTGGCACTGTGCCTTGTTGAACTTCATACAGTTTGCCTCTGCCCACTGAGCAGACCAGCACTCCCACACAACTTGGCGTTGCCTGCAAACTGAGGGTGCACTCGATCCCCTTGTCCAGATCATCAGTAAAGATACTGAACAGGACTGGCCCCTGAACACATCAAGCAGGCCACATCTGGCCTAAAGGCATGGTGTTCAGCCTTCCTGCTCATGTTACATCCCAACTAAACAACCTGAACTTCAATATGCACAGGTTAGAGTCTCGAACTGATAGAGACAGCTGGGGGGGGG
>NW_008239139.1:758660-778253 GCF_000691975.1 Corvus brachyrhynchos | reverse complement strand
GGGGGGGGGTGGGGGGGAGAAGTCTGAAATCTATGGGCTGTTTTCCAAAATCAAGTCACATAAGAACAAAATATTTAGTTGGAAGCTACATAAAGACAAAATCACCACCATCATTTTATCCATTTCATGTCAGAAGCCAGGCTGTCAATACACCAAGCAGCAAAACTAAATTAGCCCTTGAGAAGAACGCGCTAAGACAGCAAAGAAAGCAGACCACGCTTCTGCTAAGTGTCTCTTTAAAAAAAAAAAATTAGTATCAAACAAAACCCTACTAGGAAAAGATACAGTAGGCTGTTTTACTTCTAATTACTCAGAAAATTATGTTGGTGCAGAACTGTGACTAAGTAGGGCAATGATCTTTTCTCTCAAAAAGTATAGGATTCAGGAGACCCTAGTTGCATGCCAGCTTTGATTAGCATGGCATTCAAAAATCCCACTGTGCTGAACCTTCCTTTCCAACAGTAATTTAACTCCCATAAGGAATCAGAAAGGCTAATGAATTAACCAGCTGCACAGCACTAATTTCCGCGTTCTCAGTGCACGGTTCTAATGCTGCTTCTGATCTCTGCAAGGACATTTCAGTGTGAGAAAGAGGAGGAGGAGGCTGAACAAGAAAGTCAGAATTTGTCTGCTGCACTTTGGTCTAAGAGAAAATGAAATTAGGTGAAAATCCAATTATATGTTGAACACTGTAGTGACAAGAACCAGATAAATTCTAGATCCTCTAACATTCTACTGTTTTAACTTTTGAAATAAAACCATATTATTTTGCATTAGTAACAGTTTAGAATGTTTTTCTTTTAAACACATGAAGAAAGCATCAACTTGAAATTTAAGCAGTGATAGAAACTTCCGTAACACAGGTTATTTACCTTCAATTAATACTAGTACTGTGCTTACATTTAAAGGTGAATAAAAGAAAGACCACAGTACTTAAAAACACTCCACACATCCACTTGCAGCAGCTTAAAATCATATGTGTAACCAAAAATGAAGGCATTAATTCTTTCCCAAGAGATAACAAGGAGTTAAGAGAGGAGTAAGACCCAGTACAAGAGAGAAGTCAAGGAAATACATGCCACTTTTACATCATGGAGCAGCAAGATAAGATGAAATCCCAGGAGAGAATAAAACTGAAGAGATGCTCTGTCACTTAATTATGTAACTGAATAGCTAGCTAAACATTAAGTATAATTTCTGGCTTGATATTTGCCCAATAAACAACAGCAGCAAGTAAAGACAAATTAGATGTAATCTCTTCCTCATTTCCTTACACACAGCAGTCTAGAAGACATGCAAGATGAGATGAATAGAGAACAACACAAAATGTTTATTGAGGTGCCAAGAACGGAAGTACTGAAGCACTGCAAATACAATAAATGTAAAGTCTGAAACTGCACAGGATTTCAGATGACAGAAACCAGGAGGACACCAGACTCAGTCTGGCTAAGCTCAGTTCAGAATGTGAAATAAACGCCATTGGTGCTTTACTGATTAAAAGCATCTCCATCTCAACAAACCTGCTTCTTCTGCATTTAATTTCAGAAACTGAGGAAAGAAATAATGTGGGGCTTTGATTTATTTGAGCATACCTGTAGCTGTTAACTCCTGATCTAGAACTTTTTTCCATCTTCTGGTGCTCAGTTTTTCAAAATCTAAAAGCAGTACACTAATAAGTACAATTCAACAGCAAATTCCACTTGTGCTGGGTGATCTGCAGTGCCCCTCAAAGTCAGTTTAACTACCGCAAATTCTGAAATTCCGTAAAATAGATTTGATGTCCTGTCTCCAAGAGCAGCTACAACGTGCAGGAAAAAATGGGATACAATTATTTCAGCAAAATTCTTTGAAAGGTATTAAGCATGGCCAACAACAGAGCTAGTTTCTACAGGTGAGCAGCCTACACACAGCATAGAACTAGCAAAGGCAAAATGTTTTTGCTGCATTAGTTGGATGAACTGGCTCAGTGGAGAGTCAAAAGTGGTTCAGAACCACCAAAAAAGTGAAGCTGGGCAATGGTCAGAACAACGGAAGGAGGAAGTCAAGTGAGATGTCCTGTTTCAGCAACAGTAAGCAGATTCAGCCAGCTCAGTATCCTAGCACCAACAGAAAGCTATTGCCAAAAAGAGAGAAAAAAACTTAAAAAGGGAAAATTAAATGAGACCAGTTTCAGATCATGTAGTTGAGCAGACAAAATCTGTTTAGCTTGTGCTCTACCTCTAGGAAATGTAAGAAAGACTACTGATCTTAATAGTAGCAAAACTGAGCTGGTGGTGCTGAATGATTTATAAGTAAATTAAGTATTAAATTTGTCCTGCCTTTTGCTTTCTTCTATATGTTAACAACAGAAATCTGAATATCCTAGTCACTGGGTACTGTTTATTTCAGAGGAGATTCTTTTTCATATTTTATTTAAAAACAAATCATTGACATTTATTAGGACCACTGCCACAATAAAACATTATCTGGCCTTCACAGTGAGGAAACCCGTGAAGGAAACCGAGTGAGACTCAAAACACTAGGACTTAAATTGCACAGGAGAACATGCAGGTTTGTTTTTTTAATATGCAAAAGTCCACTTTGATGATTTCACATTTTTTTGGTAGATTGATTCATTCCGCAGTTGTTTCTCTTTTTCATCCCAATAAGTTCTATGCTTGACATACTTGCCCTGTGCCATAACTAAACTCTGCCGACCAATATAACCTTCAAGTGGTACGTTGTTCAGAACTGACCTCGTTATCAACACAGCTCTATCACAGTATCTTTCTGCAGGTCTCACCTCAGGCATGAAAACTCCACATCATGTACAACTTGCTGGTTTCTAAGTAAAAGCTCGAGCCACAGTCTTCAGGGTATTACTCTTGGTTAGCTCAGCAAGTCCACCTGAGAGTGCACCACATATGAGTCTGCTTTCAGGAACACAGGACTGAAGTTCATTAGCAAAACCCAAACCACCTAAATCCAGTAGATTTATCAGTACCTCGAAATCAAAACCTTGGAACAAAAGCATATAATAAATAAAATCTCTGCATTTGTTTGACTTGCAATTCTCAGTACTCCTAGGTTCCCTGAGCTCCACACACCTGGCAGCAGGAAAAAAACACACCCTTTACACCCCTGCACTTCCTTCTCTTTCTCCGTGTACCTCCATCCTCACTTCAGAGCACTCTCCTTTACTTCATCTCTTAACTAGGATACTTCCTTTGATTCCTTCCTTAACTTCAAAGAAAGAATGACATCCTGGCTTGGATGATACCAGCTCATTAAAGATTCTCCCAACAACTGATAACATAGCAAGTGTTATTTTAGCCTCTCTAAAGCAAAGCTCCTACAAATACTCATCTTCACCACCATTTTCTTTTCTAGCCCTGCTAGAGCCTCCTTTAGTACAACCACATGGCACTGTATCATGAAAACAAGAAAAACCTACATGATAAAAAAATAACACCAATTTTTTTTTTTTTGGTCCAGTTTGTTGCAATCATCCCAGAAGAGCTTAGAAATCTTTCTCAAGTCAGAAGTGCCATACAGGCTTCTCTAACTCCAGATTAACTTCTGTACATCCTACATTTAATGCTCTGTAAATTGTGAACATTTTATTTTGAGTTCTCATATTCCCCTAACTCATTAAAACCACAATGTAAATATTAAACAGCTATTCTTTTTCATTTATATTTACCTAAATTTTATTTATTTTTATTTATATTTAAAGCTGTAACATGTTTTAAAACAGAATGATAAACCCTTAGGAGCTTAAAGGATCACTTGATCTAATTCTTTTTCCCTTCCTGTAAAATGTAATCATGACACAGTATTGCAATGTAACAGCTGTGTTGATGATACAACAAGATGTAATCCTGAAGACTGCACAAAAACTATGTATTTTTCCTTAATAGCCTCCCACCTCACACTACAATTTAGACAAAAAAGGGAGAGAGAAAATAGTTGTCTGAAGTCTTAAATCTTGAGATCTACCTGCTTTCCCCCTTTTCTTCTTTACTCTTCCACATGAGCAAGAACAGATCTGTTTAAATCCAAGAATCACTACTTAGATGTACTTACCTGCATTCATCTAAATATTCAATGATGCAGCACTTCATGTTTTCCAACAGCTTGTCAGCTTTGTACCATAAGAGAGTATGATTTTTATCTATTTTTTCAGTGTATGAAAGGCTTTAATTATACTACCCTTAAGCTGATAAAGAGCTTCCAGAAGAGTCTTACAACAAACCAAAATAAAAAAACCACCGCCCTTGGTTACTGCAGTAAAGAATATCCTGGGTATTGCATAAATATCAAATACATACCTAATTCTAATGAATATATCAAATGCAGCTTTCTCTTAAGTACTAGGTAACCTACTTCAAATTAAAGGTTCCTTATAGTCATTTATCTGGGAAGACACAGACATCTGAGCAGAACGTACGTACAGCTTGCTACCACTTTATGAAACCTGCAGTAATTCCTACTAAAAAGATCCAACTATTAGCAGTTCACACCCAAAGCAAGTGCCACTGTGCTTCCAGAAGACACACTAATCACTGCCTAGAGCACTGCAAGAGCGCTTCACTTGGAGCTAATCAAGGTAAAACCTGATTGCTCTTCTCCACCTACATGATTATTTCATGACTCCACAGTAATACTTCGATATTTGTATAGTCCAAAGGGCTTTGCTTTTAACAGACAGGTTTAATTTACAGATCCCAGCATCACATGGTCAGAAGTTCAGCAATCTGGCATTCTCCAAGCCCTTTCTATTCTTCTATTCTCCAGAAAAAACATAGTCTTAAAAATGGGATTAAGGAGATGATGAGCATTTTGTTTCTCGATTTTTAGGTAGTCATGTACATTAAAGAAAGAATAAAACATTTGGAGAACTATACAATGGGAACCACATGTTATTTCAGAAAATGTTTCAAGTTAGAAAAAAAAAAAAGAAACAAAATGCATCCTATACTTGAACTCCACATGCAAAGTTTTTATTCAAGGCAAAAGTCTTTTAGTACACGAAATTTACTTCCATCCCTCTCACTCCATCAACAACGGTTTGCATAACCAGATGTTCTTACACACTGCAGTTTAGAGCTGCCCCATATGGAACTGCAACAGTAAATACGCATAACTATGGAAACCAAAGCAAAGGTCAGAAAAGAAGTCAGCAGTTTAGTAACCCGATACCACAATTTTAAGTTACTCAAGACGCATCTTTCCCAAATGAACCTGGTTACAAAATATGCCAGATGTATTTTGCATTCAAATGCCTCTCTCTCTATCCTTAAAACCTAAAAAATACCTATATTTTACTTGGAAAAATGTAATTTGGCTTAAGATTGAGCTTCTTCCTACAAGCTTCCAAGTGCTCTTTGCCAGAAAAAAGTACATTAAATACTGACAAAACACAATAGGTTTCAAGTGGTACACCTCAAAACCAAGATCTCCAAGACTATTCCCAGATCCTACTGAGCTACATCTTCCTTTGAATAACCCGTTGTATATATCGTCCATACCGCAAAGACTTTGGTGAATGAGTATCACTTGTTTTTTTCATTTCAAATCATCTCCCTCTTTTGGTTACAGAACAAGAAGTGGACAGTAGTACTAACAGTTCAGTAACACTAAAAACATAAGCTCTCTTACTTTTGAGGTTACAAGAAATGTTAATTGCATGTCACTACATAAACTTGTAGTGAGGAACAAAAGTAAAACACCTGCAAAAGCACATTCAGCTAGTTGGTTTATTTCCTAAATACACTAAACCTGTCATTTATCCTAAGTTAACAAAGAATCTAATTTGTGCCTCAAGAAATATGTACAAATTCCCTTTCTTGCTATTGGCAGGACATAACATGAGGAGAACTAGTTTACTACAAAAATATTTTGCTCTTAGCATGGCTCATGATTTCAAAAGTAGGACTGCCAGATACTGTCCAGCTGAAATTGTGAAGGATTATTTATTTTTAGCAAATAGTTGTCTCAGCTCTGTTGCACATTACAGAATTAGCAAATAGCTAATTGAGTAAGGCTTTTAATTCTGAAACCTGTAAGGCAATTAAACCACTTTACATAAAAACTGAGTATTTTCTAAGAGGTCCTGCCCAATACGAGTGACAAACTTTGAACGCTGGAGTTCTTTCTGCAACAATAAAGTTGGGGCACAATGGGGAAGTTTAAATGTTTAATTTAGACTGAGCTGCAAGTCATTAATTTTTTAGGGATGCAAATCTGCAATTCATCTAGAGCTAGACAGTTGCAACCCATACTAGCTGAAAGCAGGGTGAATTTTTCCAACACAGAATAGGATATAACTCCCCTCTTTCCAACAACATCATCTGCTTTTCCAGGGAGATCTCAGGCCATGTCAGAGTCAGAACAGCATCTGGGCCTGGATGAAGGTGCATCTGCTGCTCATCATCTTGCACACTACTCAAAAAACGTGTCTTGACCGTGCATCTGGAATATGCAGTTACAGCATGAATTTACACAACACTGCTAAGAACACTCTGTGCTTTGAGAATGCCATAGGTAGTCAGAAGATACTTTGCACTTAGTCCTTGTCGATGGTGGCAGGACATTATTCATCCAAGTCAAACACTGAGGAAGTAGTGATATTAATACTGAAAAATGAAATATACCTGCATTTCTTTATGCACAGCAAGAGAGTGTTTTTAGCTGCTAGCACATCTACAACTAGAAGCAGTCTACAGAAAGCAGTTAAAGTTCACTAATTCAACAAATATGCCAAAAATGGGAAAATTCTAATCTCTTCCCAGTCCAGCCAGTATTAAAGGCAAATTATTCTTTTACTTTCAATAGCTCTTAAATATTCTGATGGAAGTATCTATTTAAAATTTAAGTCAGGCTTGCTGCAAAGTACTACCAAGTATTGACACTATATATACTTCCTAAAATTTACTTCTTTTCTGGGAAGCAAGAGAAGACCTGATACATGGTCATACTTTTTCAAACTCCAAGTTCAAAATCTCAGTACTTATTCAGGGTCAAGATTTTAAAGATTTAGTCAGACCAGTCAGCCAGTTAGTAGTGAAAAACCTGAACTGATGACATATATTACACTGTTGTGCAGATTTTTTATTAGTCTCAAGTCTTTTTATAGAGGAAACTACTATGAGATTGCAATGGTGCTTGTAAGAGTTTATCAAAGGTGGAAAAGAAACAGCAAAAGCAGCTCTGGTAAGTGAATTCCAACTAAACAGAAAGGAAGAAGTGAAAACTACAAAAGCAAGACGCCTGTGATAACTTTTAGAACCTAGTGTTTTAAACATTTAAGGTTACTACTTAAAAAAACCTTAGAAACACTTTCAAGGCAGGAAGTTCTCAAGTGGATAATAAATGTTTAAATTCATGAAAATTTACTGCATGCACACACTAAGTATGTATTTATACATCTGTATACATATAGAGACAGAAATATCTGGACAAATAAAAACCAAGCCATCAGTATAAGTAAAACAAAATTTTCTGAGTAACTTTTTTAGTCAGAATGACCTTTATGCTTTGGGGATTCCATCTTACAAATGTCTTGATTGGGGGCAAGTCATTAGATACTTGCTAGTAGCATTTCAGATTTATTGCTGAACTAGAAGCTACAACAGGACATGTGAAACATGCCGCTGAGATAGAGGTGACCTGATTTATTTTCTAATGTATATGGGCCTACCACCGACTGGAAACAGAAAAAATAGGACAGCTTTTTAAAGTTCAGCTGGACAAGACTGGACTTTCTGCTTTGAAATCAGAACTCCACAATATAGGATTATTTTGCTCATAAAAGTTTGGGGTTTTTTAAACTCTTTCTATCAGCATTTAAAAAACAAATGGCATCACAAGTGAAAACCAATTTAAAATATTTACCATGACTTAAAAAAACCCTTAATCCCTGAAGGGTAGCAAGATTTCCCTAGTTAGCAAAAAACAGCAAAGCTTCAAAAAATTTAAGATTCAGTAACAATAAAAAAATCACATGAAGTTAGCCATGCTAATGAGAACAATGAATAAAAGATGATGCAGCAATATTTTCATCAAAATACTAATCAGTTTCTCACTAAGAGACCCTCATCACTTCTGAGGTCTAATTTGGTGGTCAGCAATCCTGGCTAACTAGCGAGGCCATGGGTGACTGGAGGTTAGCAAATGTGTTATCTGTCTACAAGAAGGGCCAGATTTATTCCAACTCAAACTCCTCTAAGATTAAGCTGCACATTGCGGTATAAAACCAGATCTGCTCATTTTAAATGGTAAAAAAAAAAAAAATAGGCCACAAGCATTGAGAAGCTACATATGCAGTAATCCTCTTTTCCTTCAAGACTTTAAGATTGCTATTTTACATTTGGTATTTTTTCCACATATGTAAAATGTATTCCCAAGCATTTTGCTCCCAATGCAAATGAACTGACAAAGACATCCACAATGCTGCTGAGTTGCTACAAAAGCCATCCTGCCTCCTCTGCAGCCCCAGCTCTCACCACAGACATGACAGACTTTTGGGACTCGGTGCTTATTATCTCTTCCTTTCTCACTACTATGGCTGTCTGAATTTAAAAGCACCGAGGAAACAATGCTTGATTGAATCACCTCTTCACTGAGGCTGTCTCTATCCACATGGATGACAAGAAGGTGATCAGGAGCAGTCAGCACGTATTCACTGAAGGTAAAATCATGCTTCACCAGCCTGATTTCCTCTCTATGATCAACTACCTGGATGGATGAGGGGAGAGTGGATATTGTCTACCTTGACTTCAGCAAGGCTTTCAACACCGTCTGTCACAATATGCTCATAGGCAAGGTCAGGAAGTGTGGACTGTGTGAGTGGACAGTGAGGCAGATGGAGAGCTGGCTGAATGGCAGATCCCAGAGGGTATAATCAGTGGCACAGAGTCTAGCTGGAGACCTGTCACTCCTGGAAAGCAGCTCTGCAGAGAAGGGCCTGGGAATCCTGGTGGACAACAAGCTGTCCCTGAGCCAGCAGTGAGCCCTGCGGGCCAAGAAGGCCAGTGGTATCCTGGGGGGCATTAGGAAGAGCATTGCCAGTAGGTCGAGGGAGGGGACCCTGCCCCTCTACTCAGCCTTGGTGAGGAACAATCTGGGGTGCTGTG
Source organism: Corvus brachyrhynchos (assembly GCF_000691975.1). Classification (NCBI taxonomy): domain Eukaryota; kingdom Metazoa; phylum Chordata; class Aves; order Passeriformes; family Corvidae; genus Corvus; species Corvus brachyrhynchos. The sequence continues at coordinate 769,137 of NW_008239139.1, read as the reverse complement.
TCCAGTTCTGGGCTCCTCAGGAAAACAGAGACAGAGCTCCTGGAGCAGGTCCAGCAGAGGGTGACACAGATGATGATGGGACTGGAACATCTCTCTTACGAGGAAAAACAGAGTTGGGCCCATTCAACCTCGAGAAGAGATGAGTGAGAGGGGACCTCACTGATGTCTCTCAGTATCTTAAGGGAGGGCATCAAGACGATGGACCAGGCTCTGCTCCATGGTGCTGAGCAATAGGACACGAGGCAACATGAAGAAACTGATGCACAGGAAGTTCCACCTGAACATGAGGAAGAACTTCTTTACTGTACAAGTGACCGGTCACTTTGCCGATTGCACAGAGTGTGGAGTCTCCCTCACTGGAAATATCCAAGAACCATCTGGACACAATCCTGTGCCATGCACGCTAGGATGACCCTGCTTGAGCAGATGACCCACTGTCAGTCAACCTGACCCATTCTGCGATACCATAACTACATTAGAGAATGAAGCAAACAACACTTGAGGGGTCAAACTCATCCCTGGACTTGTTACTGTTCTTTGTACCTGCGCTTATAAAAATGCTCTATTAAAAACACCCACACAAAAATACACTGAGGAATCAGTACGCTGCCTTAGTGTTAATGCCACAACAGACAGATTCCATCACTTATCAGTAAGTACCTGCTTTTCTGTCAGTAGGTCAACTCTACTTTGCCCATGCACAGACTATCGAAGCTCCTGTGCTAGGAGACTGAGCAAGGAGGAAAGAGGGAATACAGCCCGCACAAACCTCTCTCTGGGTACAGCGGGCCCAGCAGGACACGTGAGCTCAGCAGCAGGGCTATGAAAAGAGAAGTGCTGGTTTTGGAACCAACAGCAGAGCAGCTTTGCAACAACTAGCAAAGCCATTCAACATCCAAGACTGCTTTACATGGAGCCATCTTGGACATAACCGAAGTGTCAAACAATTTTTAAACACAGCTATTGCCAAATTCCTCTCAGAAAGGAAAAGATAAACAGCCCTAATAGGAAGACAGTGGTCAAAGTGACTGGCAAGAAATGCTCTCTCTCTCCCTATCTCCAAGGTTTTGCACACTTTGGACAGTCAGGAGAGACACCCCATGTTATTTTTTTGGCAGCCCTCTCTGTCACCCAATTTCTCAACAAAATGTCGATCTTGACAAAAGTGAATCTCCAGAAGGAACTCAAAATGACTGACAGATGACCTCTAAACAAAATTTCCTTAAATGAAGCACATAGCCACCTCCATGAAGAGTTCAATAATTAACACCTGTAGCTGAAAACGAGGAAATTATAGAGAACACGAAATTAAATGAGATCTTTCACTGCTAATACAAAGCTCTAGAAAGTGGTTTGTAAAACAAAACTGTGAGCCCCACCCTGCAGCAAGAGACAAATAATGGAAAGGTTCTTTCCACTGCATTTAAAAGCCAAGAAAGCATTATGTAAATCATCAATCTAAGCTCTAATTGTTTGTACACAAAAACACAAGTATTAAAATCTGTATTCTCTTCCTTCTTTGCAGACTCAAGACAACTTCTCTCAATCCAATTACTAATGGAATAACAATCACATTAATAAAAAGCCTTTTTGAATAACCAATCTACAGAACCCATTTTCTGCCTAATTAAATGGGTAAAGTGTTTGTGGGGGCAGTTTTTCGTCCCCTGCTAATACATCAAGTGTCTTCTTTCAATGCCATTATTATTTTTTTCAGTATTTTCAGCCAAGCAGATACTTTGGGAAGATGTGACTATTGATTAAAGCAATAGATATAAATCAGGGGGTACATGCAAAGGTTTGTAAAAGGCATCTCTGTAAAGCCATTTTTGGGAATCAAAAGGCCTGGAAGAAGTATTAACTGAGGCATGCTGCTATCCCTCATGTTTCCTAGATGTAAAACAAGCTAAAAGACAAGGAGACAACCAACTCTTCTCGAGGGATACCGAATGTTTCCCTCGCCTAAGACAAGATGCTCACCAGTGTCAAATAATACACAAAAGCCTCGGCTCCACCTCGCTGGGAACACTGGTTTAGCTCACATTTAGTGGAGCAGCATCAGACCTACTTCACATGTCTTACTTTAAAAGTGTTACTGGTCTACATCAAGTCTTGCTCCCTCTCAGTTCTTCCAAAATACCACTGTTGGCCAACTAAGGCTCAAAATTACTGCCCACGTATCTCTTAACACTTCACTGTCCAGAAGAATTTTCTGTGCAAGCAGGGCAAACTAGTCACATCAAGTGAAATATAACCTACTATTTAGAACAGCATTGCCTCAAGAGCAAAGTCAGATGGACTCACACAGCCTTCCCTTCAAGATATTCAAAACATTAAAAAAAACTTTATTGTGCAAAGAAACAACTTTTACTCCAGTGCTCAATCTCTCTCAGGATTCAAAGTTTAAGTCAAGGATCTTCAGCTAGATTAAACTGTGGTACAGGCCATCTCCAGCAACCAGAAAGGTACAAAGCAAGGCCTGAAAAAACTAAGAATCCTAGCACTCAAGTCTTCCAGACCCTCTGAAGAGCTAACAAATGTTAGCTGTGCTAAGATGTCTAAGTATCCAGCATGGATAAGGATGTCTCACCATTTCCCATTTACTATAATGCTTGGGCATTTAAGGATCAATATACAGTGATGAGCATACAGACTTTTCAAAAGACAACATTTTTGGGGGAAACTTCCCATTTAATAAAACATTGTTTTCATAGAATTAATTCATTTAGTACCTGAAAGTCCATTTTTTCCACTAGCTCCATGACCAACAGAAGTGAGCCAGCATTGTTTAAAATACAATAAGCTGATGCGAAAGGGAGCTAAACCAACCCCACCCTCCCCTCCAGATTCCCCCGAGATAAGGTTGCGCCAAAATCCTATCAGATGTACTTTGATCATTCTTAATTCTTCAGTGTTTCAGACAGTATGAACTCGGGCACATCTGCATTTCTTTATTGTCAGAATAATGACAGGATAATGGTGCTGGCACTAGGCCAGCCACTTTTTTGAAACATTGTTGGCAGAGACCATATTTGCAGTACAGAGAGTAAATGGTCTTGCCTGACAGTTATAGAACAAGTCAAGGAAATATCGTAAAACAAACTTATCCCTAAGTTTCCTGCATTTGTAAATAACTCCTTATTAGTTAAAATCTTTGTTATTAAGTAGCCCACACAACTGTTCTAAGACTTTTCTGGAAAGTGAGGCCTCCCGTATACAGAGCTAGCAGTCCTGTGAAAAAAGAAAATGGGCCTCAATGTCCAACCCTTAAAAACCAAAGCTGTACCTGCAGAAACACTTGAATAAAAACCACTTATGAACTGACCTAATACCAATGTATTTTTGAGCTGTGGGAGAAAAAAGTTGAAAAAAATTTCCATCACATACGGAACATGTCCTTGCAATGCACTGACAGCCCATAAATACATTAAATAAACTACTAAGTAGAAGTCATTCTTTCTCTTCCCTCACCATCTCAAGGAAGCACTTGTGCACTTCAAGTTTGCTTAGTTTTCCCTCAGAAATAAGTGTATCCTGAAGAGGAAATGGCAAATCAGTAAAGTTCAAATCAATACTTACTTGAAAGGCCACAGGACTCTAAAATAGAGAAAAGTGACTGTGCCAAGGCTATTTGTGAAATTAAGAAAGTGACAGCCAGGCAGAGCCAATGCTTTTAGCACCATACGGCCTTCAGACTCCCTGCATATGAAAGTATGTCTTATTCATATAAAGGCTTTTAGCAAGTTATGGAGATACACAACCTAAATAAGCTGGAGAGACATTCACCACCGGGTGCTCATATCTCTAACAGGTTTCTGCTACATCCAATACTCTTGTGCTCAAATAAGGCCGTCATGGAAAAGTCTACAAGTCTTACCTCACTGCTGTTCAGGCAAAATACAGAATTCAACAGTAAGTGGTTTGTTTTTTAAAATTAGATATTTAAAAGAAATATTTTAGCATCTTGTGGGTTCAGATGATGTTAGAAGTATTACTGTGTTTAAGATACAAAGTTCGTCAAGACATCTTGATCTAACATAAGTGTACTTAAGGAAATGGTATTTACTTGGCGTATGTTTACCTATACAGTCATACCAAAACTACCTGTTTGTTATAAATTACCTCAATCCACTTCAGCTGAAGCAGTTTCAGAAGCCATGTGAGCTCTCTCCATCTCTTGAAATAAACAAGGATAAAGATTTCCTGAAATAAATAGGTTTACTGATTGTAACAAAAATCCCCTATGAACTCTCCACAGTCACCATATTGAGAGCTGCAGACATAAGAACTGGCTGGAATACAAACCCAACAGGATTCATGGAGAGAAGAAAAAAACCCCCACCAACAAACAACAAGAACTAGCATAGAGGATCAAGTGCCATTCAGTCAGAAACGTCAATACCATTGAACACACTTCAGTCTGTCTCTCTCTGGGAAGGTGCAAAAAGCACATACATTTTCTGGAAGTTTCTCTAGTTTAGGCAGCATGAGAGCAGTACCTAGGGAAGTACTCCTGAAACAAATCCATTCACTATTCCCTATCTTGCTAGTTTGAACAGAGTGAAAAAACAAGCTGCACCCAGCTTCATCAATGTGTCACCAACCACACAAAAGTACACATTAGGGGAATGTCTGGTCTCAGAGCACGTAACTGATCCTTAACATAAAGGGGATAGGGCTGGACAAGGCCAACTTCCACAACACAGAAATTACAGCTGGCTGTGACTTTTGACTGCCCTTGAGCCTGGAACCTGCTTGGCCTGGTTCTGCCAAAACACATCTCGAGCATCCTGCACAAGCACTTCTGTGGGGGAGAACAGACAGGTGCCTGATACAGGTACTGAAGTCATAGCTCAGAGAAACAAAATCACTTTCTTCCAGAGTGGATCAAGGCTTTCCTCAGACTTGCCTTCAACTGATAATAAGCCATTATTATGTATTAATAAACCATGTGCTGTACAGTTCAGGCACTCGGCTCTTCTAACTAAGCTTAGTAATTTCATTAGGTTCCAAAATGTTCTGCTCAGTTTTGAATGCAGCTTTATGTTAATTCTGAACAAGACTAAACTGCTTATTGAGCATCTAGAGCTGTGTGATTCAAGATCTCTGAAGAATTACTGGTCAACTGGCAGTATTGGGCACAGATACAGTCCTCCCGTGAGCTGTCACCATCATTTTCAAACAAAGTAGTGTTTACTTTCAAAAGCTCTCAAGACTTTTATCAAGATGAAAAGCCTGAAGATTTAGGACTAGTTGGAGCCATACTTGTGGCAGTACTACAAGGTATTTCTAGCTCATTCCATCCTCCCATGTAACATCTATGCATTCCAATACAAGAAGCTTCCGACTGCAATGACTTTTGGTTGTGCACGTCTTCAGATCAGTGCTTAGGACAGGCAACAGGGAGAGGGCCCATAAGGCAGTGACAGAGAGACTTAAAGATGTCCCACCATACCTGAAGCATAATGGTGGTCTCGGCTCAGTTCCTAGAGCTCTGCTGACTGCTAGCCACAATCTTTTTTTGTCTTTTCAATTACCACTTGCAGGTGAAAACCTAAGTAACATATCTCTGGAGAATAAGGAGTCCTGACACTACCACTCTCTCCCACATATCACATGAGGCGAAGTTCCTATCAGCAATGCCTTGCATGGGGACATTTTCTATCCCCACTATACTGCACCTAACTGGGAAGCACACTCTTTGTTAGTAAGAATGCTTATTACAAAGAATTTACAGAAAAGCCAAAGTTAATGCATGTTATTACATATTTAAAAATACACTAGTTGCTTTAAAATTTATTTCATTGTTCTATGAGGCAAGTGCAAGCTTCCAGTTAAATAATGCACCTCCAAGAAAAATCCCAAACATAGAAGTGCAGTTCTTCACTCAGAAAACTTCTATTGTACAGAGCTTTTGATGTATTTTCCTACTCAAAAAAGTATTTCAGAGTGGAGCTCTCAGGATGAAGAGGGAGACAGCCTATCAAAGCATTTATTCATATAACTGTGACAAACATGAACTCAACATTAAAAAGTGATATTGAATTGTTGGGAGGTACAGAAAACTGCAGGTCTTCAATCCCTCAGCATCTGGATGGTGAGAGAGTTATGTTCAATATAGTCCTTACAGACAAAGTCATGGCACATCCAGGAAATGGACATTTGAAAGAGACCTCTGAAGAAGAAACAAGAAGTTATCAAAGCTACCCGACTAAGCACATGTGAAAATCTGAATAGTAAGAATGCCTTCAATAACAAAAACCATGATAGAAGCTTGATATTTATTTAAATAAATTCATTATTGGAGGATCTTTTTTGGAAGAGGGTAGGATTTTCATTTTTAACGAGGAGCAAGATGGCTGAAGAAGACGTAGTTTATGAATATTTTTCAAATAGTCTTCTAGTGTTTACAAAATTAATTGCTTGGCCCCCATGCAACATATTGCTGATGGGAACTTTACCTCGTGATGGGTGGGAGAGAGCAGTAGTGTCAGGGCCCCTTACTCTCCACAGATGTGTTATTTAGGTTTTCAACTGCAAATGCTAATTGAAAAGACAAAAAAAGATGGTGGTTAGCAGTCATCAGAGCTCTAGGAACTTAGCTCAGACCACCAGTATGCTTCAGGTATGGTGGGACATTTACAAAATTAATTGCTCATTCAAGCTTTAGTCATGCAACAGCAGGATTTTCTTCCTCCCCACCATTTGACTTACCACAAACCATGAATCTGTGATAGAGTTACAAAAATAAAATGGGTCTCTTTTAATCTGAGATATTTTAGTTTTTGAAAAACCAACCTGGACCAATTTACAGAAGCAATGGTATAGTTAATATAAACATGCATGTCAAAAGGAACAAAACTGTGATTTTTGTTTAGTTGAAGTTTCTGGTGTTGTTTGAGCTGACAAATTTAGAGAGCCACAAGAATGTAAAAGGCACTACTGGGAATTGTAGCTGAACAGAGAGCACTAAGAATCCCTTGCCTACCTCTGAAATATTTATGTTATATCAAGCAATATCTCAATTAACCTCCCCAGCAATAGCCAGACAAGCAGGAAGTTACAGTTCCACAGCACTGCCTGCTGTAGAAACCCAAAAGACAATTTACCTTACCTTTTCCTAGTGTTAGGGTATGTGTATTAGTCCTCCCGTAACTATAACATAGTAACAGTACAATCAGGCTCTCTCTGGCAGCCAAGTTTAATAAGGCTTCATATATGATATGGGCCATTTTAATAGTCACCATTTACAGAACGGATCCCCGGTGCCAAAGTAGTTTCTACAGAAAGAGGGTTTCTGTATATCAGGGTTTGGGTTCATGACCATTTTATTTTCTCATGTTTTATTTCACATCGTTAATCAGAACACATTTTAACAGATAATTTTCAGAGGCAGGTTACACCCTGATGCAGAACACACACTCGACAGGCATATCCAGAGCCAAAATTGTTCAAAACTCATCAGGAATGATGAAATACATTGCTTCAGGCATGGAAACATGACTTACCAGCCAGCTTAAGAAGTCCTTCCTATAACACACTGTTTACTGTGCTCTGGTAATGCTAAATATAGTTTGCATTTATTCAAACCACACAAACTAAGTGACTAGAACTCACTGCAGCTCAGGTTTCAAAATATTTCTGGATTGCCAGAGAAATGTATTAAGAGGAAAAGCAGGCAAAGAAGGTGGGCACACAGATGACAACCTCCCCCCACTTTTACACATTAGATCAGGTCACAAACTGCTGTAGTCCTTTTCTCTTTCTTGAATTTCCAAGACAAGGCAAAGGAAGGAAAAAACCCCACCAATGTGACAGTTCTCTCTTTACATCATAAAACTGAGCAAGTAAGTATTAGTGCAGACAGTTCACTTCTCATTATCTCCCAGAGAGCTGAAGCCAAAATAATGCCACTCAGTCTGAACAAACAAGCAGTCATGTGCTCCCTTGTCCAATTCTAACCAAACCAGCAACTTTAGCTTATAATGCACATCTCACAGGAAAAAAAAATGACACGCCAAGAACTTAAGGACTGCCATACATCTCAACATTTCAGGAAGTTCTTAACTAAAATACTCCTTTGCCTTAGGAGGTAACTCTCTGTAGAGCCGTCAGTACAACCACTACCACCACTCCCTCCCAATGCTCTAAAGGAACAGTGGGATACATGCTGCAGATCACATACTTGAAACTACCACACCTGGTTTTACTTTGCCTGCTTTGGTACTTTGACATCTAGAGTTGGCAATCTTACCCATACTGGAATCACAATATTAGAAGACTCCTGTTTTAAAAAGGTAGACCATTTCACATGACATAATCTTAGATCAGGCCAAATATGGTCATCTCAAGCTTTTAAAAAATTGGAAGTGGATAAAAAGAAGAGACGAGTGATCTTCCTAGGAAAGATACCACTTCTTCAAGCTTTCTTTTGCTTTGTGGTAGCAACAAACGAACAGAACAACAAACCTCTCCTTGTTTAATGGTTCAGTTGAACTGACAGCAAAATGCACCTTTGTAATGACAGAACAGCTGAGGTTGGAGAAGACCTCTGAAGGTCATCTCACCCAGCGTCCCTCCCCCTCAAGCAGCTTACCCAGGACCATGTTCAGGCTTTTGAGTATCTCTGAGAATGGAGACTCCACAACCATCCCAGGCAACCTGTGACAGCACTCAACCACCAGCAGATACAGAAAGTGTTTCCTGATGTTAAGGGGAACCTCCTGTGTCTCAGTTTGTACCCTCTGCCTTTGGTCCTGTCCCTGGGCACCAATGAATAGTGTCTGGCTCTGTCTCCTTTGCACCCTCACTCCAGGTATTTATATACACTGATGAGGTCCCCCCAAGACTTCTTGTTTCCAGGCTGAACAGCCCCCAGCGCTCTCACACTGGGGAGATGCTCCAATCCCTTCATAAGCTTAGCAGCCATTTGGTGAACTCTTTCCAAAGTGCCTGCACCTGTTTTGTACTGGGAAGCTCAAAACTGGACCCAGTATTCCAGGTGTGGGCTCCCCCGTGCTGAGTAGAAGGAAAGGATCACCTCATTTGGCCTACTGGCACCACCCCGAATGTAGCCAGGGAGATTGACAGCCTTCTTTGCCTTTGATCTCAAAGGCCAGCACCATCCCCTCTTTTATGCCTGCATAGTTTAAAAAAACATAACTACAGAAAAATAGTTCACAGCAAACAAACATCTGTGGCTTAAATTTCCTTTAAATACTATGTTTCCTTGAAAAGAGGAAAGTTCTACCAGGACATTGCTATAGCATGCATCTTTCACATGCCTATACAAAATACACTGCTAGTGCTCAAAGTTACACAAAAAAGGGCAAGATGAAGCTGGCCGTTTTTTCAATTAAAGGAATTCATACTATATACAGTGAAGTAATACTCAAATGAAAGTGATTTATAACAGATGACCACAAAATTACCTCTGAACAGTCACCCTGTTTTTCGTTTTGAAAAAACAGGAATAAATAGCAGAGTGTTTACTCCTAAAATAATATTTTCCTAGTAAAAAAAAGGGAACAGAAAACACCTTTGACAAGTCCTTTCTCAGACTCAAATTTTCCATTAACTTCAAAATGTTAACATTTAGCAAATCCATGGACATGCAAGAACAAACGAGAGCTTTTAACTTTCTAGCTAAGGTTTTAAACAAACAGAAGTGGCAAAAGATGTCTCATATCCTGTGTGTTCCACCCGTACACGTACTCTGTTGCACTGTAGGTTACTGTGATACTTTTATCCCCACATCTTTTACTGCTTGCTTGTTCATTTAAATTTTATAAATGGACTGTTGTACTGTGACTAATTTGCTCAAGGCCAGCCACAAGCTAAGGACATTTTCCTTGTTCTACCCCATCTCTCGATTTCAATGGAGCACTCTTGCTCATGAGCAGGAGTATGTGAAGGAAAGCTTCCACAACTTTGGTGTTTAAAACTTGTTAATTCTTGTGAATTACTAGCTCCTGTTTAGCCAAGCCATACACATGGCATTTAGTCATTTCATTTAAAAAACAAATCCCTGAAATTGCAGCTTCCCTGTTTTCCTGACTGGAGCCGGCCTAAGCCCCCTGCTCTTCCTTAGGCTGCGCCGAGAGCTAGCGTTAGGGTTATGCCTAGAGCTAGGGTTAGGGTTACGCCTTGGGTTAGGGTTCAGAAAACCACAAAGCCCAGAGCTCCAGGGACACTGACAATGCGAGAGGCATGCCAAGGGCAGCGCAGAACAGGAACAACTTTGCAGCTTCCCTGTTTTCCTGACTGGAGCCAGCCTAAGCCCACTGCTGTTCCTTAGGCTGCGCCTAGAGCTAGGGTTAGGGTTAGGGTTACGCCTAGGGATAGGGTTCAGAAAACCACAAAGCCCAGAGCTCCAGGGACACTGACAATGCGAGAGGCATGCCAAGGGGAGCGCAGAACTTCAACAACCTTGCAGCTTCCCTGTTTTCCTGACTGGAGCCGGCCTAAGCCCACTGCT
>NW_008239139.1:727105-755951 GCF_000691975.1 Corvus brachyrhynchos | reverse complement strand
GTTAGGGTTACGCCTAGAGCTAGGGTTAGGGTTACGCCTAGAGCTAGGGTTAGGGTTACGCCTTGGGTTAGGGTTCAGAAAACCACAAAGCCCAGAGCTCCAGGGACACTGACAATGCGAGAGGCATGCCAAGGGCAGCGCAGAACTTCAACAACCTTGCAGCTTCCCTGTTTCCCTGACTGGAGCCGGCCTAAGCCCACTGCTGTTCCTTAGGCTGCGCCTAGAGCTAGGGTTAGGGTTAGGGTTATGCCTAGAGCTAGGGTTAGGGTTACGCCTTGGGTTAGGGTTCAGAAAACCACAAAGCCCAGAGCTCCAGGGACACTGACAATGCGAGAGGCATGCCAAGGGGAGCGCAGAACTTCAACAACCTTGCAGCTTCCCTGTTTTCCTGACTGGAGCCGGCCTCAGCCCACTGCTGTTTCTTAGGCTGTAAAGGAAATGCAAAATTCTTTCACAGGAGTAAAAAAAAAAAACCAAAACCCAAAAGCCTGGTTCAAAAGCAACCTAGTGCTCTGACAGCTGACGCTGTAAACAAGCCTGCCATTAAAAGGGACTGTTACAGCTGCCAAGCTGTGAACCACGGAGAAACATTTATTAAAGTACCACCTACAATTGGATGCACTTTTCTCTACCACAGTGTCTGGCTTCTCCATTCCCATCAGAAGGAGAAACTGGACAGGAACAGGACAACGCAGTGTCAAGGGTCTTGTCTGATATTCCTCATCACCCAACGTGTAAAAGAGGCACAAGAAAACTGCCTTTATGTTGGTAATTTGCCCCAAAGTGACATATTTAATACTCTACAGAATTACCTGTTATGTAACATGTCGTTCATTCAAATCTTCCGAAGCAACACAATGTCTTGTTCCAAAGTACTAAATAATTTGCTCTTTGTGAACGTCTCCTGTCGCATTCAGTAAATCTACTTAAGGTTTCTCTCCGTGCAACAGGAAATTGCCTTAACTCACGCATTCCATTAAAGCAGACAGCCAGTGCTTGCCTTTCAATTGCTCCTTTGTAAAAAGTCTATGGAACGCTAAAATGAAAACTCTACTGTATCAACATTCACTCTACAGGCTAAAGGAAGTCAGATTTAAGCAGATGACTCACGATAAAGTGATATAATATCAAGCCTGCTTTGTAAAGAAAAATGCAGTTTAAAGACTGCTATTAGCAATTTATATATATATATATGTAAGCATGTGTTGAAGTATTTAGGATCTCTACAACAGTCCTATTATACCACATCCAGTACCGCTTATTTTTACTGCTCAAGAATCCTGAGGACCCCAGAAAGCCATTTTCAAATAGTAGACAAAAGAAAAGCTTCAAAAGGCTTCTCCCATATACAAACATAATTGTTTATGTACAATAAATTCTTGCATTTAATATAACCACACCTCGATTTCACCATGGAATCAAAAACCCTATTCTCTTCCTAGAGCACAAGCAAGACAATCTCTTGGTTTATATTGTCCTTCCATACCCCAACTGCCCTTTAGCTCTTAAAACTCCCGAGTCCGGATAGGCAGATGAGACAGCTCTTAGTAACTTTCTGGTCTTAGCTTTTTACACTTTAGAGTCCTGCACTTTTGGATCTAACTCTTACATCATTTTTTTATGTATTTCACAAAATGGAAAGTTTTACTGGTCTCTGTCTTTCATGCTGGTAACATTTTCTTCTCAATCAGATTTGATAACCACTGACTCTTTGGCACAGCATTTCAGTGTATTATGCAAATCAGTTTTTGCTGAGAACACAGCTTGTTTAGTACTTAAAATTTACGTAACTGAAGTAACATCACCGGCCAAGACCTGCACAGGTCTGTAAGCAGGTTAGTATCCAGAACCTCGACACAGCCTGCCAGCTCTGCAGCACACGTGTCCCTTCTGAAACTTCACTAACAGCAGCAAAATGTATTGAACACAGCAATACATTGTTGGAGAACAACCCTTCTCCAAAATTCAGAATATTCTGTTTCTTTAATAAGTCTGTTAAGCTTAGGAAATTTAAGACATAGTGACTCATTAAGGGACTTAAGTGAGACCACAGGGAACACACGAGGAGGCCAATAGCAGTCCTTAGGTTCCAGCTGAAATGTAAAGACAGTTCTTGAACACTGGATGTAAATGACATGGCTCACTAAGTAGTTTACAAGCAAATGTCAATTAAAAAAGAGAACCATATACTTCATGTAAGCCTGTATATGCTTTCTAATTTCAAAAGCTTATGACAGACCTGAAAACAAAATCACTCCATTCCCTCCCTGCACGTACAACCATTGCCAGTTCTTTTATGGTGCTTTTAGCTAGACACAGTCCCCTTCCTCTTTCTTTCCAAGAGCTGGAAAGTACATTTCCAGACACGACAGTATTTCACAGAAGCAATGTTTTACTGTTGCTTGTGCTACTCCATCATTCAGATGTACTGATTTATACAAGAAATCTTAGACGGTGTCTTCTGTTCTTCCAAATACACATGTGTATTAACATCAAAATATTTTGATTGAAACATTACCTGTTTTCACTCATGACCCAGCTTTGAGATCTCACTAAGTATCCTGTGATTTGCATAACATTGTGCAGACAGCTCACCCCAGCTGTATAGGATACATAAACAATGGCTAAATTCAAGTCAAATTAGTTTGCACTTGCCAACACCCCCAACTCCCCGAGTGCTTCAGGTTCATTGACTCGGGAAAACTCATGAAGCCACAAGGCTTGGAAACATTCAGTTCTAAAGACACATGATCAATCTGTTGACTCCACACCCCATCAGAAAACAGCTGCATTATAAGAGGGTATAATCTGACCAACATTTTGCCTGATGCAAAGTACCAACTGTCACAGCTGAGCCTTTGATACCAGCAAGGCAGCCATCAGCAACACCATCAGGCAACAGTCTGAAATCCCCACATCACCCCCAGCCCTAACCTTTGCTAAACAAAACACACACTTGGATCATTCAGAATTCACACACTAAAAACCTGTGACACACTATTTGCTCTACTAATCAACAAGGAAACTCTCAGTAAGACTCTTTCCAATTGCTGTGTTTTGTTTAACTCTCTGGAGGATGCAGAAATTGGTGTTCTCGACTGTACTAGGACGCAACATGGCATGTTTCAGTCTCCAGCAGCTGCCACCACCAGACACTTAGCTAAAAGATTCATGAAACGGCACACAGTAAGCAACAGTTGGGCAACCAGCCCAGCCAACAGATTTTTAAGCCTTCAGCAGTTAAGAGGCAGCCTGATACTGGGGCAATTCAATTCTTCCAAAACTTGGTGGTTTATAATCCAAGTTCTGGGAGGGCCAGCTTTCCCTAGGCAGAGGAAGTTACACATGGCCTTCAGAGTAAGAAACCACGGCAGCACACCCCATGTGCTTTCTGTGAGACCAAAAGGTAGTGAGAGGGGACATCTGATATCTGGGACCTTGGTAAAGTCAGGACAACTGTCATTTGAGACCAAAAGAAAAAGTCCCTTTAGAAAGCACACACACAGAAACACAAACATTAAAGCTACTGCTGCTCTGCATGTTCTCAACATCATTGTAAGGTTTGTATTTTAAAATGCTGGATAACCTGGAATGCATGGAGAGTTCTCCAATTACATTCCACAAGCTAGCAACCAACCTAATTAAAGAGATTTCCATCAACACATTTTTGTTCCCAATTCTGCAGTCATTATTTATGCAAATAACCTTATCAGCTGCTCTAACAGCAGTCACTGTGAGACAGAAGCAAGCGTTGTGCTACTTTAACACAGGTCTCACATATCTCCCATATTAAGGATACAGAACAATATAGGTAGGGAACCTATGCTACTAGAGACAGCTGGGAAGTCATAATTTCTCCTTGCTCAGGGGTTACAAAAGAAAAAAGCACACTGCAATTACTATATATTACATAGTAAAAATTAAGAACCCTGTCATCAAACAGCGCAATTTGGAAAGCAAGTAGAATGACACCTTTGCAGAAGCTTAATGAGAAAAGCTACTCTAAATCAATGCTTTAGGTAACACTGAATTTTCATTCTGCTGTCCAACTAAGCAGCAAAAATCATAGCCCTAAAAAGTCTCATAATATTTTTGTACAGAGCAGTGAACTCATTCACAGCTGAGATAACAAAAAGGTTAATCAACCAGTGAAAAATTAAACTTAATATTTCAATTCTAGTATAGTAGGATTTATTATGCACCCAGGGATACTAAAAGATCCCAGCATCATACCTTTCCGATCTATGTCCTTTTATCAAGAAACACAGGAATATGTAGATGGTGCAAGACACCCTGTTTGGCTGTTGTCTTACAGAAAGTCAACCAACCTGAACCAAATGGAATGTTCTCAGTATCCTAAATGGAATTTTTGCTAGTATCCTATATACAGACAGTTAAAAATACTACTTCCAAAAAGGACTTTCCCATCAGGATGGACATGTTTGACAAGTCTTTACAAACATTATGTAATACTTCTGTGTTAAGTGGGGGAACATAGGAGGGACAAGGAACACCAGCTTCTTAAGATTTTCAAAATGTAGAGAAGTAAATACAGCTAACAAGAATACAGTCATGTTACATCTTCTGATGGGTGGGTGGTGTTTGCCCAAGCCTTATTTCTCCTACAAAACTACTTGCTGTCTGCTACCCTTGAGAACGATAGGATTTGGTTTCACCTCAACAGAGGAGGGTCAATACAATCATGTTGTTCCCAAAAAATACACAACACTTGTAGAAATAACTCAGACCAGTTCCACTGCACACTACATATGTTGACTTTACCACTGACAACGAATGCACCCCATCATTAGAACACTGGCCAGCACTGCATCAATCCTATTTTCTTTTATACTTCCCAAATCACA
Source organism: Corvus brachyrhynchos (assembly GCF_000691975.1). Classification (NCBI taxonomy): domain Eukaryota; kingdom Metazoa; phylum Chordata; class Aves; order Passeriformes; family Corvidae; genus Corvus; species Corvus brachyrhynchos. Next base: position 751,086 of record NW_008239139.1, on the reverse strand, counting down.
GACTGCAAGAGTTGAAGATGGGTATGTCACTCTTCCAGTATTGACTGCTCCCACAAAGCACCCATGGAATCTTTCATTCCATTGAAGTTACCAGTGGACAATTTAAAATTTCAGGTACGTGGTTTAAATAGGGACTGTGCCATAACACCCCTCTTATTACAGGCAATCAGGGCACACATGAAAAATACCTTTAGGCACTGAGTCCTCGCACCAGAATTTTAAGGCTCCATTTGGCTGCTATGTGAAAACTGGAAAACATAATGACAAACTGTACTACTCAATTAATCTTTCTTCTAGTAAATGGATTATATTCTTTGACACAGTTCACAGCTCTGTAAGAGCAAAGTCTTGAAGACAGAACAACCGAATACCTTTGATAGTTTGAGGACATTTTGTCTGGATCAGTTTGCATTCTCTTGTGTATTATGTAAGTTTCCAGAAACTAAAATTTGAGTTTTATACACACAGGTCCTGCAAAACTGTGCATGAACGCCAAGATACTAAAAAAACCCAAGTTCACAACCAAAAAGACATTCAATATGCAAATTATTTTCAGAAAACAATTGTCAGTGTATTCAAAGTCAAGGTTTCTTAATGAACTTAATGTGTCAAGAGTTTTCTTACTCCAAGTCTTCTCCATCATACAAGTATGAGTCAGAACAGGAAAAAGCTTTGATGTGATCACACATTTTCTTGCATTGTCTGGCATCTCAAAAAAAGTAAAATTCTTCTCAATTAGCAAACATGGCAAGAAAAACAGAAACCAAGAATTTTGTATTTCATCAAGTCCTTCCAAGGAAAACAGCAAATTCCTAGTTTCAGCTCTCTATACACTATCAACCCACAAACTATATAGACAGACATAATCTAAAAGCCCTAACTGAAATAAAAGTCTGCCTTAGCCATCTGCATGGCTTATCAGCCTGCTGTCATCTGCAAGGATTGTAAACATCAGTTGTGATGCTGTGTATGGTTTATAAGGAAATTATATGCCCCTGAGTATAACTTCCTCTGTGGATTTCAAGAGGAGAGATGGCTGCCATTTATACTGCTCTCCCAATCTTTGTTAATAAGCAAGAACAGATGAAGGTGACAACTAAGTTTAATATCCATGACCTTGTTAGTAAGTGGCCTTGACAATGAAACTATTCAGTCTTTTCAGCAACCTTTCTGGTGCCTTCATGATTGAGATGATTATAGTGGCTTACACAATTTAAAAAAATACTTTGCATACTGTCTTCACCTGTGGCACATCTCTAGCTGCTTGGGCATGACAATTCAGTACCTACTTACCTTCACACCTGCAGCAAACCTTCCACAAGTTTTGGTTGCTAATCTCAGCTACATGTGAATAAGCAAGACTTCCCCTCTCCAAAGGCCATGGGAAACCACGTACAGCCAAAAATAATTAATCTAATAATGATGCAAAAACGTTGAGCCCATCATTCTGGAATAGAGAACAAATCATGGCTTCACTGCTTCCAGATACCTCCTCCTAAAAATTCCTCCTCAGCATCAGTTGGGAAGATTGGGATGCTATGTATGCATGTATGCTGCATACCCAAGATAAAAGGGTTTCCTGTATCAAGAGCCCACTCGGAACTTGCAGAAAACTATACCCCCACCTATTTTTAAGAGAGTGATTTCACAAGAGACCATCCACCACTTAGGATGATCTGATGAACCACATCAACTCAGCAGCTTGAGGACAGACTAGAAGATTATTAAACACTTATGCATTGCTTGATTTTAAGCTATGATCCAAAAATTTGTTGAAAATGTATGGATTTACAGTAGACACAACTTTATTTTGTGGGATCTTAAATTTATGGGTCATGTTAACTACTACCATATAATCCTTAAGTTCACTGATAAACATTTATATGAGAGAAACATGAGAAAAATCAATGACGGGATATGTTGAGCTCATATACACACGGTATCCTGAGGTACAGCTGTTGACTTTTAAGTAAGTTCAACTACATTCCACTCAGCCTCCTTAGAACTGGTATATTAAACATACTGATTCTTCACTTCTTTTGTTTCATGGCTGTACATACACATGCATGCAAAAAAAGAAACTAAAACATTTTCATTCGCGCAGATCATTTTCATTCACACAGACTTTACTTAGTAGTACAAAAATTTCCAAATTGCTTACAAACTGAATGAAAACAAGTATAGCATAAACCAAGAAATAAAACATATGTAAATGGTTGCTGATCCCCAAGAAAGTCAAAAGAGCAAGTAAAACTACTTTTCTCTCCATTGATAGCAGCCAAGCACTTCAAAGGTAAACCTACAAGATTAATTGCTTTTATGCTCACACCCAAGTGCTAACATATATAACAACGGTGTATAACAATGACACACAGCCTCTTCTTGGAGTTGGGTTTTACTGGCAGCAGACAGAAACCCCCAAGCTTATCCCTGAGAGTACCTCCAAAAAGACCTACTTTTTGAATAAACCCACTTAAAGATTACTCTTCGTCAGACTGATAGTTTCAAGAGAACAGAGTTCCCTATAATCCATCAGCATTTCTATCTTGGATCTGCTACCTAATTGCCTTGCACAGATGGACTAAGGACAATGATCTGTCAAAGGGTTCCCAAATAAGTAGAAGTAAATTGTCTCTCACGTGTCAGTGATAGTACTGTGAAGGGCAGTCTCTACACAATCTTAATCCACCTGAAACAATTTTAACTGGATTTTCAGTGTCTTTAACAAGGCTCTCAGTCAAAACACTTAAATTTAACTACTATGGACTAAGTTCAAGATGTCAGCAGAAACTAATTAAAAGCTTTAGAATGCAAAAATATTTCCAGCAGTGGTGCAGCTACAATGTTAAATGTCCTCAAAACGTGAACAGAAGCAGAGAGGTAAGTTGACAACATTTGCCAGCAGTGTTTCTGGAAAGTCCAACCTGGAAACTGACACTGAAAAGAAGTGGAAGGGTCTTCCAATGCCATGGGGGCTATGTCAGGTTAGCTAAAATTCAAGATTGGTGAAGGTGAAATATACAAAGGAAGAAAAACAACCCTATTCAGATGCAACAATAAGCTCTAAATTAGCTAAGACTAATTTGGGAAAAGAGATTGTAAACTATCATCCACCATGATTTCAAAATGTCCACTCAGTGCTCATCAGAAATCAAAGATACAAAGCAGAGTAGTAAAGACCCACTAGGAAAGGAAGAGGGAATGAGAACAGAAACGTGTTATTATGCCACACTATATGCAAACACTGTGATCTCATCTCAAGTGCGGCACGGTTATAATTATCACCCCCGGCAAAGAATAGAGAAACAGAGGTGTCACAGAGCAGATTAAGGATATAGTGTAGATACAGGCTGGCTCCACTGTAAGATTTTTTCAGACTCGAGAAGAGACAACAGAAGTGAAATGATGAGAATGAGGCTTCTAGAGCCACAAGCTGGACAGATGTGATGAATTAAAAATTACAACGTTTCAGAATAAATGGTTAAAAAATTCAATAAAGGTATCAACTAGAGTAAGTTTAAGAGCAAGAAATCAAACTCCCTACAAACATAATGAAATTGTGAAACTCAATGCCATAGGATGTTAAGAGTCCAAAGAGCAAATGTAAGTTTTAAAAAATCCTAGACAAATACTTGGAAAATACTGTATTCATACTGCATTGAATTGCAGAAAACTAGAATAACTCACCAGAGAAATGAATGCTACAAGCTTGCTCTGCTAGCTCCGAGTAACAAGTATTAGTTTGACCTTTGCTACAAAACAGAAGAGGCAGGAGTAACGCAGGAACGGATTTCAGGATCAGCCACGTGGATAAAGCACACTAAACACACAGATTCAGACATGAAAGTAGATGGGTACGTTATCAAAACATGTGGTGCTTTTTAAACTGTTCATTAAAACACTTCTAACACTCTCTGGGAATTAAAAGTTTTGTTGGTAAAATGTTATCTCCTCCTAGAACTATTTTCAGAAATTAATCTGAACCTTTACAGTAGCGGGAATATAAAGCACATAACAAAGTGGAATCACTACCCTCCTTTAAGTAATTTGCAGCTGATTGATGGAAGTCAACTTTCTCCTCATGTGACCTTGCAAGGTTTGAGAACTTTTTCCTCAAGAATTTTATCGAAACACTTGCTTGAAAACTTGCCCCACAACTTCCATGGAAGTGTCATCATTCATTACAACACTATGAATCTTTACATGGCCCGATATATTTCCCATGAATTTACATTACTTTCGAATATGCTGTTCTGTATGCAACATATTGCGACACGAGTTACAGCCCTCACTTTAACAGGAATTCAAGTTTCACTAAGTCATGAACACACAGTATACCTTTAAAGGTTTGTCAGGTTTTAACTGACAATTAAATTCTTTGTCATTTCAAGAGAAACATTAAGGGACACAGACTTGTCTTGATTTCTTCCACACTGGCAGTTTTTCTCATCAAATGTTCCTATAAACGGCAAATTTTTTTTATCAGGCAATTCTTGTGATGAATGTATTTGTGTGTGGGAGTGCAGCTTTTGAATAATATTACTGAAATGTACCACTACCTACAGAACTGGAGGCTTTTACTTGAGTTTAAAGGGAACACAAAATCCTAGACAAACTGGTTTTGAAGATCTTATTTTTATTCTCTTTTCCTTCTTTTGTTGCTCTTTTTGTTCTAGTTGCACCTTTATCTGCCATGCCTTTTTCAAGTCTGTCTTCCTATGCCCTCACCTCTCAGAACACAACTCTGTTCAATTATACCATCAGACATCTTTCTCCTCCCACTTTTTACATTTTTGTCCAGTGTTCACATTTTCTGTCAACTGTGAATAAAATAAAGGGTACCAGCAATAAAAAACACTTCTTAAGCCACATTACTTTCTCCAAGGAAAAGCCATAAAAGTTGCCTCATTTTCATTCAGCTGGTCTTTTCCTCACTCATTGCTTTTCTTGGTCAACCACTGCACTAAGTTTGAAATCTGGTGTAAAGCTGGATTCACGAACCCTCAAGGTCATTACAGCAAGATTTTTCAACCATTACTTCCCAGTTTCCTGGGGGAGACTATAAAACATCCACAAAATCCACAAAAGCAAACTCAGAAGGGAAAAGCCTATCACCACCAACTTTTCAGAGGTACTGGAAGACTTGAAGAGAGTAACAGCTCTGCTGCATATGGCTTGTAGAGCAATAAATTCAGTAAGGATTTCTGTACATAGTAGAAATTCAGCAGTAAACCACTGAGCTGAACAAACACAAACTGGCTCAGCTAGCAAACAGTAAACGAGCTTGGCCTGAAGGGTCCAGGTCAGATGATGCCATCTTCATGACAGCAAATACAAGATCAACAGGACCTCTCCTCAGAACAGCACAGCAACACCCTATGCTACCATTTCACTTAGCAGAGACTTTAAAGGTCACAGCTGAAAACCACACAAAGCTACTGAGATGTTGCTGTCCCACTCCAATCACAGATTAAAATGACAGATGCTGCTGTTAAATGGCTAACAGAGCAATGAAGCAAGAGAGAATCATTAAAATGATTGAGATTGGTCACCAGAGATATCAGCTTCCGTAGTGCTGCATTGAATTATTTATTAATAAGTTTCCATTGCTACAGAAGTGTCAGCTGAACTCACTCCAGCTTCACTACTCTGTGCACACTAACAGTTGCCAGTGTGAAAAATACATTTGAGGGGGGCCTTCTACAAATAATACTGGCCAGTAACACTTAAACCTTGGGTTTTTTAAGAAATACTACAAATATTCCAAGCAAATTAAACGTTTGGTATAACAGAGGCACTCAGGAAGGGAAGAAAGTGGTGTTGTCTGGTCCACTTCCAGTTCTATTTCTAGAGCTACCTCTTACTTGTGGTGGCACACATCTCTGGGGAATTTCTTGTTTGGTGGAAAAGTTGACTCCAAGACTTCTTTTCCTTTCCTTCTTTCTTCTTGCCTCTCCATGGAAATTCACAATATCATCCAAACACAACCATCTGCTTCTACACCCACAGAACCCTTCCTAGCACGGGTACACAACAGTCTGTGTAACACCTCTACTCCTCTCTGGCACCTCCTGGAAAGAAAGGAGCAGCACAGGCAGCCTGGGTGGTAGGGACCAAGCTCACCTCCAGCTCCCCACTGCTGAGAGGGCCACAGCACCACCAGCATCCATGTCATGCCTTGTCACTCTCCAGAACATTGCACGTTCCTGAATGACACCGCAACTGTTACATAAGCCAAAGTTTTACTTATCAAATTGCATGTTATGCTTCAATGTCACATTCTGTAAGTTTACTGCAACTCTTTACCATCTTGATATTTTTTGGTACACAAGTGCATGTTTCTGAACCACTAAAACTTTGCATCAATCTCCTCTAAATCCCAGCCAAGGGAGGCAAACACAAGCAACATCACATGCTCTTGTTCGGAGCAGGTTTTGTCATTTATTCCAATAGAAGGTGACTGGAGTCAAGTGAAAGGAGAATTACATTCCATGATACATGATTAGACTCAATAATGTCACCCTTTTACAGCACATAGCCAGATGTTTATAAGGACAGAAAGTGACAATGGGATCTTCCATCACCATGCCTGGCCTAATTTCTTTATAAATCTTGCCTAAATTAACTCTTGCTTTTTAAAGTTTCCAACACAGTTAAGTTGCTCTACAGATAATTATTCCTTATTGTTACAAATCTTCTAACTTCCACTCTAATGTTCTTCAGCTTCAATTTCCCCTCACTGAAAATCTCTCCTATCGGGTCCAAGGGCCCTTCCACTACAGAATTAATATTGTCCGCAACACAGAAATTAAGTCACATCTCTCCTGCTTCTAGAGCATGTTAACTAGGCTGCTATTTTTGACATTTTCACCTGGAAACATCCTTTCCAAAGCATCACAGGGATATTCTCTGAACCATTCTCAGTTAGTCAATCACCATCCTTCCTGAGCAGTTGACACCAGTCCTTACCACACAGCTGACAAATTCCCAGGTGGGAAAACTTCCCAGCTTCCACTCATACATTTAAACTGTTTTCCCAACCATACCACTGCACAGTGAGCTCCTCTTCAACAGCCCACCAAACTCTTCCTCCTCCTGATACATTCCCCTCCAGCCCCACATCAGAAACTTCTGGTTTTCAGAAGTTTTTGCCATCTTATCAATACAGAACTTCACTGTTTATCTCCAGGGAAATCAGTTTAGTCTCTCTATGCTACTCATACAAAAACCTACCCACAAAAAAACCCAAAATGAAACTTCTTACATATATTTTATTCAAAATATGAGTGAACAAAGCTTGGTATACCATGTCGATGTCTGTTCCATTGCATCTTTAAATACATGGCTTTAATAAGCTTTTTAATCTAAAGCTAATACCTTATCACAACAGGTAATATCTTTGTGGAGCACACTTGTAAGGACTCAGCTCCCACAGGACACGTTATTCCCAATTCCCAGTAACATCTCTGCAATCCAGGAAGTCACCTCACGTCTCTTTCACACTGCCAGACAAACCAACATCTCTGACACACTTAACGAACCCTAAACCAGCATCATCCCTCTCATGTTTGCAAGCAGTGTCCTACATTTATCATGCACTGGTCTGGTACCTTGTGTGATAGTTTGTAATAGTTCATGACAGAACTGCAGCAACGCTGTGTAAGTGACAATGCACTGAACACTGCCTGTAAAATGCTACCCAATGATTACTCTCACAGAAACTGGTGGAGCTGCAATAGCAGGTCTTTCCATAGTCATAAGACAAGAGGTTGTAACCTAAAAACTGAATGCTCCTCTCACTACAGCTGAAGAATACAAGGGAAAACACACTCAGTAATGTTTTTCACTATCAATAATCCAGTTTTAGTAAGTAGAAGTATTTGTGGTATCTTTCATTAAACATAGTTAACAACTGCTCCTCACAGCAAATAGGAAATTGGATAATGCCAACAAAGATCTGCACAGGATTCCTTCCCTCTCCTCACCATCACTTTATCAACTTCTGTTACTGAGGAATAAAATCACTTAAATAGGGTTTTAAACAAGTCAGAAAAAAAAAAAAAAGAAAGAAAAAAAAGCCTGCCTTCCTTTGTTATTAGGGATCTAAAATAGTCCAAACCATATGACTAAAAATATACTTACCATTTTTTATCCTAGCGTAATGCCAAGATTCAAGCATGATCCATGTACTTTCTAGTAAATTAAGCCAATCAACAAAATGTTTCATTTCCTCTGCCCTTCCTCCTCTCTTATCCAGTACACTTCCAGGTTTACCAAGCTAGAGGATTTTAGAAACACTGCCCTCTCCCCTTCATCAAGAAGCATTTCACTTCTAAGAAACAACATGCACCAGATATATTTGTGACAGGCAAGACCAAGTTCCATAAAGACACTAGACCTTTGTATGGAAGACAGTCTCCAAGGGCTCTAAAATGGATAATAGCGTGGAGATTATTTCATTTTAAGCATTTCTGAGGTAAATTACATTGCTACAAGTGTTAATCTCAACATAAACTGAAGTATATATAAAGTGAAAGAAACAAACTTTCACATTTAACCAAGTCAAAATTACACTCTCAAGACATTAGGCCTCTAAAAAGTGGCCCCTGGTTATCAAATGCCAGTAGCATGTCAACGTCTGTACTGTGGGTGCCATAAGGTGATGGTGCTGACAGAAGAATGAAATTTATCTGAAAAATCAGCACCTGTATATTTGACTGAAGCTTGGGCTAGGAAGAAGAAAAACCTATACATTAGGAAACAAGCTATTGATACAATTTTTTCACCAAACATCTGGGACGTCTCATAGCATCCTTACTTTCATGCCTGCTCTGTAGAACTCAAGTGAGTGATGAAAAGAACTACACCACACCAAGTTTGTACCACAGTTTCCTTACAGGAGTCTAGTAAATCTGCACATTAAGTTCTTACACCTCCTCAGATTTGTGTTGTACACCACTATTCCTACAACAGAGATGGGAACATGCAGGGGATTTAAAAAAATTTTAAAAGCTATGAACATCTGAGTATTCACTACAGTACCACCTCTCAGCAAGGACTCATTTTGGTGTTTCCTTAACTGCGAAAAAGGTTACTGTAAAGTCCATCTAACACATCCATCTAACCCCCAAAAATTTAATAAAACCTGGCATTTCTAACACTTGCAGTTTTCCTTAAAATGTCAGCATGTTCAGATTTTGATGGTGCTCTTGAGCCTTCTGGGTCGTTGTTTGGTTTTTTTTTCCCCTCTTTCTCTGCAAGGGATTAGGAGACTGAGAACTTGTCAGTTCCCAAACTGGTTTACATAAACCAGCCCTAATTAGTGCCTCAATCTGCTACAGTCAGCGTCATGAGAGATCTCCACATTTCCCTGAGTATCTCAAAGACTACACCACCAGACAGTATGGACACAGAAACACCTCTATCTTCAAATAGTTATTGAACAGAACCCATGAAAATTCTCAGTGTGAATGAAATTAAATGTGACTGAGATTCTATGTTGAAATATATACCTCTGGAAAATTCTCCTGCACTAGTTCTTAGCGGCAGCGCAAAATTTTAGTATTGAAGCTAACTATGTAAAACAGCAAAAGGTTTAAAGCTCTTATACCATTATGGAGGGACATATCAGAAAGTCTTTTTCAAAGAAAGCCTGTTCTGAAAAAATAGTCGTCCTCCATTTTAAGTATCACAGAGAACTGCAATCATGATTTTTTAATTGGGTGCCAGAGATGCTTTAGCATTTTTAATGTTTTACATCTATGTGATGATACTTAAATCATTATAAAGAAACCACATAGGCAATGCTTCCAGTTTCACACAACAATCTCTCTAAAGTGACCTACAATACACACTGCCTCAAATAATTCACTTTTATTAGTTTTTCTCTGATGAGGCTTCCTCTCCCCAAGACACTGTTCCATCATTAAGCCAACACGCAATTAAACAAAATACTGAGTTTTGTATCACTTGGCTTTAAAAAAAAACAAAAAGACAAAACCAAAAACCATTTACACTGCAGTAAGCAACATGATGGCTTATCTTTTTCTCCACAATATTTCGGTATTCCTTTCTGCTCCCAACCCCCCACAATATCACAACCTTCAGGAAGACTCACGTATTTTCTATTGTAAAATGCATTCGTTTCCATCAAAAGGGGCTGAGAAGTAACATGCCACCATGTTATCTGTCAGTGTCCCTGCTGCCCCACACCATTAATTCAACTCTTCTGCTCACAGGAAAGCTGCCACCAGCAGCCACTGCCAGCAAGTTCATGCTCATAAAACTCTGCAAAAGTCTGCTGGAACTGATGAGCGTGTTCATTACAAAATATTTTGTCTCCAGTACTGACAGTGTTTTCAAATCCTGTCTCTCACGGTAACATTGAGTCAGGCAGGAAAACAAACATTTCCACTATCTACTTAAAGCTGAAGCTCACTAATTGGAATCTTGCTCTCTCTGGGACGATGCAGAAGACATCTAAAGCAGCAGTAGGGAGACAGCATGATGTATGACAGAACACTCTATAACCTGATTTCAGTCGGCTGCTAGACCTTTACCATTTCATATTGGGTCACCCAAATTTGCACTCCCAAAATTTTCTTGCTTTTCACATAGTCCTGGACAGCCTAGCTTGCCGAATTAAGAGCACTGAGATCTCTACAGATGCGATTGATTCACCTCAGAACATTCAGGCATGCGTTTGCTGCCCTATTGACAAGCTTGGCTCGTTAGACCAGAACAAATTTCCAGCAATGGCCTGGTTTGCACACAGTAATATAGGTGTAACTACAAGGTGGTTTCCTGTTTGATAAATGAGTGTACAGAAATAGAAGAGAGCCAAAAATGCAAGAGCAGCACTGGTTTAGCCAGTAGCCCAGCTAGTCCTCCAGGACCACAAGGTAGGAGCAGTGCTGTTACTCAGGGAAGCAAGCAGATGGAAGGAAGCCGAGCATGTTGGCAAAGCTCTGGGCCCGCGAGGCTACACAGGGAGAGCACATGCAGAAACAGTGTGAAGAAAGGAACTGTTCACATGGGGACTGAACAGTAAATAATTCTGAGGCTAGGGCAAGTGTTGAAGCCAGGCATAAAACAGAAGGCATCAACTGTAAAAAAGGATGTACTAAAATGCATTAGCAAGAACAGTGATTCTCTATATCTGTCAGTTAGAAAGGGGAAAAATCTTTATCTAGACAATTTATGGAGCTTGAACTTCCTATACAAATTATGACTGAGGACCAAGGAGATATTTTAATTCAATCATTTATAGGAACGTTTCCTTAAAGAAAAAATTTTACTGTGTACTCTGAGTTGAACAAAGATCCACTTTCCCTTCAGCTGATAAAACTTCCCGAAAGACCAACAGCTCGTAAAAATTACTAGTAAGTTATGAAGTTCAAATGAGAAAGGAGTCGCTCTTAAAACAAAGATTTCTCAATAGGAGAGACTATTTAAGAACAAGCAAGTTCAAATTCAGTTGCTCCTTAACAAATTCATTTCAGAGTAAAAGAGAGCCGTGGTGCCATTCTGTCAGTGGCAGCTGTGTTTTGAAAGGTTCTTGCCGCTCCCTTCTGTCCCCTGATACTCATTGCTGCACTCGGAGGTGCCAATACAATTGTTTGCATGACTATGCTCTAAGTCAGGGTTTTAAGAACTATCCCATTTAAAGGGGCAAAGACAAAACCAAAACAGTAAAAATGTCCCAATACAGTACTTTAAAAGAAATATAGCCTATATAACAACCACACAAAAAAACTGATGTGACGAGTTAAGACAGAAGTAACAGAAACATCTTAAATTCAATCATTCATGTCTGGCAAGAGACTACACTCCTCTTTCTTCCTCCTCCCCTTTTTTCCAAGTATTCCCTTCCCCAAGAAGAAAAAACCCCACCCATGCCTAACAAGTTCTACTGTTCAGAGCTTGGAAGAAGTATACAGAATGCAAAAACCAACACAAGATGGAATCAGGTAATTTTTTTCTGGTTTTCAGTAAGAGGTAAGATGGAACTCCCTGAGAAGCAAGAGAAGCTTCCAAGAGAAGCACTGAGGAAAGTAAAGAGGGGAATGTTTCCTCAAAAAAATCCCATTAAAGGATTTTCTTCCAAAAAGAGGGGGGAAAAAAAAAAAGGGGAAAAAAAAAAAGAAGAAAAGGAATTTAAGTTTACCATATTGGTTAGAAGAAACCATACTACTGTGTTTGTGTAGCAGAATCTACTGGTCTTGTATCTCTATTTGAATAGGCACACATTATGACAATTCAACATTCCAGCCTAACATAAAACATTGATATGAAACAACACTGAGCTCAAAAGACTAGCTTTGACTATTATTGCTGTGTCTTCTGATTAAATATACATAACACCTGCTGTAATGTGTAAAACCAGAGGAAAATCTAGAGGGTTTACTTGTTTAAAATAGAAATTGATTGCTTCATGAACAGCCCACTTACCAAAGCATAGTTTTTATTTAGAAATGTGCCATTTTCCATAAACACCAACAGAGAATAGTATGAAGAAGCCTGCAAGATTTTTTTGGATGGCAAACAGACTATTAATATGATTATCAGAGACTACATCATCACAAGTCATGCTACTCTTAATTACACAGCCACTGAACAATTTCTGCATGAACATAAGTGTTTAATTAAAGATAAAATACACTTAGCATGTCCTTTTCAACTGCTCAATATAAAAAAAATCCTACACATTTAGGAAAAACCCCACCTGTTCCCCAAAGAGACTGTGAACAGGAGTTTGAGACATGCACAACATTTATTGTTAGTAACATATTCCACTGGCTTTGATATTCCTTCATGAAAGCAAATCAGAAAAATCAACCAAACCCAAATGTTCTTCTCAAATATTTAGGTTTCAAACAAAACTTTTACTTCAAAATTTTCCACCTAACTTGAGACAACGGAGCTCCAATTTAAAGGCTCTACATTCTTTAGACTGGAAGAGACAGGATGAAATTCCTGCCTCAACCGTTTTGAAGCAGTAAGGAATCCAATCCCAGAAGTCACGAAGGATGCAATAATGCCATTTCTCTTACACTGCAGAAACAAATCAGGAAGCTTCAACGAGCTTATGACCTGAAAAAGTTTCCAAGCAAGATGAACCATACTAAAGTTAGCACAATGAATACATTGCAGGTTTTAGAGACAGTTCAAAGGGAGCTTTAGTCATTGGGGTTCCTCATCTCATGAACTTCACATGGCTCCCCGTTCTTTCCTGCTGACAGACTGTGTTCATGCTCCTTCCCACTGCAGTAAAAGAAACTTAAGGAAGGCACTGTAGAATTACCAGAGTAAACTGCTATCAGGTTACTGTATGATGTAGCTCCCAAGGTGAGCACAATAGAAACAGAATTTGAGACCGTGGTTCCAGTTAAACTTTGGGAGAGTTCATACAGCCAAACTAACACAGATAGTCTTCAACCTTTATGCACTGTTCAATCATGAAAATAAACTACCTGATTTAATATTTCCCTTATCTCTCAAGGGAGGGGTAAAACCCCCCAAAACAAACAAACCAAAACACACACAAGTTAATGTATTATGAGGACAACCCAGTACTACATGCCTGAGCCTATATGAGTGTTTCACAAACACCTGCTGTTTTGGGTGGTTGCTTTCCCTGTCTATGACAAACTATATTTAACATCCACCTGTGCTTTTCACCTGTCCTGCAAATAATTCCATCCACAAGAATTGACCTTAAACACTCTGAAGAATACAAATAGCTGCTATTTTATTTAATTCATTACTTTCATTCTGCTGGTAATAGTCTCAATTTTTCCAGCTCTCTCAAAACTAAAAGCATCGAATCTCAAAATACACTTTCACAGACCCCAAGTCCACTAATTCATCAGAAATGTAATTTCTGATTATGAGAAATGGAAGTAGGAGCTATAATTATTCACTCAATTCATGATACTCAGCTTCATAAAGCATATTAACTCTTGCACCTGCATTTGGAAGATGTAAAATACATATCTCTGCTTTTGAAAATACCTATAAAGCTATTTAACATCATATTTACAGAGAACAAGTTTTAGATGTGGCCTCCAAGGTTGATGCTATTTATAGGAATGAAGGAAAGTACTGGAGAATATTTCTGAAGTATTAAGATACTAAGTCACATAGATGTTTTTACTGAATATATGATCCAACATAAGGCTGCATTCTGCTCTTCAAGGGCTGAGTTTTATTTCCAAATATAAAATAATACAACCATTCTAAATTGTCAGTGCAATTTCACACATCAATAGCATGTTTCAATGATGGCTTTGGCTCATTAAAAAGTACATCAAAACACCATCATTTGAGTGTTATTTAAAAAAACAATCTGAAAGAACGTCTTTAAGGTTTCTAGAACTATCTCTACCTGACTTCTCTGCTAAAACTTTACACATGGTAACTAGCAGCAGTAAATACTAAAGAATCATAAGAATATGTCAGTACAGAAACTATATTCAGTTTTGTTTCTAAGTTTCTAATACTCCCAGGATTTTAAGAAGATTATACCTCCAAGTGACACCGTCTGCTTGGAATCCAGTCAATTCAAAAAGAAAAGAAACTGGATTTACTTTCATTTCACATTCCTCAGCTTTCCTAATCCTTCTGACAAATTTCACAGTTTTAAGAACATGGCTGTGGTAGAAGCAACAAAGTAACTACTCACAGAGGCAAACAAAGTAAACAGACTAACACAACTTATTTTCTTGAAACTTCCTTGCTTGTGTTAATATTGGATAAAGTATTTCTTCAGAAAACTTTGATGCTAATCAAAGTTGATAAGCACTTACATAATTTTTTTAACCAAGTTACTATAAAAAGCACATGCACTCTGGAAAGACAAAGGAAAACTTTTTTTTTTTTTTGTTCTTTCAGAATGGAACAAATTACATCTTCTAAAAATTTAATGTCAGTGGCTAGAAGCCCAAATCTATTTCATCTTTCGCCATAAGCACGGGAAGTAAGGTCACTGACAGATTTTAATTGAAAACATCTTCAAACCAGACTTCTGCTCTAGATCAGGATTTTGTTCTGTGACGTGCAATTTCTATCATAATATATCACACAAGTTAATCCCAATTTAGCAGCAGCTTCAGTTTTAAATACAGACACCACTGGAGAAGTTACCCAACCAGAATCCAGTGTAGCTGACAAACAACCGCCTGTCTCCCATTCAAAAGTAACCTGATACTAGCCCAGAGGGGTCTGCTACACAAATGCTTGGAGCTCTGTCTCAACTGTATCGTTGTGGCTTTGTGGTTGAGCAGTGCTCTCTGCTATCTGCATACATGAGGTGGAATTTATTTACAAGAGAATTACGGGCCACAGGAAAAGGTGAGACAGGCTCAACATCTAATCAAGTTCACACCCAACTGGAAGAATAAACGCTCCCTCCACCACTGCAGCATCAAACAACTGCCTTTAAATGAGGGAAGAACTACTTAGAGATTCTCCACAAACTAGTTCAATACACTACTGGCTGGGGAGTAAAAAAAAGAGATCCTTCTTTGTTGTAAGACATCATATCAGTTTCATTTTCTTATTTAGTATCAAAAGATGCAATAAGGAGTTTAGTCCAATAGGGTGCGAATTAAGAATAAAGAGGCTGAAAACAACATCTGTACATCGTATCAATTCTATTTAAGAAAAAAGATCTTTACCTGTACTACGTGACCATTTATTTTCAGATGCATTTACAGTTCTCAAATATATCTTAGCAGGCATCTGAGAGTTTTCTATTACAACTGAGACCAGCTACCAATTAAGAAAGTGCCCTTCTGCACAGCTTTAAGGCAAGTGCTGAAGTATTCAGGGCAGCCATGAAAACCCCTCCTACTCTGCAACATCAAGCAGCCCTCCTCTTACCACAAGACTTCCCAACTCAGCTTTCCATCATCAATACCCTAATTTACATTTCCAATTTCACCCACTCTTACCACAGCTCCAGCCCCAGTGTTACCTTTCTTTTCCTTATGTCAGTATCCTCCTGACCAAAGTTCCTACCCCTCCTTGCTCTCACCCTGCCACACCAACCAATTTCAGACAGAGGGCACAAAGACAGCTCCACGCTGCCTTAACCATCCAGAAAAGCTTCGTCAGGACACACTCCTTGCAGAGCTGAGAACTACACACACCTCAGACAAGCCCAGCAAGCTCACAGCTCTGGCCAGGACACCCCTGCTGCTCTCCCAGCAGTTGCTGCTCCAGCCAGGACACCAGGTGGGACACCCATTGTCTCTCAGCTACTGAAGAACCAAAGCTTTGCCTTCTCCCTTTGACACAGACCCACAGCCGGCAGCACACACAGCATGGCAACTGAAAGATTTGATCTGGTGCCATTTATTTGCCCAGTCTCCCAATTATCTTGCATCACTTAGGACCTCTTGCTTGCACCATCACTCCCTTTCCTAAGGACAAGGGCAAATCCTACACTGTGTGCCAAGATGAAACAGTTCCCAGCTTCCCCAACTATACATTTCATAGAAATAGCAATAAAGTGTTTTGAGCACAATACTGCCTCTCTCTATCCCACCTGTGAGATATAAAAATGCTAGTAATAATTCAGTTGATGAATAAAGATGTGCAGACTCAGATCCGCACCACTTACTTGTACCTGTTGTCTCAGTGATAACCTATGCAGCATCATAAAATGCTTCACAAACAGAACTTGCATGGAGAGCAATTTACAAAGTTAGTGTGTTCATCCTGCCTGTTACTACCATGGATAAAGTCACTATCATAAGATTACAAAATGTTCTCTGAAACCTTAAAAAATGTTAAGCCTAAAAATCAACTAACATAAAAACCACAGACTGTTTCTTCACTCGATCAGTACACCAAAGTTCTCAGTCATGAGCAGTATTAGTCCCAATGCTGCAGTCTGCACAGAAATTACATTATTTATTATTCACAGCATCTCACAAAAACAGAACTGCAAAGTATTTTATATCACTGTTGCAATCTTCTTCTGTCAGATTATACAAGCTCATCTGTCAGCTCCAGTGACACATTACATTATTGCCCCAAACCATGCAACTCAGGGTTTCATTATCCCCACTGTTAAAAAGATCACCAGTTAGAAAACCTGTCTTGTTCACTTGAATTTCGAGTTTTCTTTTTTTCTCAACCTAAACCTAAATAAATAGTTATTTATTACACTTCTCTTTATGTTTAATCTTTTATGTTTGAATAAAGTCCTGTCCATCTGGGGTTTTTTCTAGATTAGACAGTCCCAATAATTCTGCAATCTGAAATGTCTCCAATAGCCTTCCTTGAAGGACAAGGCCTTTTACTTTTACAGCATTCCAGCTCTTCAACTACTGAAGAAAACAAGGTATTACACAGGATATGCCCAAGTTCAAAACCAATGCGTTCACAAGGTCCACCACCACTGTGATCCTGTTGAATCCCATTCTGTCTGCGATCCCTGATAAACACCAGGTCTTTAATACAACACTATTACATTGTCTAGTCCCCACCCTGCAATTATGCAGATTTTCAAGTCCTTCAGTATGACACTAGTATGCATGTTCCTTACTGAAAAGCATGGATTTCAGGCCCTTGATTTACTATGTTCCCACCATGCCTCCCTCCTCTTCCCTTACCTGATGATGAATTTTAACCTTTTGTCTATTTCAAACCACAAGACCTGACATGCTGTCTTGTCCAGACAGCTAAAGCCAATTCAAAATTCTATACAGGGTATTAATTCATAGGAGAGAAGCCTCTCTAAATCAGAGGGGAGAATAGAAAAGGACTAAAAAGATTTGAAAATAGTCTGCACATGAAGAGCAAACAGGCAGGGGATGTAGGCTGAAACTGCTAAAACTGAAATTGACCAAACATCAGTAACCATGATTTCTTTTTAACAACATTTGAGCTATTAAAAAAAAAAAAAACAAAACAACAAAATCCTACTGCACTTTGATACAGTATAGTACATCTTCCCATCTCTAAGGCTAATTAACGCACTAAAAACGTCTTAATACAGTAAATTCATCGTGTTACACCACCACCTGTTACCTTCTATTTGCTTACAACTAGTTTATTTATTTCTTACACTTCTTTTCTGTAGAGTCAAGTTCTGCAGACTGGTTTATCATCTACTGGACCTTTACTGTTCTCAAGACAAAAGTCTGGCTTTCTGATCAACTTTTTTGCTCACTGTTATTGCATCTGGACATTCCTTAGTATCTTGAAAATCAAATGACGATCTGCATCTGAGAAATCATGTTTTACAAATGGTGAAACTAAGAAACAAGGTCAAATTCTGAGAGCCTAATTTGAAACATTAATTAGTATTTAAAATTTCAGACACAACATCTATTTAAGAACAGCTTCCCTTGATTACTTTGGCAGCTGGAAGCACTCAGCATTTCTGCAACACAGATCCCAGAGGTCTGACATCCAGTAAATGAGGAACACACACAGCTAGTGACCACCTGTGGGAAGCTTGGTTTAAGCAACTTGAGCATCACTGAAACTCTGCAACAGCAACACAACTCCATTGTCTAGGACACCATCTAATTACATTAACAGTGAAACCTTTATTCAAACTTCCCTGTCCCTCCCTTCATGTCACACCTTCAAACACCTGCTACAGATGGAGCAAAATCCTGCAGATAACTTCTTCATTTGCTATCCGATTGCCATTTTTCCCCAGAGCAGAATCAGTCACTGAGCAGAATGATGGTCCTGTCTGTGTGTAGGTGTATGTGCAGAGTTATGTGCAGGTGCCTCTATAGCTATAAATATCGTCTATATGGATACATGCTTTGTGACCATGTGAGCACAGCTGTACAGCAGCTTACAGGTACAGAAGTTTAAACTTGTACAGGTTAACAGGTTATTTTAATGTCAATATTTCCAACTTGCTGATTTTTGCCTTTGCAGTTTTCATATGCCGCTACAACTTTTGTGGAGGAATTTTTCCAGTTCTTAAAACAAACTTAGAAAAACACTTCTGTCACAAGTCTGATTCATGCACATTCACGAAACATTCCAAGGAGCAGCAGCAGATTATCATGCTTCTGGCTAAGAGGAGAAAAGGACCAACACTCTGAAGCCCTGAATCCTGTGCCAGATTCTGAAGGAAGTGTCCCAGAGCAGCAGGCACACATTTTCCCATTCCTAAATTGCAAGCTTGATGCTTTTGGTCACATCTCCTCCAGTCTTGTCCCAGTCCCTTGTCTTCCCCACTTCTGATTCATCCTTTCAACACTATTTTTTGATGTTTATTTTCCTTTTTTAAACTGAGTCCATCTGTGTTTCCCAGTATGCTTATCCTACTACCAGACTGCATTGCTTGCTTCATCTAGGATTAAATTCTGCATTGCACTTTCCCTCATCTACAGACCTATTTTACACCCCTGACCTACTGTCTTGCCCCCTAGTCTTTGTGCCCTGCCAGCTCCACTTTCTTTCATCTGACAAACCTTCTTGGATTTGTGTCTCTTCCCCTCCTACTCCTACAGCTTCCAGGTTTCTGGACACATCTCATCAGCAAGCAGAAGAGTGACTGGAAAGATCCTTAGACCCTTACTCCAAACTAAACCTAAGTCCCATGTTGGCTCCCTCTAAAGCCTTCTGTTTGCCCTCTTGGGCCTAATGCAGTCAAAGATCACCACACAACAGTGCACCAGAAGGCAGATGCCAAAGATGCCCTAAAGAAAGTAAAGCATTACAAAGCAGAGACATGTCCTTAAACACAAGGCAGGCAGGTGCCCAGTTCTCAGTCCTGAAGCTCAACCAAGTCCCACTTCAGGAGCAGTTCAGATAGACTTTCACAGCAAAGCCCAATCTTTCACATAACATTTTGGGCTATGGGAAGCATGCTGAGTACATCTACCCAGGTGATACGTATACTCCTGGTCAGTACTGACATGGGACCAGGTGAGGTCCCATGAGAACAGGCCTTATTCAAGCTTCAGCTGACAAAAAAAATGTCATCTTCTCTATTGTAGCCATGTCTACCTACATTCAGTCATTACCAGCTTTTGAAGCGGAAAAATCACTTTCAAAGCAGGAGTAGATAAAATATCCCCTTCAGAGCAGACACAATCCACCAAAGTTTAACTGCATGCTCCAAAGCATACGGGTATTAAAGTTGTTCAGAAAAGAAGCTGGCAGAACTCAAAGCAGAAGCCATTGTTTTCCTCTTGCCTCAACATCAGAAGTTGCTGAACTCTTTCAACTGATATTTTGCAAAGAAGAAAAAGCTTCAGCCCATAGCTAAATGCACACTTTACAAAATCTCAACTGAAATATTTAAGTTTGTTCTCAACTCCACCGCAAAACAGAAATATTTCTTAGACACATCTTATAGCTTTAGTAAGATCCAGCACAATCAGGCCTGTTTACCATTTTCCAATATTTACTGGGCATTCCACATGCCATTAATTACATTAATGAATGAGTGATGTGAGTACTGATTGTCAATTTTATCTTTTTCCCCCCAGTCTCATGTGCTAGGAAAAACAGACCACTAATGTATTGCTCTTATAAAAGGTTTTCCCTTAGTCTTCCAAAACAGCTGTCCCCAGTAACATCAACAGCTGAAAACACAGTATATATACACAGTATATACAGGGAGTGTCACTCAAAGTTGTTATTGAGCTCATGTGTGTTTGGTAATCACTACAGAAAAGCATAGAAATATATGACTTTTCAAGAGATAGAAAGGCATCATATCAGGTAACTGCAGGGCAAAAAAACTGTCCATACTTACAAGGACTCCATGAGAATGGGATTCATATACGTGAGCCAAAATAGAAATTAAGTCTGCATAATTAAGTTTGTTAATGCTACCATTTACTAAACTATATGATTCTAAGACAAAATTTAAAAGATAACCATTTCCTTGCAGCTTGTTCCTTATACCCAGGTTCCCAGGACATACTTTATTTAATAACTCTTACGCAATTAGCATTCATCGTGCTGTATGCCACAATGGGCCAGGCTGGAGACACACACTGGTACTTAAGGACATCATCCATAATAACTCTTACACAACCAGTGTTATTCATACTGTCTGCCACAATGGGTAAAGCTGGAGACTCACTGGTAGTTTAGGAGATCAGCCACAAGCAGATCTACTTTCAAATGAAGGAAAGCCATGTCTCCCACAGCTGAAGTGAGACTGTATTATTAAGAAGTCTGTTCTGCCTCACTTCTCTCCCAAGCAACTCCCCCACACACACACATTCTGAACTGACAAGCAAGAACAGGGATGTCAGAACCTGCCATTTACCACAATCCCCAGCTTCCCAAGACTTCTTGGAAAAGATCTGTGCTACAACAAGAGTCACTGTTCTGTAATGTGCCTAGTTCCTGAAATCTATTACCCAAGGTAGGTCAAAGCTGTTAAAGCCTGCTTTGCTGAAGTCATGCTGTATTTCAAGTCCCAGCCCTGCCTGCAAAGTCTAAGACCTTGCTTCACAAAAAACACTCACAAAACAGACAGCACCGAACAAAAAGCTGCACTGTCCACTAGCTTGTTTAGCATTCTTACTTCTTGAAAGAACATGCAAACAAAAAACACATTTCTTCTGGCATGACTACAAGTGTAGCTTGTAGACACGAGGCTGACATAAATAAAGCTAGCACAGCATAGAAAGCAATCATAAAGAGAATCCTCCAACCATATGAGTCTTCTGTGAAAATGAACTGGAAGCAAGCTTGACAAGATGAACTGGCCACAAGAGACACGATGCCAACTCAAGTGTTTGCCACAGACTAATGCAATTAAGTTGAATAAACAATATCCTGCAACTGTCCCATAAGACAGCTACATCTGATTCCTTGCTTGACCTCCACAACTTGCCTTTGGTCCCTGAGTCTCTGAGGAGACTCACTGCAGTCTTTTCAGAGTCCAACACAGAGTTCTCCTCCCTCTCATGCAAACAGCACAGTGAGACAAGATAAATCCTCCTGATTGTCAGTGCAGGAGTTGTACAGATTGTGCAATGCAACAAAAGCAAAAACACAGCCTGTGCTGAGCAGCGAGACATTCAAAGAGCCTAGTCAAGGCCCTGCTTCACTGAGGTGCTCAAATGCAGACCTACCTTTAGCACATTGGCAGTCCAACCACATAGTAAGAGTTCAGCATCTGCTTAACTGGGGAAGCTGAAGTCCTGATTCAGCGCCATGTGACTTTTGTGGGAGCTGGATCAAGCATTCCAAAACCCAAGTTGTTTAACTACTAAACTTTCTTAAGTATTGACTTTGCTATTTCAACTGCAAGTAAGTGGCCACTCCACTCTTACTGTATGCTTCTTCTGTGTAACCCAGAGCTGTAGCAGTTTGCTCTTGCTGTCCCTAGACTGGTCAAGACCATATGGCACTGAAGACATATGGCAAATGAACTGCACCCTAGAGAGATTTACAAGAGTTGTAAATATGTTGATCAGTTAAGTGAATGCTGTCCAAACCTGCTGCATTTGGTCAGTATACAGCTCTTCTGATTCACAGCACCCATTACACCATCAAAACATTTCAAGACTAAAGAAAGCATTACGATAAAGACTGTGTTTTCTAAACCTTATGGGCCCCAGACAGAGAAATCAGACTCCTGTCACACTTTTAAATAAAGCATTTCACTAAATGAAAAGGAACAAAACAGTCTTGTTCTCTTCAACCTGCAGACCATTTCTGAGATGCCTACAAAAAAGCGTCCTCTGAAGAGCAAATTTACTCTTAGTATCCTCAAGTTCATTGCACATGATTCACATGCCCAGTGGAAACTGAAAACATAGAGGACTCTCAAATCAAAACAGCTTAAAGGCTCCTGTCCTAGACTGAGCAGGAAAGCATCGCTTTGGGCAAGATCTGTTGTCTCTCAGTACTCTATTCCAGCAACTCAAACGCTGGCTGAGTTACATAATATTTCTACTGCTGTTTTTAAGTTATACAAGAATGCACAATAATCACACAAATGTTTACAGAAATTCACAGCTATGTTTAATTAAAAGCTACTATGTATTAGAGAAATAAACAAAAGCCTTCACTGACTTACTATGAAAATACAGAAAAAAACCCCAGCCATTCTACAAGGCAAAAAAACACAAGCAGATTTCCAATTTATGAACCTACTGCTTTGCCTTCTACTTGTATGCAATGCCTGATCTATTTAAGAAAAAAAAAAAAAAAATCGCTGAAGTTTACTATGAACTATCAATTTTCATGTAGCCTGGAATGGAACACCTCTTGCAGGCTAGAAGGGAGCTGGAGGAGAATGTAACTTCCCTGAAAAGCTAACTAGTCACCTCCAAAACACGAACTACTTTCTGAAGTGGAATAAAGGATTATTATAAAGAGATAAGCATGTTTTATAACACCAAGGTTCTTAAGCACCCAACAATAATCACAATTCTTGTGTTTGAACAAAAGAGTCAACACTAGTTGGTCCACTTCATGAAACAGGTTACTGCAGGTTCTTATCACTTCTTGCCACTTATCAACAACTTACTGCTGTTGATAAAAATGTATTACTTTATACCCGTTATCTACCAAAAAGAAAATCTAGTCACAGCAAAACTATCTTTTCATGAAATTGTAGTTGTTACAATTTTTTTTTAAGTATTAAAGATAACCCAAGAAGTGCTATGGGACCAGAACCAAATGAGACATCTTTGTGATTAAACTATCTGCTTAACTACAGACTAATTTTGATACCTAGAGCCACAAGAGAAAAGAGGAGAGGAAAAAAAAAGCAGTCACATGGCTTTTCCAAAACACCTACTGAATACACCACCCTCTGGAGCCCGAACCGTTCTCTCCACACCCAAGTCATGCCACGGCGGTGCTTGGTAAGTCGTACTGGGCGTTTCGAGAGGCTCCGACGCCTCCTCACTCGAAAGGTGAAGGAGAGCCAGGCTACCCCGCATGCACCCCGCAGGTGCTACCGCCGCCCGACACGGAGCACCTCCAAACGCCCCGGGCGCTGAAGCCACAAATCCGGGCGACCA
>NW_008239139.1:714907-725977 GCF_000691975.1 Corvus brachyrhynchos | reverse complement strand
CCTGCCCCGCCCTGCCCTGCCCCGCCCTGCCCTGCCCCGCCCCGCCGAGGCGTCTGGAGGTGCCCTGGTGGATCCCGGTGTCTGCTCCGCGGGCGGCGCGGCCTCAGGATCCGCTGCTTCCTGACTGCGCTCTCCCCACGGCACAGCGAGGTCGGGAAGCTGGTAGTCCCGTCCCTCAGCCCTTAGGGCAGGCTGAGTGGTGCCTGGGCTCTTCCCACAGGCTGTGCACGGAGTTTTGAGAGCTGAAACAGTAACAAACGTCCCAGCGGTAAGGTAGAAAGCGCAGCAATGAGGGCAGAGCTAGGTGACAGGACATCCAGGCAGCATTACTGTTGCTCCAGGGGATTGCAGACGTAAGGACAGGGAGACCTTTTCACCACAGGGTTTCTCCTGAGCCCTGCTCTCCTCAGAAGCAGGGGTGAGTCCAGCAGTCATAGAACCACAGAATATACTGAGCTGGGAGGGGGACCCTACACAGGACAACCTCAAAAGTCACACCATGTGCTTGGGAACGTTGTCCAAACACTTCTCTAGCTCTGTCGGGCTTGGTGCTGTGACCACTTCCCCTGGGAAGCCTGTTCTGCTGTATAACCACCTTCTGGGGGGAAGAACCTTTTCCTAATATCCTGCTCAAACCTCCCCTGACACAGCTTTGGACCATTCCCTCGGGTCCCGTCACTGGTCACCAGAGAGAAGCCAGTGCCTGCTTCTCTGCTTTCTCCCAAGAAGCAGGTGTAGAGTGCTATGAGGTCTCCCCTCAGTCTCCTCCAGGCTGAACCTACCGAATGACTTCAGCTGCTCCTTGTATGGCTTCCCCTCAAGGACCTTCACCATATTAATGGCCCTCCTTTGGATGCTTTCTAATAGTTCTAAATCCTTTGTTATATTGTGGCACCCAAAACTGCACACAGGACTCAAGGTGAGGCTGCAGCAGCGCAGAGCAGAGCAGAACAATCATCTCCCTTGACTGGCCAGAGATGCTGTGCTGGATCCATCCCAGGACATGGATGGCCCTTTTGGCTCCCAGGGCACACCGTCACTAAGGAGCACCAGTGACAGCTGGGAAAAGATCCCACCACAGATTAGAGCTGGGCTCACATATTTTGCAGTTGGACTCACAATTAAACAGGCTATCAGTTCATCCAGAGCACATCCATTGCAACAGAAATGGCTCACTCCCAGAGATGGATGGAAGGAGCGAAGAATTCATTTTGCTGACATAAGAGAAGTAAAACAGTAAGCTATACCTGTACCTCACACAGTGCACATCACATCGTAATATCACTCAGAGAGCAAAGGAAAATAAAGCATGGCAAGTCCTTGGCAATGGAAATAAGGAAAGCTGAAATCACATCAGCTGAAGATGTGGCTCAATATAGACACAACGAGTAAGGGGAGGGCGTGAAATCTCAAAAAAAACCACCTGGTTTTACATTAGGCATCTTCAGGGTCAAAAAGTCCACAGATGCCCTTTTATCAAAGGCAATCAATGATGATGAGTATTTCAGGCCTTCTAGCACAAGACCTATACTTTCATTCTAAAAGTCTCAGTCAGTACGATATAATTTTCTTTCAATTTGTACAGTGGAGAGATGTTTTACAGAATATTTCATGGGTGTTTACAACATAAATCTTAAATCAAACGTAAAAATCTAAGCTATAAAATCCCATGCAAAGATGTTAAACATTGCACAAAGAAGACCACAGTAGGACAAAACCACACACACCCCATAGTTTTTGAAACATCTAACAGAAAACTGAATGCAGAAAAACTTGCGTAACACCATATTTTTTCCCTTTTATCTGAGCAAATAAAAAAAATCAGGGCCTGAGGATTGCTTCTGCTACATGAAAATGCTGATAGGTGGAAGAATGTCTTTGATACTCCTTTTAATTTACTAAAACCAGAACCCATTAAGACGTAACGTTTTTCTTTGCTAGTTGCCAGTCCCTGAAAACAGCTCAGCTCAAAAGAGCACTCTAGCCTCTTGTTATAATTACATACCCACCATTTGTGGATACGTGCCATGTCAGGTACTTCATTGCTGCCATCTCTCTCACTTTCTCTTGTCCTTTCCAACCTCTCCTGCAAATCTGCAGTGCAGGTTAAACAATAGCCACCAAAAGCTTAAAAACCCCCATGTCATTCCAATATGACTTCAGTGTAAGCAGTTGTGTGCACGTATGTTTGGCATTGGAGCGTGCAGTCACATACTCTTTCTGTTTGCAAAATGTGGTTTGCTTTTTCTGTTAATAAGCTAGACCTCAGTAAGTGAACAGGAATCCATCTCTCCTTCAGATTCTCTGGGTGTTTTGGCAGTTAAGACCCTTGAAATACTTAATTACAAAATACATTTCAGACCCTGCCTATCATCTTCACCTAAAGATATCACATTTCATTGTTGTCCTAACAGTGTCTCTAGTAACAGAGGACGTAAGGCTACCTTTGGTACATTTCAGATTGCCTGTAGATAATTTGTTTCACCAAGATCCAAAGGTAACTTTCCAGACTAAAGCGTGAGACAACTTCTCTCACATTTCTAAGATGTCATCCATAATGAAATACACTGCAACTGCTAACTCATTCACTGTCTCGGCTAACACGATTTCCTGCTCCAGTTCCCAGAGTTCAGTTCACGAAAATAATCTCCTTGTCTTGTGTTTGGGTTCTTGTTCCCCAGTTTCTGTGTCTTTTGAGACCAAACTGGTATTTATGTTACTTCCCCGCTTCCTGGGCCAATTTAAGAACTGTCACATTCGATCACATATTCCCTATTCCCTTGCGATTTCACACGTTCCACCAGACACCTCCAAATTAAAGTCCCGTTGTTAAACAGTAACCAGCATTGAAAGAGGAGCTGTGAGGCGGTTACCTGTTATGTTACAGTTCATCCTCTAGTTTGGTCTGCTGTTTTCCAGAAGGTGTGGAAAAATTTCCCTAATCTCATATAATCCTCTGTCCTGCTTAGCCTCTTCTTTCACTGGAGCCATACTTGGGGGCATTGCATTTGCAGTTCTAGGTCCTGCTCCTCTTAGTAGTTACATTAACTTTAGGATTTTTGTACTGTTGTTTAATTTCTTTAGTTTTTTGCAGTCCTAGTCATGCTTTTTCCTGGAAAGCCACATCACTTGTGTCAGCCTGACTGACGTTTACTTCACCCATTTGTCTTGATGAACCAGGGCAGGATTTATGCATAATGAACTTGGCATCTTTGCGGTAGCTGACTCCCACCAATTTAGGACCAACTACCTTCTCTCCCTCTCTCTCATCTCCTTTTCACCTATTGCAGGTGCACAGATAAAAGGTGCTACAGAATAACCAGCAAGAACTTCATACAGATATCCCTTGATGAGATGACATGCTGGGATTTGTGGTGGAGGCTGTGTTTTTCCTTTCGCTTTGGAACAGCAAAAAAAACCAAACCCAAAACACCTTACATGCTTCTAACAAGTATCTTAAGTCAAGAATGACAGTTAATTATATCAATATAAACAAAACAAATTAAATCCCCAAAGACCTATAGAACAATTCAGATTCCACTAAAACAGAAATCTGAACAAATAAACCACATTTTGTTAGGACATTAATACAGGCCAGAAATCCTGGAACTTCACAAACTCACAAAGTGAAAACAGCTATAATTTTAACTAAGTTTTACACTGCAGCTTGCAAATGCATTTATCATAAGAAGTAACTGACTTGGAAGGTGAGAAATTCTTTCCTCTGGTATCCTGCTGTGATCCATGGTGATATGGAGCAAGATATGAGACATCCTGCTCAAGGGGAGAGTAGAAGCAATCTTTTCTAACAGTGTGACTTGCAAGGGTTATTTACTTACTGTTGAATGACTTCCCATTGCACATACACCAGGAAGCTTTTGACATTACTGAGCTTTCCACTACAGCGACAGCTGCTCTGATTTATCACTGGGTCAAGGCTGAGGATGCAAAAAAATCAAAGGCTGTGCAAAGCATGATTAGATTAATGATGACAGGCTTCACCTGGAAACTGAGAGTTTGTTTTGTGAAGGATGTAAGGGGGAAAAAAAACCCCACAACATTTTGGATAGGAACCTCAGAAGTAAATACACACAGAGGGACATTCAGAAGCTGCATCCTCAGCCGTGGAAATGTGTACCCACACTGCAGTGATAGAAACAAGAGCGTCCTCAGAAGGCTCTTCGTGGAAGTGCTCACTTCTTGTTGTTCCCTAGGTTTTGCTGGAAAGAAAGGTGTGAAATTAGACCCTCTTTCCAACCTGGAAGGACTTCCCAATCACCTTGATTTTTGTGGCAAATGTAATACCCTAATCCAGAAACACGATTCTCAAAATTGTACATCAGAACCCTGGTTCAGAGACACTGAAGCGAACCAAAAATCATCGACATTATTTCCAGTGGATCCAGGCAACTGCCCAGTAATTTAACTTCCAGTTATTTCTTGTTTAGGACTCAGTGACCAGAGCTACTGCTGATATATTTTCCTTCTGTGAACAGTATTTGTGTTAAAAACAGGGTTTTTTTCTCCTGCTCTTTTGCTGCTGCTGAAATTTGTGAAGAAGTATGTTTTTGTGAATGTTTCCAATTTACTGAACTACACATTGAAAAAATGTTTGAGGGCAGTGTTCTAGCCTGGCTTTGTGAAGACCTTCAGACAGTTTGTTGGGGTATTCCCAATGCTCTCAGACATCTAATTTTCTTATCTACACTTGTGTCTAAGGGAGCAGAGAGAGCTCTTTTTTTAACTAATGTTTTTCTTTCACTCTCTGCAAAGCTGTGTGCTATGGAAAGTTGCATGGTATGTGACATAAAAAAGACTCAAACCATTTAGAGAACAACACATCTCAGTCTTATTGTGCTCTTATGTTCTATTTCTGAACACTCATACATTGCTTGATGCAAACCTGTGCTGTGGGTTTCTTCTGCCCTGCTCCTTTTAACTAGCTGAGGAAGTAGAGTAGCAACAGCACTGGCACAAGGAGAGAAAAAAGCCAACTTCGAAACAGAATAGTTTTATACTATAAAGTCCAATGAAAGTACTAGAAAGTATTTTTGCTAGGTTAAAAAGTGAAAGGAAAAAACCCAAACCCCCAAACTTTCTAAGGGTATCAGTGTTTGTATTTTGGTAGCTTAACAAGACACTCCTGTATAGTCTCATGTTGTAACAATGTAAGAAGTGATATTGAGAACTGGCACCAGAAATGCCCATGGAAATACCAGATTCTCCCTATGTTAAAAGTAAAAGGCAAGAGATGCATGTGTGCTCTGTTTTCAATCCTGAGCTTCTAAGCTGGAGAAATGCACAAATATACAGAGGTAACTCTGAGAAATAGTCTTTCATTAAAAAAACAGTAGAGGTGTCCAATAAATGGCTTTCTTCCACATTTTCCACTATGAATTTCATTGAGACATTAGAGAGACTGCCCAAGAGCATCTCTGTTTTCTGACAGGCTCATCATCTTCTTGCAAATACCTCAGGCTGTCTATTTAATCATGTTCCTGGAGCCCTGGCATTGGGTTTGCAACACATCTCTGATATACAGCTTCATACTATTCCTGCTAAGAATGGTAACTCTGCCTTCTCTGACTCCCTCCCTTTCACTACCAGCCAAAACCTTTTATCTCAAATCCATGTCTCTTCAGTTTTCCAGAGAAAATGCATTACAATAATGGGCTTAGTGTTCCTCCAGTAAAGAGGTGTGTAGATCTCCGAACTGTTGGTCTCTTTTCGTTCATACCTTCAACCAATCTCACCCTTAACTATCCTCTTTTGTTCATAATTTAGCATTTTGTAACACATAGACACGCCACATTTAGAAATTACTGCACCGCAGATATATTTTGCTCTATCAAACTATCCTTAATTCTTATTCACTGAGCAACTGCAAGCAATTCCATCTCTCCTTAGCTAACTTACCCTATTTAAAATAATACTGTAATAACAATAATCAACAAGCATTGATCATAACAGCAATTATATTATTTCACTGTGTTATAAAATGACACACACATAAAAAAAGAGCAAGCCAAACCTTTTCTGTTGTAGCTTTGGAACTTAAGAACAGTAATTTTCAAGTACAGTGAATTTACTATAAAATATATTTTAATATAAAATATCAAATATTTTGAACATAGTGCTCACTGAAAAAGTCACTTACACATATATCCATTAAGCTCCTCCCACAAAACAGGATCAACAAACCTTCCTGTCACTTTATGCACTGTCAATAAATACTTCCAAAAAATACCCAGACTTTGCAGAATCTTCCCTCACATCTGTTTCTAGTTATCACTTTATAATTCAGGATACATCTCTCATCCCATTCCAGAAACGTTTTGAACTTCATATAAAAAGATAAGGCCCAGATATAATTTATACCAGAGATCAATCAAATGCTATCCTAATTTATATAATGAACAGGACCGATCAGTAAGTTTTGCCAATGACCAGTGTTTTTTGGAAAGTAAGAATACCTAAATCAGGCAATCAGTGGATGCGTTGCCCGATTTTAGCAGGAACAGCTGGAAAGAACACTTTCAAAATATCATCCATGACCTTTGCCTCTAGTGAGCTTTTGCACCTGCTGACAGATGCTGCTAGCTTGATCTTCCTAAGAGAAATGCTTTAGCAGCCCTCTTCCCTTCCCTCAAATCTACTTTGGTTTCCTACTGTTGATGGTTTCTGGTCCCTCTAGAAGTTACAACCCCAGGCTCCCTCCCATTCAATAGCTGTCACACAATACCTATACTTCTGTTCTCTACTCTTTTTTTTCATTCACATTCATCTTTCTACAGTTTTCCTGCCTTTATGTCATCCTAAAGACCTTTTCTCCCCATGTTGCTTTCCCATCTTTCAGTGAAATGTCACCATCCAAATCTTTGTACAGCAAGAAACTTACCTTCTATCACTATACTTGAGACCCAGATTCTGTGATTCCTAAACCACGTTTCACATTATTTGCTTCCACAGCATTGTACCCCACCGAACACCCTTGGTTAGCACTGAACACTGCAGTCGGGGTGATGTGCAACTCCTTGTTACCTTCATTACTTTTTTTCTTTTCCAAAAGTAGAGCTTACAAGCCCAGCCTGCAAACCATGACCCCTTTGTATCAAATTCAACAGACACAGAGCAAAGTGAGCCAGAAAAGATGGTCCTTGTCTCTCTCTATTAAACAGACAGACAGAGTACAAATCCCAGTTTTGGAGCCGGCTTATTCAGCTTTGCCTCGGGGATATTTGCACCATGGTGTGTCACAGTGCAGCTGTGCCCTAAGTAAACTTTAAAAGACCATTGTACAGACTTGTGACAGGCAGGCATAATAGAGAGGCATAAAACACTTGAAAAGCCTTAATCGTCGAGAAAAAGAAGAGTTTGTTAAGGACAATGTTTGAAAGAGAAACAATTTAATCCAAAAAAGGCAAACCTGAGTCAGAATCTCCAGGCAAAATTTCTGTCAGTGGGATAAACCAGCATGGAAATCACCCTCCAAGAACAGCAACAAACCCCTCTTCCTTTGGAATTTAAGGCTCATATAGACTGGGCACAGAGCAGAATCCAGGGAACAACATTAGGTGCCATGAAAGGCTTACTCTGCTGCTAAATTCAGAGACAGAGAAATGAGCTGAAAGCTCTGGTGTTACTAAGGTACCTCTTATTCACAGCTCAACTGTCTTTTATGTTTAACATTCATTACAAGAGGCTGACCTGGTGTTTTCTTCTGTACTCTGATATGGATTTAAGCTGAAAAACACTGTGAACAAGATTGAATTACTGACACAGATACATTAATTGGTTATTTGATATTGTCATATCCTATGTTCATCACCGAAGTCACTAAAATCATTTAACTTCCTCAAAAATGGGAGGAAAGACATAGGCAAATGTGAAATTGCCTCTGAAGTGCACAGAGACATTAGTGACATGGGCATTTGCCTTGGCAGTGCAGTGAGACGTGTGGCTGCACATGCTCCTGAGCATCCAAGTCTTCCATAAAGATAAATGCATGACTAATTGCACTCTTCCTTCTCAGATGCCATGGCAGCAGGCATTACCCAGACCGAGGTCAAAGCATTAGAATAATTAGCCTGAGTCAGTGGTGGGCCAGTGTTTCTCTGCTGTGATGACTTTACTGGAGTGGAGCTGCGTTGTCAAAGCCACCTCCAAAACTGGCCTCTATAAATGCTCCTTCTAAACACAGGCTGAGTCCCAAGGGAGAAAGTAGGGTGAAAAGGAAAGACCAAGAAGTTAAGACACAGGAGAACTTGGGACACTTCTGATAACCTTTCTGCTTAGCTACGGGAAAGCCACAGGACAGAATAATCCTGTGCCACGGAAGAAGTTAAAAAGGCTCAAGCTGCAGCTGCTGCCAAAGTTTTTTTAGGAGAGCTGCTGGAGCAAGCAGCTGCAATTTGAGACGAAATTCTTTCCTTCTCCAGTTCTTTTCAGCAATATTTTATGCAATGTTAAATTAAGGTCAGATAAAGGACATATTAGTAGTTTTCTTGCCAGTGAAAACCACAAGGTCACTACTACATTATGTTTATTTACTTACTGTTCAATAAAAAGAGTTTCCCTTTGAAAGTCCATTTGAGGAACCTGTGAAACTGAGAACAATATTTGGACGTAGCTCTGAAGAGTTAATGGAAGTTCTCTGTGCTTTGTCTGAAGTCAGGTGGGGTCCTCTTTTC
Source organism: Corvus brachyrhynchos (assembly GCF_000691975.1). NCBI lineage: Eukaryota > Metazoa > Chordata > Aves > Passeriformes > Corvidae > Corvus > Corvus brachyrhynchos. Next base: position 717,287 of record NW_008239139.1, on the reverse strand, counting down.
ACACACTAGTTGAATGTATACACTGGGAATATTTTACTTTGTTTTATGTTGTTTCAATTTACAAAACTTACACTAATCGCCCAATTTCATGCAATTATCTGAATGCAAAACATTGTTCAGTTGAATTCCCATAGTCTAATCCTACTAGTTCCCTTGGCTGTCTCACTTTGAATTATGAACCAAGGTCTGCACATCAGATGGAATGCTGCTATTGTAAAAACTGGAACCTTTCCTTGGAAGTTGTTTTCAGTGGTCTCCTGCCATACGGGCTGTTTTCATTGTCTGCAACCGAAAGCACTTTAAGGAAATCTGATTTTAACATCACAGGCTTGCAATACATATACTTTAGCTAGAGCGGTTTGTTGTGTTTTTGTGGTAATGACCCAGTTATGTTTGCACCATAATTGTACCTCTAAATGTCTCTTGAGCTGCACATACGGGGCAAAATGTGGCTTTATGAATACACAGGGGAAGGGGAAGAAAAGAGGAAGGCCACACAGAGAATTACATCCTTCTTTTCCTTACATCTATAACACAGCTAACACAGTTTTGGAAGGCAAGCAGTGGATCATGTTAACACTCCATTAATGCCAACTTGGTGTTCAAGTCTGAGTATTCAGATATCATAAGGCTGGCAAAAGAATCATACATGTTTGGTTTAGTATTTACTTTTCCCTATTTGGGGCTTTTACAGTTTGTATCTGCAAGTTTTACTCTACAATCTATTTAAAAAAAAAAAAGTGAGGTTTTTTTTCTTTTTAAGTAAAATCCAGGATTTATTAAATCACATGACTCCAGGAACTAGGACTTAAAGAAAAATACCAAAGAAGCTGAAACTTATAAGAGTCAGGGACAATGTGCTGTTCCCCAAATCAAGGTAATGAATTAACCTAGCCAACTGACTTGCCTTTCTGGAAAGAAAATGTGCATCTTGAAAAATGTGGATAACGTCATACTGTGGAGTGTACTTCCTTGAAGCTTTGGAAGGTTTGGTTCTGTTCCAGTACATCCCTCTCTTCCTGTTCCACAGAAATTCCTATCCTGCATTTCCTCATTTGTGCTCTTTTACTGTGTTTTTGATTGATTACAGACCTTTTGGGTAGGAGGAAACCATTTTTACATCTACTTTGGAGAGAACTTGCCTTGCTCGATTCAACCAGGACAGACGTAATAGACCCTTTTTAACTGAAGTTACCTACATACATTTCTTTGAAACTCAGTCTCTAAACTCCATTCCTTTGTTGTGAATGGAAAGAAATAATATTCATTTCATTATGAGATAAGGCAGACATCAGCCTCTGGCCTTGCCTGGCTCTCTCCTTTGTCTATAGAGGAAGGCTTCGATAACCAGGGCTTTTCTTGTAGATTGAGAATGTTACACAAAATTAATCTCAATCTTGATGTCTCATTTTGGATACCCATAAGTCAAAATAGTAAAATTGAATTCCTTTTTCATTTTTGCTGCCTTAAATATCTTCCATCTTGTTTTTGCCCTAAAGGAACAGCTGCCTCTCCAGGCAGTGAAATTTCTGTTCCTTATAAAAGCTACACATCCATCTGGCATTGTTATTCAGGTCTCCAAATGACCTTCATCAAAGAAGAGGAATTGGAGACATCATATTTTGGTTATTAAAGGGTGAAAAATAATTGGAAAAAGAGGGGAGGGGAAAAAAACACCAGTAAGTTTTTAAACAGGAGAGCAATAAAGAACAAACACATTGTTTTTACCTTTGCATTTCCCATTTTATATACTACTTGTATAATCACACACCCTGATAAACACACATAGATACCCTGTTATTAATTATCTTTAAGAAATACTGCAGATAGTAAGGCAAGACTCTCCCATCTTATTTTGGCTGGCATGCGCTATGCTAGTCCCTTGTCACTGAACCTGCAAACGTGGCCATTCTGGCATTGTACTTACACAGTATTTTATTTGTGAAATTACTGTTAGCCCAGAAGAATGTCTTGGGGAAAACAAATTTCATTTTGTGCTATATGCCAGCCATCCCCATCACAGATGTCAAAAAATAAAAAAATATATATTGGCTCTCTAAGGATCCTTTCATTTTCTCTGTCTGCTTTGTTAGAGCTGCCACAATCGCTGGCTCCTTGCAGAGCATCAGACAGACGTGTAACATCTCCACTCACTTGCACAGGGAATCACTCACAAAGCTGGTTTCCTCTCATTAAGCCTCTCTAAGAAGTTACTGATAGCAATGCAGGCCTTGGCAATTATTTAACATTTTGAACAGACAGACATAAGTGGACTGGCTGTCTTGATGCTGCAGCACTTCATTCTCACATGACTGTCTGGAAATTCTGCTGCCCTGAATCTCTGGTTTCTAGTGAATGTGTAGTAATACCCCAGCCTCTT
>NW_008239139.1:706974-714659 GCF_000691975.1 Corvus brachyrhynchos | reverse complement strand
CTTTCACAGGCATGGAACTGTATAAAAGCTTTCCAGCATTTATTTGCTACGAGCAATGCTGGCACAAAACTTCGTGTTGGAACTGGCAAGGTAATTAATTACTATTCTGATGTAACCTTCCTCTGTCTTTTACACCTTTGCAGCACCCATTCATATATATATGTATATGTATATATATATACATGCACCCATACATCTATAAATATACAAGCATTTGATGCCCTATTTTTGGAGCAGAAATCAATACTAGCTGCCCATTGCCAAGTGGCTCCCCAGAATGCACGGCCATGATATTTTGCATTAACAAACACCTGCATGTGGGACATAAAGAAGAAAAAAAGAAAAATGTTCAAATGAGGGCATCTTTCCATTTCCCACTTCCAAAGCACTATATAAACAGAAAATTGGAAGGGATCAAAATCCACATTCTTAGAGCTTCTTGTGTATCACATATTGTATTTCATTATACATCTTTCAAAAGGCTCCACCTACTCCCTGAGACTAGAAATCTTTTAATAGCATGAAGTTAGTCAATCTTCCTTTCATTAATATTCATATATATGCCCCAGTTCTTACATTTAAATCCACTAATGAAGATTCACTGCTGCTGCAGCCAAACGCTGCAGGACTGGGACCCTTTCGTGCTGCCCTGTGTAGGACTGAACTACGTGGTGGGCAAACAGCACTTACTAAACAGCAGCCACTTCACCTGCTTTCTGCTCCCTTAGCCCTTCTGCTAATTCCTTGGACAGTGCAGTCTCAAGTGAGGAGGGTTATGTTCTCATTGCAGTGATGTGAGAGATAGCAGAGGCTTGTATGTCGCTGTCCTCTGTGTTGAAAAGACATTTTTAATAATCTCTGCCAAGTTATTCAATCTTTTCATCTTTTGCATTATAAAACGTTCCCCATTTTGTGAAAGGGAGACAATAGTGCTTCTCTTCTTCCCAAGGATTTCTTACAACCCTACAGCTTCTGGTTTCCATTTAGCACTAACTCAATCCCTTTATGCAGCACCACACTGTGATGTGTAAACTTAGCCTGGAACAGAGTCTGAAGGCAGAAGAGACCATTATGATCATCTAGGATTTTTCTCAGGGATTCCTGCATGAGGCTCCACAGTTTCAGTTGCCAAGGAAACAATTATCAATCTTTTCCATCCCTCACTATCCTTATGCCTCCTTTCCATTTCGCTGTTTCTTGCTACAATAAAAAGAATCTTGTCAAATGTTCTAGTCCCCAGCTCTTGCATCCTGGCCTCCACCACAAAGAAAGAATAGGAAAGGGTGGCGAGGATCCTTGGCTGAGAGTTCAGCCTGAAGTTTACCTCCTATCCTTGAATTTTGTGCTGCAGGTGGACAGCCCTTTGAAAACGATCCTCTCAGCTGCAGATAGCTTATCAAATGCTCTATTGTTTGACTAACACAAGACATATTATTTTTTATATTACCCAGCAGTACAATTTAAATTACCACTTGATACATTTGTGGTATCTTTCCTTTCGCCACAGCCTTAGCTTCACTACAGCCTCATGCAGAAATGCTTTGGGGAAAAAAGCACACTTTATTATATCATGCAGCTGAAGAGCAAAAGCAATAATGAGGGGGAAAAAAGGAAGATGCAAAAGATGGGAAACTGTGTAGGAGGAAGATAGAAGGCAAAAACTCTGCATCAACTAGAGAATAAATTAGATGAAGTCATAGCCAGAGATAAAATTTTGGAGTCTTAGGAGGTTAAACTTGGGTACCTTCAGGCAAGTTACAGATCTGCATGGTCCCCTAAGGTCTAATGAGTTCCACCTGGATAGTTCATAGCTTCTGACAGTTGCACTGATTTTATGCCTTTAAATACAACTCTGATCAGGGTGACTGTGTGAAGGACAGAAGGGTGACTCACCAATGTAATTTGTAATTTGAGGTCTTCCCCTCAAATTCAGTGGAATTATATCAGTGTATTCCGCTCCTCAGTGTGCACGAGAGGGAGGATGAACACAGCAACTGCAGGAAGGGAAAGAAAAGCCACACACTCACAAAAAGCTTGTGGGGAAGAGGGGTGCCTTTGGGCACGTCTTGATAATTCACCAATCAGGGTAGTTGCCATGCTTTTATACGTAGCCTAACAATAGCTCACGAAAAGGAAAGCAGACTTACCTTGCAAACCTTTGAACTATCAGATGACCAAAGAAAAGTCAGATACGTGGAAACTGAAACATTCCTCAGAGTACACTTCTAGGGAGAGAGAAACAAGGTAGACCACATTAATAAAACAATTGGAGAGGTGCTTCAGCCCTTCCTCTTCTAGACACTCATTTTTGGAGCTTGCTGAGGGGTTTTTCATTCTGTGTGTTTATGAGCCATAACAGGAAGATTCTGAGGATGGCCAAACCATGCATGTATATACAGAAGGTGTTCTCATGCAATCACCACCATGGAAACACTGAGCACATGTCCAGTAGATCTGGCACCAGAGCCATTGTGCCTCTTCTGGGACTTCCACCGGCTTACGCCTCAGGACAGAGCTGTGCCATTGCTCACTATAAGCCTGGGAAATCTGGACTTTTTGGCCATTTTGGTCCATTTGTTTAAGGCATTGCACCTAAATGTAGCCCAGAAAGATGCACCATACTAAAATCCCTGAAATCTTTTTCTGCTGAAATCACTTGCCGATGGTTTGGGGTGGTTGTAACAGAAGTAGTAAGATCTGTGTGTGAAAAAAAAGGATGGAGAAGACAAGTTATTTTTATGAATGTCAACAACATCTCAGTTTTCTTGTTGGCTATTTTCCTGTCAGGCTGTACAGAAGAATGTTAGAGGGAAGCAAATAGGAAGAAAACAGCAACAATGTACCAATACAGTTTCAAATATCACAGTGCTGTTAAGAGAAGTACATCGAGGAATATCTACCCACATACCTTCAGGCAGGCAAGTGTTAATTTCTCCTGAGTCCAAGGAGAATAAAGAAGACATTGAGCTGCTGAAAACCACAGCTAGACAAAGGGAATGGATGAACAGCAGTGTTGAGATGAGTCAGAAAATGCCAGTCTTTAAGAGAGAGTTGAGTTTGGCACTTGACCTCGAACAGGTGTGTTTATGCTCTGTGGAAACTGTTGAAACAAACGTGTTTTCTGGTAAGACTTATGTACAAATGCTCTCTCTTTGTTTCATCTGGTGTTTCATCTTCTGATTTCCTTTGGCTGAATAAACATATTTTCTGTAAAAAGAAGATATTCTTGAGACCCTGAATCAGCTGCTGGCCCCAAGTGTTGGGTCAGTGCAGTGCAAAGCAAGCACTGCTGGCTTCTCTATTCACATGTTGAGTGCTGTATTCAACTACCCTGGAAGGGACTATGTGGAGGAAAAAAACCATCCCTGGCTGGCAGTGACACGACATGACTTAGCATGCCAGCTGCCTCACAAGCCTGTGCTTCCTCCCCTAGGCAGCAGTACATGAGTGTGAGAGCTCTTTATTCTCGTACAAAAGAAGCAACTCCATAACAACAAAACAAAGCAAGCAAACAAAACAAAAGAAAATAAAAACCAAGAAAAACCCCCCAACAAACAGGTAAACCTGAGAAAGGTTTACTGTCACTTGACTCTACTGTTTCTCCCACTGGGTTGTGCTGCGTATTTCGCAGGCAACCGCTCTCCTGCTGCTGCCTGCCCCTGCCAGGCTGATGGCAGGGAAAAGAGTATCAGTTTGCAAAAAGAGAGCGATCCTACTCCTCACAGACACAGCACAATCTTCCCTTATGGCAGAACTGAGCACGTTAGTCGAGCAAATGGCACCAGGAAGCAGAACCTGAAGGCTCTTTCTTTTTCTGTCCACAAGGGCTTTCAACTACTCAATTCCCATTTGCACTACAGGACATCTTGGCAATGGGATGCAGGCAGCAGTGTCCCCTCCACATCCCTGTCTGTAGATGTACTGGGGAAGAAAAGACTCTCTGCTACTTAGGAAGCTTGAGAGGGAGTCAGAGAGGGTCCTGACCATGGAGGTCTTGTGTCCTGGAGCTTGCCTCTGGATCCAAGACAGACCCTTTGTGCACTCTGGGTCAAAACCTGCTCATTTCACTAAATCTCCTCTCAGATCTTGAATGTTTCAGACTCATCAACACCACCCACTATGCTAAAACTTCCCTGTCTACTCCCACTCACATCTCCCAGCTTTCCAAGCCTAACTAGCCCCTTGCTGTCAGACCATGCTTGATCACTTTTCCCGACTGTCTGCATCACTGTCTTCTGTCCTGCTACTCATTGCCAACCCCTACTGTTAGCAAGTGATTTCATGTTCATTTACATAATAGATTACATTGTTACATTGATGGATTAAACTGCTTCCAGCATTGCCCTAATCTGCATGAACTTCTTTTGGACTTCTCATTGTCTCTATCATTTGGCCTCCTCTTGGTGCTGTTCACACAAGCTGTACTGATGTCATTTTTAGACTCAAAATGCAGTGTATTGCTGACTCATATGCCCAACACAGTTTCACATACGTTATCACTATGCAGTTACCTTTGTTACTATACCAAATGTATAGTCTCATCAAAGCACAAAAATCAGGTTTGTTTGACAAGTTTGCTTACAGGTCCCATAAAACTCGGTCAGTGGCATTAATCATATTCTTTCACTTAGTTCTTTCTTGACTGATCCATACAAGCTTTCCTTTACCTCCCCAGGAACTAAGTTTAGCCAGCCTCCAATTACTGGACTCATTCCCTGAGGCAAAACTAATACTAGTCTTTTTGCTCTGTTCCGTGTCTTTAATGTGCCCTGACCCTACCTTTCTCTGACTGTCCCTGCCCTGCTCTCCTTCACAGAGTAGCAGGTTCTGTTTTGCTCCTAGAGAGGCTTAGGGGAAGGGATTGAGGCTTCTTCCTCTCCTTTGCAGAACACTACAGAGCTATTGCATGTATCAAACGTTGGGTTCTGGCAGGGCAGAGGGCAAGAGAGAGAGCTGTGGAGATCTGCATGCCCACAGCACCACCTCGGCACCTCCACAATGTGCTGGTCTGTCCTACAGAGACAGTCCTGGTCACAAGAGGGACCAGCCTGTCTGAGAAAAGAGGGAGGAGTGAGTAGGGCAGAGCTGGGGAGTTCTCCTGTTCCTGCTTACACTTCTCCTAACCTTTGTCCAAAAGGTTTAACAGTACTGCCATGATTGATGATGGCATAGTATCATCCTTTTGGTTATTATCAGAAGCAAGGTTCAAATGATACCATTCTTCCTTATCTTCAGGCCTATTCCGAAGTCTGCTGGAGTCCTTTCATTAGCATCAATTAGCATCAGATCAGAGTTTATGCTTGCATTTCCCTGGAGGTGTAAAAGATGCACGCATTCCTCCTCTTCCTTTTCGGGATGCTCAGCATGGTCAGAGGGTCTCCCCTGCAGAACAGCAGTAGCAGTTGCATTTGCATTTCCAGAGGAGTTATAGGGTTTCTTTCCACTCGCCAGGCCCCTTTCATGCAGCATACAGCTTCAGAGCCACTGGTGGGGCTCCTTTCCAGCAAGCCAGATTCTCTGATTGCAGGATTCACCAGAGGATTAAAATAGATTTTCTCCACAAGTCCTGACAGAAATCAGCACTTATGCACCAGGAAACAGACTCAAGATCATGCAGCTGTTGTTCTGGGGTAACCTGCCATAGAAGCCTGTATAAAGAGCATATTTCAGGCCCTAAAAAGCACAGGAGAAACACACATTGTACTTTACAGAGGGTAGATGCAGCAGAGTCAGTTTTGGATGAGGTTAGTGTATTCAGCAAAGCACTTCAAGTGCCATTTGCTGAGAAAACCTATTAATAAATGGAGACAAAGGCCATAACAAACTAAAGAGCAACTGCTTCACAGTTCAGAGAGTAAATACAGTGCCCTGGGCAAGGAAGCGAGATGGCTCAGTTACAGAGTGCTCGGCACAGACCTGCTCAGACCATTGATAACTCTGCTTATCACAAAGAGAAAAATCACAATGATGGGAGAAAATAAATGAAGGAAGAAGAAAAGTGAAAGAGAAGGAAGCCACAGAAAGCTGAGCTTTATAGTAAGTGTGTGCATTGACCTGTGACACTGTCTGCCTATAGTTAGGGGCCAAGGAGGCACATACCTTATTAAACATCTCTTTAAAACCCCAGATCCTTTCTCTGTGACCTTCACTTGTGGTAAAGCAAGGTCATATATGGTTCTGAAAAATTTTCCCCAAGTTTTCATTAAACATAAGGTGTAAGCTGCAAGCAGTTTGCTTCTCAGAGACTCCTTATAAGTTATGCTTTTTCAGCAAAGCAGATCATTGGCTTCTCAGGTGCTTTCACATCACTCAAAACCTTGAAGCATTTATTGGTGAAAGCTTGGTCTCCTTTGAACATTTTGAAAGTGGTAATGAGAAAAATCCAAAACTGACACCCTTCTCCACTCAGTTTTTTTTCTCATGAGGCTGAAATCAGGATGCTGCCTTTGCAGCTGAAGTGAAATATACTTGGGAATGGGGAAAAGGTATGAAAAAAACCCCAACAATCCAAACAGCTCCTCACCTTCATCACAAGTTATATTCTCCATCTTCCTTACTGTAGCCAAAAAGCATCTAAAGAGCAATGGATTTGAGAAGCCAGGGACTCCCATTGGTATTCAAAGGAAGGGCAACTGAAATGGATGAAGGGAACCCCATGACCTTTTGCCATCCAGATTTTGCATTCAGACAGTTCCATCATTTTGCCATGAATCTCACAATCAATGGTTCCAGCACTAGATGTGTCAGAGCTGTTAATATTTGATATCCAGCTAAGGTACTATATATCCTCTGTGCGGGCACAGCACTGTTCCCTGGGATCAAAAGCAAGGCCTGTGATCAAAGGTATGTGTTTGACTCCTTCTGGAGAAAAGCACCAGTGATACCCTTACTTGAGTGCTGAATGAGTATTCTGTTCATTTTTGCTTTCCCTCTAGCATCAACTGTTTTTCTGACTGAAATCCATGAGTCCCTTTTTTTGTGATTGTATGTTCTCTGAAAACTCTTCTGCTACCTCTGTTTCAAGGCACCTGGATTATAATATCTCTTATAATGTTTCCCAGCTCTACAGGGCTTGGCTAGGATGGAGTTGGCTTTCTTCACAGCAGCCCATATAGTCCCATGTTTTGGATTTGTGTCCAAAACAGTGGTAACATGGAAGTGTTTTAGCTATTGCTGGCCACTGCTCACACAAGGTCAAGGCCCTCCCTGTTGCTCTGTCTGCATCCTCAGCAAGAAGGGTGGGAGTGGGCAAGAGGCTGGGGTAGGACAGCTGACCCCAGCTGACCGAAAGGATGTTCCACACCATAGAATGTCATATTCAGCTATAAAAACTGGGAGGAAGGGGGAGGTTCCAAAGGTAGTTGCTCAGGGACTGGCTGAGATTTGCTCTGCTGCTGGGTGGTTCTGAGTGACCTTGCATCACACTGAGTTTTCTTCTTTATTTATTAAGCAGTCTTAATCTCAACTCAGCTTTATTTCACCCCTATGTTGTTGGATAGTTGCACCGTGCTCAGCATTTAAAAATGTCATCTAGCACCAACCTACTTTGTGTCATTCGCATGTACAGCACACAGCACAGCGCGCTGGCCAAGACTAACTTTCCAGTGCCACTTAATTACAGCTAAGGAATAAGGCAGAATTTTAAAGTCCCTTCACTTCTTGGTACTGACAGTGTGCCTTACACT
>NW_008239139.1:677575-706834 GCF_000691975.1 Corvus brachyrhynchos | reverse complement strand
TCCCGGAGGTTCCACCGTTAGAGCTGGGAAGAAAAACACGTTATTCCAGCAGTCCCAGGGACTGCTGTGTGCACACCCCACTTGGAGACCGCTGCTCCATAGGCTGCATGGAAAAATCTGGTGGCGAGGGGACCACATTTTTACAAGGGGTTGAGCATACAACCTTCCCCTCTGATCTCCCTCCCAGTAGTGGAAACTCGGAAAGTCAAAAAATTTTCACTTTCCCATCGATTTTATACTCTTCTTCAACCTATAGCCTGCTTCCCCCACAGCTGTCTTTTATCTCCCCTCGTATCTGCTCTCAAAGCATTTCACCCCCTTTATGCATCGTTCCCAGTAATTCCAGAACCCCTCGCATCTTGTCACGGGAGGCAGTGTCCCCAGCCCTTGCCTGCCTGCAAACACCGTCATTCCTAATTTTAAAGTCCTAAAAACCCCAAACCCAGCCCTATGGGGTTTGCTTTTCCTGTCACCCCCCACTACCCACAGCTGCCTCTCTTAAGCCGCATCCCTCTCCCTGTGCCCCTGGGAGTTGCACCACATTGAGAGAAAGGAAAGGAGGCGAGGGGAGAGGTGAGGAAATGGGATCGTGCAGGACAGGGGTCATTAAAAAAAAAAGGAGGAGGTAGTCTGAACCCAGAGAAAGCAGGGGTAAGCAGGGAAATGTGACCAGCACACAGATAGAGGAGAGCAGAGCTCTGGCATCTGCGTCTCTATGTCACAAAGAACAGGGTACAGGACACAAATAATCTGGTGTGTGCAGGTGAAGTGTGGTTGAACCTTCATCGATCCTCCTGCAGTCTCCTTCCAGACCTGCCTTTGTTGTTCCTGTCACTCCTGTTCTGTAAACTCCTGAGGACGCCTGTTGATGTCTGAAGGAGAGAGGCAGATCAAGGATATTTGGGTATGGAAGAAACAACTTCAAGAGAGCAGAAGAAAGCTTTTCTCGAGCAGCCCAGCAGCTGTGCCCCAAACCCTGGTCATTGGAAGTGCAATACAACAGCAGCTTCGCTCTTTGTAGGAGCATGAATTCTTCTCTGTGGTTTTCAGACTGGCCCTGACTATCAAGACAGGATGAGAATTCTCATCGCAGGGTCCAGTCACAGTACTGGGAATTACAGTAAGTCCTTCTTTTAAACTGTACTTCTTCCCTTATTTTTTTTTTTTCTCCAGGTGCTGACATTTACTGCTGACATTACTACAATTTTTTTTTTTTTTTAAATGAGCTTGGAATAAAGAAAGGGGAATAAAGTGACTTCTTTGTATTTAAAGAGCTCACACACCCGAGGCAATATGCTGTCCAAGTACAAATGGGAAGTGTTCCAGATGCCTCCTGGACTTGCGGCCTCCTGCACCCCATATGCATGTGTCTGCATAGAAAAGCCCGTGCACAAGTGCAGCCTGGAGTTAAGTGTACTTAAGTGATGTGGGAACCCAGAGTGCAGAGAATATTTCTCTGCCTGTTTTGAGGGGTTTCACCCCCCTGAACAACACAGCTTTTGACCTCTGTCCATGGAAAAAAACTGCCCACTATTAAAAAAGAACTAGAAACTAAACTAGTGTGAATTAGGTGATAGACTACCATGTAAGATTGTCAGAGGTGAAAAATTTAGAGGTTTTGGGTTTGTTAATGTAGTAAATAGATAAAAGCAAAAAACAATCAAAATGGAGCATTGTTGTTGTTCTCCAAACCTCCTTTTTCTTCTTCTACTACTCCATATTCCGCAGTAAAAGTAGTTTGGGATGATTGGACAAAGAATTCGGCAGTTCCTGGCTGTGTTACTAAATAATTGGTAGAAAAGTAAAAATAATGTATGTTTTTAGTAGCTACTGGTTGATTTACCTTTAAAAAAGCCATTTAATCTTGATAATTCGGCTTTCTCCTGTATTCTCTGCTTTGTGCTATGTCTGGATCACGCTAGTGACTCTTTTTCTCTGATAAGAGTTAATAAACAACCATCAAGAAGCAGCGAAGGCTGAGAGTCCCGTTTGTCTCTGGAACTCCTAGCAAGGACTTTAAAAACTATCTCGCATCAGGAGAGATTTGATTATGGCACGATCAGTGTCAAGCTACGTGGTGTGCCTTTTCACTGGACCTTCTTACACCATTAACACAGGGTGATGAGTCCCCATGGAAATGGAGTGCTGCTCCCTAGCTCATGGCAGGTTCCCAGGGTTGGCAGTGCTGCCTGGAGAAGCCTGCTCCTGTCCCTGGAACTGCTGCTTTGACAAACGGGTTTAAGTGTGGCTCAGGATCTGTGCATCGAGCTCCTCTCATGGCTGTCTTCCTGTGAGCAAAAGCCCCAAACAGCAGAGCCTTTGATATACAGTGCAGGGGCCTTTAAATAACAGCCTCATTATTTGCACAGCCACCTCGCAGGAGAAAACATAAAGGAAAAAGCACATTGCAGGAAATGCGGATGCAGGTGTATTTGCCCTGGCTTGACCAGAAGAGTAAGAGAGGACATGAGAATTTACAAGCTGCAGATCCACTGCTCCAGCACGGGTTTGCTGTGGAGATCCAACACACATGCGCAGGTGACCAAAGGACAGCAGCCTGTGTTTCAGAGAGCAGGTCCATTCTCCTTCTCCCAGACCCCCATTTACAGTTTAATTTGACATGAGTGGCAGCCAGGAGGGCAGAGCTGCATTGGAAGTCAGACAAGCTCTCCTCTTACATATAAATACAAATATAGGTGCCAAACTTTAGACTCCAGTGATTTAAAACATAGCCACTGCACTGGAAAGCACAAGCAGCACATGCCAGGAACAGCAGCATCACTGTGCATACACCATGTCCATGAGTCCCCCCACCTTCCCAATTTTAAGAGCCATACCCACCTAGAATAAAGCAGTTTGGCTGAGGTGAACACTGAAAGCATCAGCAGAGATTCCTTGCAGCCCAGAAAGAGCTGGATTTGCTCAAGTTTGTTGGTGGTACTTTTTATCAGCTGCTCAGGATTGTGGTCTCCAGGTGCTGACATTTACTGCAGCTCCAGTGGGTTTGAGAAGACCCTTCTCAGCCTCTTATTTGGTGGCTGAACCCCTCGCTGTTTCCTCTGATAAGGCACTGCAGGCTTTGTTAAAAGCAACCCTGCTTAAAGTGAGAAACCACTTTCGCCTCCTGGGAAAAAAAGGGCCAGAAAGTACAATCTCCAACTACAATGCATTTTTAATGTGTTTTGGTCTTGGACAACAGAGTGACAAATACTTTTTACAGTTTTATTGATAAGTTTTGCAAAAAGAAGAAACAAATAAAGAAGACACCATAACACATCACAGACATGGAGAAACTACACTAGTTAAACTATCTGTTCTGGATTTACAGCTGTTGACGTTAGATCATTCACTAATGTCTCTCATATCATGACCCAGCAAACTCCTAATTTCCCATAGAGTACTTAACACTGCAATTACCTGCTAGCTGTTTAATAGGACACATGATTTTAAATTAAACACTGACTTAATTGGTTTGCTGGACAGAGAGAGTTTTAATTGCAATTGCTCAGTTGGGTCTCACCCAGTTTAAGGCAGCTGGGAGAAACGGTCCATGACTTCCTGTCACCAAAGTTTTGTATCCTTCTAGAAATTCATTGCAACAGTTTCTGCAGTGCTCCCTGTTTAGTCCAAGGAAACATGAGAAGAAGGCTGTAAAACCAAGGTGCCAGTACTCACTGATAAAACGAGCCTCCCGTGCTAACTCCAGGTTTACGTCCTGAGGCAATCCCCTCGCCTGGCAGTGCTATGCAGGGCCATCCAGTGGTTATTGCGTTTGCAGAAGCCATTTGCCAGACACTGAACACAGAGTGTGGCCCTGGACCGTGCGCAGCCAGTGCAGCTCATGAAGCATCCCTCTGGCCATCCCTAAGAAGGGAGAAGCTGACCTAACAAGATGAATCCTGTGGGCTGCAAAGCCATGCAGGAGTCATGACGTTAGGAAAGGTCAGCAACAAACTCAGGCCAGTCTTACTCTCCCTCTGTTAAGAGGAGCTGCTGAGGAGCCATTGGCCTCCTCCAAGGTGACATTATAGTATAATAGGAGACACTTCGCAGATGCCTCCAGCTTGCTCCTGAGCAAACCTCCTGGTGAAAATCAGGCACAGCCCAAAAGGGCAGGTATGGCAATTGCCAACACATGGTGGCTTCAGCATTTTAATGTCTATCTAAGCCTTTCAAAGGTCAGCTGGGACTTGGCAAAGGGAGGAAAGGGAGCAAAGGAACTGAGGGCTCAGGCTAAAAGAAAATCCAGACCTGTACTTGCAGCTGATGACCATAATCCATTGGGCACAGCAGGATATAGCAGGGAGCTCTTGACAGAGCTGAACACAGCAGCTCTGAGCAACCTTCTGTGAAGCATCTGAATGCAGATGCTCTTCTGCCCTGGGAAAAAAATACATCTCACGAACCTAAACATGTTACCTCAAAGACAAAACTATTTATTATTAATGATACTATTAGTGCTCTTTTTCAACAGACTGAGGAGATTAAGTAATAGTATCTGAAAACTAACCAGATGTTCAGACCAAACTTCACCTAGTGAGAAGACAAAGAGATACACAAACTTTGCAGTGACTTAAAACAGTTTAATGTAATTCCAAGACAAAGTGTGATTACATTTCTACACATATACAATATGCATATGTGAGTTGACAAATTCTGATTAATAACTCGTTTCACCTCAGAGACCGAAAAAATGATCAAAAAGAAACCGTGAATAACAAGCTATAACATAGTTCACCACAACGGGACCTCCTTTCTCACCCTACAGTTAGTAATATTACAATTAAAATAACTATATTCTTCTATAATGTATTTTCTGTTAAAATCATCTCATAAATTTACAATGCTATTATTAGTTTCCAAGACTAATATAAATTCACTCCATTTTTCTACAACGAAAATGATTATTAATTAGAAGCACACAACGTCATGATGAAAAACACAAGCATTTTTTTTTTTAGTAGCAAGAACTTGATTGGTTAAGAATTAGTTTTCTTGTAAAACATTCTAAAGCCAAGTAAAATATCCATTCTTATAACATACCTATAATATGAGACTAAGGAATAGGTTACATATAGGTCTACAACACATCAGTTTGTTTTTGTTTTTTCTTTTAAAAGAAGAAAGACATATTACTAAAAGAAAAAAAAAGAAAAAGAGGAAGGAAAGAAAAAAAAGAAAACAGAAAGGGACAATTCACATAGGTAAAAAGCAGTACACAAGAAAATACTGTTGCACACAATAATTTTCACGAAGATTAACATGGATTAACACTCTTATTACAGAAACCGTACAGTGAAGGAACACAACGGCTCAGGGCTTTTGTGGGGTTACTGGGCTGAGATGATACTGTAGAGAAAGAACCACTTGAGATCCAGAGCTGGGGCAGGGGCATCTTTTCCCTTGCGACTGCAATAGCGTTTCACAGCTCTACCCCCACCTTCCCTTAATAATTTTGGTGCAGTGTATATTAACTTCCATTTTCCATCCAGAGTATGCTGGGCTTGTGGGCAGTTGAAAGGTATAAAATGTTCCCTCCATTTCACCCCTCCTGTTTTTAAAGGATTTTACAACTCATTAAAAAAATGTTTCACCCATTGGTTAATTATTAACTACCCGAAATCTAGACTTTTCACCTTCCGAGATGCCCCTCTTTCTTCTTTCTCACTCCCTCTCTTACTCTCTCTCTCACACACACTCCTTTATTAAAGCTATTAATGACACTTTCTCTCCTTTCAGAAATTGGATTTGGTATGAAATATACAGGCTACATTCTGGTTCTGCCCAAGTAGAATCTGGTACCCAAAACGCCTTGATTGCTTTGTTGGTGAAACATGGGATGTGGAGATCCTTTTTTACACCTGAAATGGTTGTGCCCTGGAATATCTGTGGAAGTTCTGTTTCAAGAATACAGAATAAAAAATACAGAGAAAATTAAAAAAATCAAACACATAAGGGATAACAGGATAACAGAAGTGTTGTACGTAACCATGTGAGGTGGAAGCATTGCAGAAGCGCTTTCTTTCCTTGCTGAGGGCAGAGGTGCTGTATGTAACCAACCAGATCCTATGGGATGTGCGTTGCCAATGTTGGAAACCCCTTCTTGCCTACCAAGCTGTAAGCCAAGGTATTCAACAAGACTCTGTGGCTCCGTGAGTGTGCTGGTATTCGTGTGACTCCGCTCGGGAGAACAGGAGAGCCGGCAGGAGCCGGGGGCAGTGAAGCCTGTTGATTGAGTGGTGGTGCACAGGGAGGGAGGGTGGATGTTTTCCAGCTGGCCCGAGTGCTGCTGGCAGCCCTGCCTTGCCGTATGACACCTGATGGCTGCGGCAATGCGGACGGCGAGGCGGGGATGGCAACCCCCGGAATGGCGCTGAGGGAGGAGGAGGCGGGCGGCATCCCCGGCCCCACGGCTCTGATTGTACTGGGAGCAGCACCGGGAGCAGCTGCAGAGCATCGCCGATTGCTCCTTTCCACCACCTCTGCTGGGAGCTGACAAATACAGCCCCCTCAGGCATGGTGGAAACACGAAAGGAGTCCTCCCGTGAGCACCCCAGCTCCACAGCTGAAGCTCAGATGTACATATACATATTTTTAAATGCCAGTTCCTGTACTGTCGGGACCTCAAAGTACCATTTTGCCCAGCAGACATTTATACCATGTTCATTGATTACCCAAGTGAGAGAACACAACAGAAAAAACTAGACAGCTTAAGTGAGACCAGGGAGTGGGGAATGTGATATATCAAAATGCAAAGTACAGGGTAGCAGCAGTGGGGAACAGCATTAATGGGAACTGGCATGTGCTGAGAAAACAGAGTTGACAAGGAGATGGCCAGTGAACTTTGTGTTTTGTTTACTGGTTTAAAACATTTCTGTGGTGGTGAGCATCATTTGTAAGAAAGGGGTGAAACATGAAAGCCAAATTACAGCATTGCCTCTGAGTGGCTCACATAAACACACACACACACACACACACACACACACACTCTTACAAAAAACCCCCCTCCCCCCCAAAATAAAACAGGCATTCACTAACCCAGGAATTATTTGTTTGGCTAATGATTTATCACAGTACAATACAATCCTTCTAATGAATATCCTTCATTCTCCTGATGTGGGTATCTTCATCCAGATGAGGATCCTACACAGAACAGTGAATTTTGTATCATGCTCCCTGCTTCAACCCAGGGAGGCCTGATAATGCACGTTATTAAAACAAGCGAACAAACAAATAGCTTATCTGTTGAACTAAATCTTCAAAGTGGGTGGAGTGTTTTTTTCAATCAGACTTTGGAATACATTGGATTACTTCGTCTCTGGACTGACTTTCCAACACTATGTTATATCTCAAAACAGAATATACATATTAAAAACACACTTGTACTTTTCCATTTTTAACGGGCAAAATTAAAAAGAGGCAGCTGTATTGAGTTTTTGAAGGTGTCACTTATAAACACAAGATTTCCCTTAAAAAGTACCAGTTTAAATGTAAACTATAAAACACTGTAATAACTATAAAATGTAGCCAGAAAACTGTTTAAGTAGCCACAGTCTATTATTCAGTTCATATTGGTTTAAAATGTGACTCATTAAATATCTTCTAGAAGGCCAAAGCATTTTACAGTAGCTATAAACATATATACTTACATGTGCATTTTAACATCACAATTGATTAAAATACATAAAAGAGTAATCTATTCCTTGGTTTAAATTTTTTTTTCTTTTTAAAGATTCACTGTCTTCAGAATTCACTCAAGCAACAATGACCAGGGTGGGCATTTATCGCTATTCTGCCCCTATGGAGTTCAGAGTCTTTGAATCAAAGTTCAAGCTGGCTACATGATTTCAGAAAGGCTAAAACCAGGATGAATGCCCACATTTGAGGTAATTATTGCCATTAGGTCACAGTTTGCTTAATGTAAGTGTATTTAAATCCTTCTTTTAAAAAAGCAAAGGTATCCCACAGTACTGGGGGATACCCATTGAAGCAATCAGAATCCAGAATCCTGATCAGTGGGTTTGCTTCCAAAGGAGCCAGCGGTCCCAGAGCACAAGGCAGTCCCAGGACAGTTGCCAACCAGCCTAGAGCTCAGGCAAGCAAGCCTGCAACAAGCCTTTTTTAATTTTCAAAATTTTTTTAAAGAAAAAGAAAACGTAAGAAAAAATGCCATAAAATAGATGGGTAACTTTTCTGATCAGAATTCCAGACCAAAGCTTTTCTATCTGTCTTATTCCTTTCCAAACAGTTTGCTGAAAAATCAAAATACATCGGCTTAAATATTAACTCTATGCCAGCACTGCAAAAATTCCTTGGCTATGTTCTGAAAGTGGGATAAGCTTTGCTTTTGCTGAGCATTGTTGCCCCATTGCTTTCTGTTTCAAAGAGGAAACCTTGTTTGAAAGAAAGAAAGAAGAGGAAGAAGGAAATGAGGAAGGGAGGAAATGAAAAGGGAAATAAGGGAAGGGAGGAAGGGAGGGAGGGAAGGTGCAGGAAGGTGTGGGAAGGGAAGGGGGGAAGGGGAAGGAAGGAAGGAAGGAAGGAAGGAAGGAAGGAAGGAAGGAAGGAAGGAAGGAAGGAAGGAAGGAAGGAAGGAAGGAAGGAAGGAAGGAAGGAAGGAAGGAAGGAAGGAAGGAAGGAAGGAAGGAAGGAAGGAAGGAAGGAAGGAAGGAAGGAAGGAAGGAAGGAAGGAAGGAAGGAAGGAAGGAAGGAAGGAAGGAAGGAAGGAAGGAAGGAAGGAAGGAAGGAAGGAAGGAAGGAAGGAAGGAAGGAAGGAAGGAAGGAAGGAAGGAAGGAAGGAAGGAAGGAAGGAAGGAAGGAAGGAAGGAAGGAAGGAAGGAAGGAAGGAAGGAAGGAAGGAAGGAAGGAAGGAAGGAAGGAAGGAAGGAAGGAAGGAAGGAAGGAAGGAAGGAAGGAAGGAAGGAAGGAAGGAAGGAAGGAAGGAAGGAAGGAAGGAAGGAAGGAAGGAAGGAAGGAAGGAAGGAAGGAAGGAAGGAAGGAAGGAAGGAAGGAAGGAAGGAAGGAAGGAAGGAAGGAAGGAAGGAAGGAAGGAAGGAAGGAAGGAAAAATAATCCCTGGCTGTCAGAAGTACACACAAGTATTTACAAGGTTTGTGTGAATCTGCACACAGTTCCCCTCACAGCGGAAGAGTTAAGAACAGAGATGTCACAATATTTATCAGTGCAGTAAAAAATATCATTTTTGGAAAAAAATATACCTTTAGTATTGCCTTTCTTAGATTAACTATGATAAGCAAAAGATTAAAAACAAAAACTTTATCTTCAAACACACATGAATAGTCTGTTATAGCAGCACTGCTAAAACTGGAAGGACAAAGCTAACCCGTAAATGAGAAACAGGAGTTTCAAACCACAAATGCTGAACGCAAAGCCTCCTAGTATGCTTCCTAAGACTTCTGAAGAACCAAGCCAATCTACCATTCAAATTTCACTCTCAACACACCCAAATGCTCTAAAACCATGTCTTCCCACTGAAAGCATTTGACACATGCAGAGCTCAGCTCAGTTTACCTCCAGACCAGTTCTTGCACCTCCACCTGCATCAGCAGCTCCTCACAGGTAACCACCATCTCTGGGGTCCCTCACAGCGATCACATTTGTCACAGGGGACAAGAACCCCTTGAGAGCAGAGCCCTCATGAGCAGGGCTCCTCTGCAAGCTGCCAGGCTTTTCTTCCAGGGGCCACCCCTGCCGTGGGTCTCGCTGTGTGCCTGGGGTGCCTGGTGAGCATGGTGGCATCACGGCGATATTCACACAGGTAGCGGTGAGGAGGATGGACCACAGGGATGGAGACCAGCCTGGAAAGCCTCTTAGCCGGTGCAGCACTCCAGCAAGGAGTCTATGCACAGCCACTGACAACAGCACTGGCACCATCTCTTCGAGCACCTCACTCAACATCTGCAACCCAGGGTGAAACTGTCACTGTCATCAGAGGCAGCTTTGCTGGAGTACGGCAATGAGGGAACCTCAGCAGCAGAGAACCATCTTCTCCTCCCTGTGTCTGGAGGGAGAGAAATGATTTGTAGGCACAGAAGTGGGCCCCGAGAAGTAAGCTGGGGATTCCAGGTACTTTGAACACAGGTCCTTCTCACAGGAGCACCAGAAGGGTGATGTAGATGAGTGCCCAGGACCACAGATCAACTGCTTGGAAGCTTACACAGCAAATGGGACCACGGCAGGGAGAGCTATGTCAACAGGAAGAGGGAAAACATTCCCTTCCCACGTTTTTCCCCTCTATTGCCTACCCATGGCAGACCTTGCACACAGGTATCCAGGATTTGGCCCACAAGTAGCACTGCAGATTTCTAATGATTGCAAAGCCATGGAAGAACAAAAGTCTAAGTCCAACACCCTTGCCAAGCTAGCCTGACCATGGCATCACTGTTTGGGATATCAGGAAAAAGTTTTTCACCCTGAGGGTGGTTCAGCACTGGAACAGGCTTCCCAGGGAAGTGGTCACAGCACCAAGCCTAATAGAGTTCAAGAAGCATTTGGGCAATGCTCTCAGGCACATGGTGTCATTGTTGGGGTGCCCTGTGCAGGGCCAGGAGTTGGACTTGGTCTTGATAGGTCCCTTCCACCTCAGCATATTCTCTGATTTTACAAACCCACAGAGCAAACCCAGTGTTCCAAATCCAGAGGAAACACTACAGAAGCATGCAGAGCATCCAGAAGCTTATCCCCACTACACAGCTCACCATTTGCACACTGCAATGTCACCACTGAAACACTTAAATCAATGTGAACAATAACGAGAGAAGAAAAAAGTTCTTGACATCCCCTACAGTTTAGGATAGCAGCAATATTTAGTGTGAATTTCTCTGCTCATCAAGCTAGCTACTCAAAATGATGTCAGAAACTTGTGAGAGAGAGAGAGAGAAAAAGAAAGAAGTGAATGGAAAGATTGAGTTCCACGGTGTATCCTCATTGCCTGGTGCTCATGACTCGTGGCTTCATTTAATTTCTGGAGTAGATGGGAGTCTCTTTCTCTCTCGTTTTTTTTTTTTTTTTTAAGTTTCTTTGGTTAAAGAAAAAAACCAGGTTTATTGCCCTTCAAATTTGCTAATGGAATTGCCTTCAAACCAAATTACAAGACACAATCCCTTGAATGTATAAAAAAAGGAAAAATGTCACAGTCGAAAGTGTCCCTTTCTTGGAATGTTTTACATATTACAGCAAAACTACTAGAGAAAGAGAGAGAATCAGAGACCTGCCCAAACCCAATTAGTTTGGTACAAGCAGGTAAAACCTGCCAAAGAAGATGCCATTGCATTTGCTCTCTCAAATGACTGGATTTGACCACTCTACAGCGAGATGTGCTTCCATTTGGGTTTTCCAGTCTGCTCATGTTAGTGGTTCTCTACCCTCCCTCCTGCATTCTGACCTCACAGCAGGCAACGGAACATCCACCTCTGAGGAGAGACAGTGTCTGTGCTCCCTTCTGCTTCCTGCGCAAGCAGAATGCAAGAGGACATGATGGGGAAAAGGACCACTTTTTCACTCTGCCAGCCAAAAGCCACCCATAAAACATCCAGTATCTAAACATTCTCCTACCCCCTCAAGTTTCCACGCCATTTACTCCACGCACAAAAGGAACACCAACTGAACCAAACCATGCCAATCCCATTTCCTCTCCAAAGGACTCTGCAAGCAAAACCAGCTGGCTGTTATTATGTGTGTGGTACTGACAGCATGCAAAGCTCTTACTTCCTCTGCTGAAACGACTGTTTCCCCTGTGACCAACCACACCTTCATCCATACAATTCCTTTATACAGGTGTGAGGGAGGAGGTGGTGCTCAGCTCCCTTATACCCACTGGAAAACACAGCTCTCACAGAGTATTGCACCATCAAAGCAATTTGATGGCTGTGCTGTGCATCTCTTGCAATCAGCATCCCATTATCATGATCGTCTGGCAGACCAGCAATTCCACAATAGACAGTGTGGAAGGTGGCTCCTCTGACATGCACTGCAACCCTTCTCTCTGCCAGCCTGTGCTGTTGTACCAGTTCCGCTGCCAAATACCCCCCAAACGCAGATCTGAGCCTATGTGGGGGAGCAGGCCACATAGGTACACAGGGAAAATGCAATTAATACAAGTAAAACATTACTGTGATCGAGACAGCAACCTTCCATGCTTTGCTAATTTTAGGCCAGAGGAGCACATAAACAAGTATTTAACTTGAAATTCTTCAGCAAAGCACTCAAGTGCATGATTAACTTCTAGTCTCTGCTGAAGTCCTATAATTTTCCCCTGGAATTTAAATTCAGTCACCGCTTCCCTCTATTCTACAAGAGCAGGTGATACAAATGAAACCATAAATATCTAAACTGTAGCAACCAGAATAGCTTAACAAAATTCCACAAAAAATAATTATAAAAGAAGGGAAAATCTACATCAGGAACAAACAAAGAAAAAAAATCAAACCAAGCATCCTGGCCTGTGGACACCTAATTAGTCTTTAGTGAGAGTGGAAGAGCAGGTGAGGAGCACTGCCCTGTCTGCAGCCATGCTCTACCCAGATAATGCCATCTGTGTGTGTCAGTGTACTTTATCCAGTGATGGGACTGAGAGCCACCCTTGCGGCTCTGCTGCGGCTCCTTCAATAGCCCTGTTTCTGAAGAGCCATCTGTGTCCTCCTTTAGGAAATCCAAACCCTTAGCACGTAGTGTGGTTTTGTGTTCCTTGCAAGGGCTCAATGATCATGGCCTGGAGCACAAATAAGTCTTAATCTTATATAAACGTCCTTTCAAACTAAGCGATGGTGAGCTGGACCCTGGGGCACCAAGGTCCTTACCTGCCTTTGATCCAGCTCTCCTGACAGATCATTACATTAGCTGCTGTCAGGTGTTGGCCTCTGAAGGAATGTTTCTGGACTTATTCTGAAATGCAGATGTGACCCAGAGGATAACTCCTGTTTCTCAAGGCTGTAACCACTCTCACTGAGCAGTCCCACTCCCACAGATTAGTGGCAGAGTTTTCATCATTGGAATAATCTTGTTTCTCCTTCCTCCTGCAGTTCTCACAATCACAGTAAACCTTCCAATGCCACTGATGAATAGAAATAAAATTAACAACAATAACAACAATAAGAGAAAAAAAACCCCACAAAATTTAAGGAATGCGTGTGCAATTAAAACCCAGAGTAAAATATAATAATAATAATAAAATAATAATCATAATAACCATACAATAAAATAACATTATCTTTCCTTTTCATGACATAAGCAGCATGACGCTCTCGCTCCCAAACTGCTGAGAGAGGAGAGGAATGCAAGAGAGAGAGCAGGGCTTTATTTTCCTGCCTCAGATGAAAGGGGACATGTCTTTCCAAAGGAAGAGCAGGGGTAAGGTGCATAGGCCGCTGGGAGATTGCATCCTCATCTACAGTATATTGAGCTGGAATGAAGGACAGGCAGGAGAAGAAAACTGTGCAAGAGTAGCCCAGGAACCAGAGCTGGCAACCAGGAAGGTTATTTGGTGGTTTGCCAGAAGACAATAGTCTTGTTGAACAGCCTATGCATAGCAGGATCCCTTCGTCTTCCAGGCCAGCCAAGCACTTGCCGCAATACAATACATTTGTGCTTGTCTTTCTGTCAGCTTTTCCAACCTGAGAGAGCCTTCTTCCTCACTGCCACTCAGGGAACCCATCCCTCGCCACCCTGCCAACAAACCTGCTATTTTCCAGCATCTTGCAAAACACTGACTACTTCATGCTCTAGTTACAAGGAAATGTAGAGAGGAACTGAGCAGCCCCATAGAATTCAGCTTTCGTGGAAACATTCTACCAAACTCCTTTCTCTCCTTCCTCCTCAGGACATCCACAGGCATGATGGTACTGATGCACAAGTGCAAGTGCCATTACCAGGGAAACTCCCCTCTGAACCAAACCAACGATAGGAAAGGCTCTCTTTAGAAACTGTTGGAAAAAAAGACGACCATGTAGCATTCCTTGGTGTGGAGGACCAACGTGCTTTCCAGTTCCAGGGTCACTCTGCCACTGCAGGCAGTTTTTTGGGGTGTAGGTGAGAAGAGAGGAGGGGAGGCACACAGTGTCACAGCTATGTTAGAGTGGGTAAGGCTCTATGTATTACAATACTCTTTTCACTTAAGAAACCTGAGATTGACTCTCTCAACTGGATTTTCTCATGCTTGCTTTGGGACTCCAGCCCTTTCCTGACCCTTTCTCATCAACAGACACAGTGAGAGATGCTGGCAACAACTAGTGTTTCCCCTTTCAAAGACTACATTTTTGTTCCCATTTCAGACACATGACCAGGACAACCTGATGATGAGGGCGGACAGTGTCCTCCCACTCCATCAAGAACATCAGCAAACAGCAGAATGAGAATTCAGTTTCCAGGGAGGAAACCTGCTATTTCAACAGGACAGAAACAGACCAGTCCATGAATGAGTCCCCAGACCCTCTGGGTCCTCACAGCTGACCTGGTTGCTTCCAGCCCATCCAGTGCTCGACAAAACACCCAGTTATATGCACTCCTGACCCCAACGAGCCTCCCCAACACCTCACCAAGTCAGCTACGATTGACGACGTGGGAAAAAAACCCAACACCACCAGCAGGAGAAAATCGGCAGTAACAACCAAAAAAAAAAAAAAAGAAGAAGAAAAAGAAAGAAAAAGAGCTGAGAGTAAATTCCAACTAGCCTCAGTCAGTTTCTAGGAGTACCAGTGGAAGTAAACCCTTAAACCGCATCTGTAGTTTGGTAAGGCACTACGAGGGAATGATGTAAAACTAAGACTGTGACAGTTGTAATGGCTGTGCTGAGGAACACACCACAGAGAGAAGGCAGCATCTGCACGCACACACACACACACCTGGACAATCACATTGTTACATGCCTATGTTATATCACTTTTCTTTGTGCAATCACATTGAGGAATAGTCTATTGGTATCGTTGAAGTTCAACACAAAAGAGAAAAAAAAAAAAAAAAAAAGAAAAAAAAAGAAACTGAAATCCAACATACATTATTAGAGATCTTGTTTAGGAATAGCATTTCTCAGGGATTTATCCAGTGTGTTCAAGAAGAGGGAGAAACACCCCACTGCTTCTGCTCTCAACCAGTGCTGTGCAGCCTGCTTTGCCCAGGTGTGTTTAAGTTTAGCAGTGTTAGGTCCAAATTTAGAGCACTGGGACAACATTTTGTCCTCCGCCCTCAGCCTCCCTTACCCACTTTCTTTTACCATTAAAAATCCCCCCAAACCTATGTATACTTTGGGATACAAAAACTGCTGTATAAACCCTTTGAAATGCTGGATAAATCCCTAGTCCATATACCTACAGGATTAAAAACCTAATGGATTTAATTTTAGGTGTTCTGGACAACAAATTTCTAAATGTAGCTCACTATTGGATGAAAATAACCTTTAAAAGTCTGTTGGTGAAGTTCTTCAAAAGACAGGACCCGCTGAAGGGTCCTTCTGCTTCTCTCTTTCTCTCTAGTTTGGTGCAGAATGGTTGGTTTTTTGTGGTTTATTTTTTTTTCTGTTCTTTTTTTCCATTTTCTTTTTTTTTTTTTTAAATAAAAATTGTAGAATTGGTTTTCCCCCTTCTTTCCTCTTTTTCTTTTCTTCCTTAAAGTCTCCTTCGTTCAAGTTTCACATGAGCCTCCCATTGCATTGTTAGTTTGTCATGTTCTTCAATACAAAAGCGGCTGCCTCACTCCCCCCGGGATGGGTGCGTCTCTCGCTCTTTATTCCAGTGTTTAGATGTAAGGATACTGGTTGACCTTGGTGGGGCTCAGTGGGTATCCAGTGTAGACTGTGGAGGCTGGAGAAGCACTGATATAGGTCTGATGGGCAAACTGAGCCTGGTACTGACTCGGGTGGATGGTGGGCGAGGGCAGGACGCGCGGGCCCATGCTGACGGGGACCTGGTGGACGATGCTGGCGGGGTAGGTGGTGTGCTGCACCGCGTGCCGGGCGGAGCCTTGCGAGGCCACCAGGTGCGCGACGGTGCCCGTGGAGCCCAGGGCGGCGGGGGCAGTGTATGTGTACAGGTGGGGCTGGGTGGGCAGGGGAGCAGCGGCAGCCGCGGCCAGGTGGGGATGAACTGTACCGTGGCTGGGGCTATTGTGTGGGAAAGAGGACGGGGCCTGAGCTATCGTTGGAGTGATGTAGGCTTGCTGTCTCCGGTGACTCCCTGTGCGGTCAGTCGAGATGTGCTGCTGGGCCTGGATAAAGACAGCAACAGTGATAGGCAGTTACAAGACAAGAGATGGCTCTTTACCGTCTCAGTAGTGCCTGGGAGCCTCCCTGCAACACCAGGATGGCCTCAGGAAAGTCTCCTGAGCTCCTCCCGACACCCTCAGCATCACCAGTCTTTCCTTGGAAATGAGTGACAGCAGTGGATCCCTCACAAGCCTAGGAAGACTCTGTAGTTTCATACTTTGAACAAAATGACCCCCAGCAGGTCAACAAGTCCCCCAGTTTGAGCTACAGTCTGCTGACACAGCTACCGAAAGACACAACCTTGCATGCCCAGCTTCCAAAAACATCTTCCACAAGGCCAGTTGCTCAGGCAAAACATGGTTTTTGTTAGTGAACTCTGATGACAAATTGTGGTGCACAGATAGCTCAGGGGAATGAAATTGCCTAACTATGCCTGGAACGGGCAATTTATTTTTGCTCAGTTTGAGTATTTGCAGTTAATAATTTCCTTGGTAAGTAAAAATAACCACGTTATTTTTTAAAGAGAAAACCCTCAGCTTGATTAGATCCTGCAGGTGCTGGTGACCTCATTGTCATCAGCTAAAATTACTTGAGCACAGGCAACTTCTAGCAGTAGGATGGGACCAATGTACTTTTTTTCCCATGGATTTTCTAAGTTGTTTTCTAGCATTGCACAAAAATGTAAGGAGTTTTCCCAGTCATTTGTAGTCAGAGTGTTAAGTTACCAGTAAAGTAGGAACTAGAAGACAAGAAGGAAAATGCTCCATGCTATTTCCTTCTATTCTTCCAAACCTTTTCATCCTCTTTGTAAGCACTCTCTGTGCTGCTACTGTGGTCTGAAATACAGTAGCCACACTCTTCCCCAACACTTGCAAAGAGCATCTTGCCCACTTCCT
Source organism: Corvus brachyrhynchos (assembly GCF_000691975.1). NCBI lineage: Eukaryota > Metazoa > Chordata > Aves > Passeriformes > Corvidae > Corvus > Corvus brachyrhynchos. The sequence goes on along the minus strand of NW_008239139.1, from coordinate 689,726 downwards.
CCATTTTCACACACTTTTATTTCAAATTTGTTCACGTTTTTAAATTTCCTCTGTACCTTGAGGGAGAAGAGATATTCTTCTCCACCAAGTTATTTTTCTTTTTAAAAAATAAGTTCTGCTTATATCCAGTTCTGGATGCACACCAGCACTGTCCTCTGAGCTCTCCAGACTTTCTTCTCTTGAAACACTGAGCTGTACCCTCCCTACTCCTGTCAACTCACCTCAGGGAAGAGAGAGGCCCGAGGTGGAGGATGTGAAAAGGGCATTATTTCCTGCAGCTCCTGGGGAGCTCCCTGGAAGTTCTGATCACAGATTGTGAAACGTCCCAAGAACTGCATGCTGCCAAGAAATGGCATTTGTCCAGATCTCAGCCCAGCTTTATCAGAGGATGGATCAAACTCATTACATGAGGTCACGTATATGCATAGAGGCTCTGCTTTGCCTCGTCCCACCTGACGGGGACTTCTCTCCCAGTCCCACTGCCAGGCTCATGTACCTTCTTCAGCTGAAGATATTCTCCCCATGGTTACTTATAGCACGGAGAATTCAGTCCTTCCTACATGCTCCTGCTCCACTCCTTTGTGGCTGAGCCACTGCACTCTCCCTCTCACATTATTCCCACTCACACTGTTAGACCATCGGACTCCAGAACACAGAGAAGGAGTACCCTCATCCCACTCAGGGGTGTGATCTGCACTACCTCTCTGCCTGAGCTGGAAGATCAGGGTCTGCAGTCAAGTAGAAAGAAGTTGATCAAACTCAACACAGGGTCCAACTATCACTAGACTGGAACAGGACAGCCCATGATGGAGGAGTGGTAGGTAATAGCTGGATGATGCACCACCAAAATCAGTTTCAGTTGACTTACCTGACTTAGATTAAGAGGCTGCTGCTGCTGGAAATGTGCTCCTGGTCGCTGCTGCCTATAGGCAACGGCTCCAGACGAGCTCCCTGAAGAGTGACCGCTGGTGGAGGTCACGGTGCTGGAGGACTTGGACTTGTAGGAGGATGAGTGGTGACTGGTGGTGACTGTGCCAGGAAAGGAAACACATTTGTAGCTTACATGACATTCTTTAATTGCTCACCCTACCTTTTCCTCACCGAGTCTCCTCCAGAGCGGCTTTTGGGAGGAGACATACAACAGAAGCAGGTTAAGAAAACTCTTTCTCTCAATTAACAGAATACTTCAGCAGGGCTTGATATACACGACCAGCCTGTCATCCTAGAGGCAGACAAACGGACCTGATTAACTGCACCCAAAGCAGGTCTGGAGCAAGCTTTATAGATCCTTCAGAACCATGAGACAATGTTCTGCCAGCAGAACTGTACAATGTAGGTACAAATCCCAAGGAGAGGAAGGAAAGTATGGTGCGCACAGCCTAAAAAAGCCCTGGCTTGCCTAAAGTCAGGTGAGCGGGAAGGGAGGGAGAAGGAGCTGGTGGGGAGCTCACCCTTTGAGCCTTTGTGTTCACCAGCAGCACGTCCAAAGCAAGGACTGCCAAGTAGCTCAAAGGCAACTGCTTCGGGCCAGACTTCCACCATAAAGCCCTTTTCAACACATAGTACTATCTAGCATTGCAGAGGATCTGGATGAGCAAACCTCGTCAGTCCACAATGAAGGTCCTGGGGAAATGTTCTTCCCAGAAATGTCAACAAGTTTGGATGAAAATTCACATGTGTTTTCAATCTCTTACCCATTTTAAAGTAAGCCTATAGAAAGGCAAGGCAGCAAAGGTTCACACTTGCATTTGGGTGCCTTTCATGTCAAATGTTGAGCTAAAGGCTGCATTCTGTTCTTGGGTTTGTACAGAACTAACTGGGACCGACACTTGCCCCATGACTCCTGAGTGAACCACGGCACATAATTAATGCAATATGGCTACCAAGAACAGATGTGTCACTGAGAGAAGTGCAGGAGCACAGCTTCTTTGGAAAACAAACCAATCAACCAAACAAAATGAAACTGAACAATGAGATTCTTCCAAGATAAATCATTTATTTCTTACTAATTTTCTTGACGGAAGAGGTGCAATTTACCTGGTGCCAGGCTATCGCACTCTACCAACACCTCACTGGCCTGGGTTTTCAGTGGTGGCACGATGATCGTTCGGGGGTTCCCACTGCAGTGAGTCTCTGGAACCCCTTTGGTGTCGTAGCTGTTCCCATTATTCTGCCCTGTGCGATGTTGCACGGCGTAAGGGCTGTTGTTGCTGGAGGAATCGGAGTAGGGGGAGTCATGCACGGTGACACAGCTGATGACATTCTTCCTTTGCTTGGACAAGGTGCTGCAACACAAGCAGGCAAGTGGAAAGAGCGAACGGACAATGACAAAACTTTTTTGCTGCAACAAAAGCAGGCAAGTGAAAAGAGTGAACGGACAATGATCAACCTGACGCCATCAGAAAGCTCTGCCCGCAGCAGACAAGGTCTGTAAGGACAAAGCACGGCCTTCAGTCCTCCGCCGGAGAGAGGCTCCTTAAGCCAAATCCCAGGCTTCAAAACTCCCTCGTTACTATTCCAGGAAAGCCTTCATGGAGGTCAAGGAGTGAGTAAGACATTGTGGATAGATCTTATATTCACACTGCTTAGAATAGCACTGAACCAGACTGCCAGATTTATTTTCAGACTGCTTTTTATGTATGTGTGCAGTAGAAGCCCAGCAGTTATACTATGCTTTGTTGCAAGTCTCACCACCCACACAAGAACGTGGCGGTTTCTCCCAGCCTTTCAGCAATGATTTAATAATAGATGCTATGACTTTTCATGCTTAAATTCCATGAATCTACAAAACACACACAATTCTATTTACTAATATGGTACAATGGACATATTCTCAAGAAGCATTTGAAAATAAGGAACAAATTACAAAGAAATGAGCAAAGTATGCAATGCTTTTGATTTTCTTTCCTTTCTCTGAACAGGCTCTGGGTCTCCTGACTCTAGTGTAGATTATCAAGGTCCTGCTGCAACTAATCTATGACATCAAAAAAGTGATTAAAAAGGAACATCAACACTTCCAAGATTAGTGCTGGAAGTTCATTAGACTAGACTGCATGAGTACGATTGGGATTTGCTCTGCTATTGTGTCTAATTATTCCTCATGGTTTCTCCTTCCTGTTATGAGCTTGCTTAGAGAGAAAAAGAGAGAGTGAGAAAGAGGAGGGAGGAAGGGGGATGGTGAAGATTTGCTTAAATGGCTCACATCCTTGACAGTGCGCAGACCTTGACTACAGAAAATAGCTGTTATGTTTCACTGATTGCATTATGTTGTTATGGCAACTGAAGTTTTTAAAATGATGAAAAGAAATGGATAGCACATAAAAAGCTAAGTAATTAGGCTTAATGGTGGAAACAGCCCCAACAGGAACAGAAATGCCATGGAGAAAAAGGCATCTTAACTTCATGAGTGTGCAGAGAGATCTCTTTCCCATGGAGTGTCCTCTCTGTTCTCTCAGTCTGGCTAGTCCAGTCCAGTCCAGGGAACAGCTGATTAATCTGGTCTCAAGTCTGTGACAGAGCTGTTTTTCCCCTGGTCTCAGCATCTCTTCTTGCCCAAAGAAAGGTGGAGGAGACACTGATAACAGTTTCCTTCCAAGGACATTGTTTGCCTTATTTATTTTTCGCAGTTCTAAAGGAGCACTGGTGGGTTCCCTTCACCTTGCCCATCCCAAAGTCTTTCTGCCAGCATTCACAAACCGCAACTCACCATGCATCGGGGTTGAAAAATTATTTTCTTTTCCCTTTAAAGAACAGCTTGGGGTGCTGCATTCACAAACAAGTTCTCATCACACAGATTTTCCCTGGGCTATCATCACAGGATCCTGGTGTGCCCCGAAGAGGACAAAAGACCATGTTGTTCTACTCACAGTGAAAAACACAACTTGAGAGGCCCCTGCCATCCTAAAAGATTGTCAGTTGAAACAGGGCACATGATAGAGAAGGAGAGGGAGCTATTGCACAGCAGTTGGAAAGCAATCCTTCCAGGGGCAGGGATGGATGAAAAAGGAAAATGTACAACAGCAAACCCTCATATTCTGGCTTTTCACGAGGAGCTGGAGAGCCCTGGATTAGAAATGGAAAGAGCAGCAGAGTATCTTAGATGGACAATGACTATGTGTAAAGAAAGATGTTGCAGTTTGGATATGCTGCTACGAAAGAAGAATATTAAGCCAATAAAAATGACTAATATTGCATCAATATTCCCCTCTCCATCAGTAGAAAGGCCTGTAATCACACATTTATGAGTATCCACGCTGCTTGCCCTTTGCAGCTACCCTTGGCTGCCAGTTGGGAAGAGAGATATATTCTTTATCTCTGACAGTTATTACATTATATAAAGAAAAATCAAGTCACTAAAGAGTTTTCTGACAACTGATAAGGTCTAACTGTTCTTTTACAGTCCCTTCCTGATCTAAGTGGCTGAGCTGCTGAACTGGAAATACTTGCTCTCAGCTGACAATTGACATGAGAAGGCTGAGCTGTAGAACTGGACGGGTAATTTTCTGTGTAATCTGTGCTATTTATTGTTTTAGTTTGGGCATATTTTTCACCAGTTTGATTGAGGGCTTGTCAAAGCAGGTACCCTGGGAAGTCTTCTCCTTCAAAGTGTTAAAGCTCCTTGGCTACAATAAAAAATTCAAGTATAACTGTTTGGTTAAATAAGTAAGTGACCCCAAACCCTTCCAGAGAAAGGGACCATATCAGGGTAGTAACTCATTTCATGGATGGGAATCTGAAAAGCACCAGAGTTATGGTCCTGCCAGGCCTTATGCAAGTGCTCAGCACTGCTAATACATGTCATCTCCCAAAGTCAACTGGACTATTCCCGTAACAGAGTTAAAGCCCATGGGTAAATATTTGCAGGATTAGGGCCCAAGCGATCAGCCTCTCGATTCAGCAGGCTGCATCATTTCAAGTACATGAGGAGTCCCACTGTAAGCAGCTGGATTTCTGTCTCTAGGAAAGGTAACAACTGTGGTTAATGTTACAGCAGGCAGAGAAGTCAGTTTGGTCTAATCACACGTGCCAAGAGCTCAGCACCTGCTGTATCAGAGCCTGCCCCAGAGATGAAGGGTGGGAATTTCAAAAACATCAAAGGCCCAACTCATGCTGAAAATCATACAGCTTAAAGATACACTTTAATCCAAAATGGAGGCGTTTGAAAATTCAGCCCAGCAGTTAGCATTCCCCCTACTCAGAGTCTTCTTGCTAGCCAGCAGCTTTCCTCTTTCCAGCTCCCTCTAAGGACTCACTCAGCTGCTCGTCCCACCTCTCAGTAACCCAGGAGTTATCTGCGTGAGGCCCAGGCTGATGGATCGCCTTCCCTGCTCACAAACTATCAGGACTGAGAGCTTTTACCTGTTGACACAGCACTTGCCTACTCAGCAAGCTTACTGTATTCCTATAACTCAGCCACAGCTTTTGGGGATGTTTGTGCTTACACAGAAAAATACTATTAAAAGCCTTGCCCCCTTCCTATTAAGCTCTCTCCAAGCCTGGTAATTGCTTTCCCTCCTGCATGCACAGAAGCGGCAGCAAATGTGATTTAGTAGTTTGGGGAGTCGCTCTGTGTTCCTGGTCAGCTCGTGTGCCTGCCTGCATTATGTGGGGAGGTATATTTTAATTCTTCAGAGGAGGGACGGGGGAAGACTGGTGAAGTGGCAGTGAATCCATCTACACAGAATGAAAAACACTGAGCCAGGAAGGCTTTTTAACCCTTACTGCCAGGGTTTGTGTCCTCCTTTTTGGAACAGCAGATAAAATAAGCATTGCTTTGTACATTTATTATTAGTTTGTGAGTAGTATCCCCTTCCCACCTGGTCCTAAAGAGCTTATCCCCAAACTTGGACCCAAACCAATTCCTGTCTGTCCATTGTGCAGACACAGAGCATGACCATGCCTTTTAAGTAGAAGTGGGTTTTGGAGATGGCTCTCATCACATAACCTTCGTGAGTGCACAGCAGAGATGGATGTGGGTCCCTATTCCCTCCAGCAAGGAGAAGTCTGATAGAGGAAAGGGAAGGAAGGCAGTCTGTGCACAGGCACCCGGCAAGAAACTAAGGTGGTCATCTGAGATACTGTTAATGGCAAGGTGCTGAAAGGCAGATGTTGAGAACAAAAAGTGAGAGGAAATTCAGAAAAAGAAGATGCTGAACTAGGTGTTAAAACAATGCTGAATCCACCTCAATAGCCAAGGACAAGGAGACAACAACTCCTGTAACAATGCAACTTGAGATGATTTTCACTTGCTGAAGGCCCAGCCCAAAAGCTTGGTATGTGGCAGCGTTGCAGGAACAGATCTTTTTTTCCCTGAATACCTCGAGTTACAGCAGAATCACAGAAAAACCAAATGGTGTCTAGTGGGAGCAATTCTTCAGTGCGTGGTTCACTCCAAGAGCTACAAAACCTTTCAGTGCTGCTGACACTGTAGCAACAGTCTTTTAGCTCTCAAGGTCACCAGCTTGGCCTTCCGGCCTGGAGGATGAAGGCAGCCGTCGCACAACTGTGCCTTTGAACTGGTGTGCATATACACCAGGGCATGTTAGCTTTACCTCACATTGCAAAAACTCTGTTCCAGGTCTCTGAAAACTTAATAACATGTAAGCCTTTTAGGTTGCTGCTTCAGAATAATCCACCTATTCTAGGAAAGCATGGAGTCAGCCAACAAAAACTCACACCACAACTGCAATCACTCTCCTCATGTTGAAATCTTATGCCATGCATAGCTCAGTGTTGGGAACGTGCCCCCTCTCTTCAGCTCAGCCTCCATCCTGACCTGTTAATCTGCTCTCACCTTCTTTGTGAATTTGTGATGGTAAGAAATATTTATCAAGTACTACACTGAGGCCATTTTATTAGGCTATACAGCATGTGTCGTTGCTATTTAAGTCATATAAACTGAATTGCTTAGCAAGTTGTAAAGGTCCTGCTGCTGAAGGTCTGCTGACAGAGCTACTGTCTATCTCTAATTTTAAGTATTAGCTGCATGTCGGTGTCTTCTGGAGATGGAAGGCAGCAATCTTTTTACCAAATGACTGTGGTTAGTCAGTGTATTGCTATGCAGAGTCAGTGCATTACTATGCACAGCAGAACACAGCCACAATAGGCTAGATGTCAAAAGAGGAATTACAAATGGTGTTTTGCCCCTCACATGTGCACATCAGCAAGTTGACAAAAACACCTGGTTTGTGCCTGCCAGCAATTTCTGTGTGTAAGGCTTCTGAAGTGGGCTCCACCACCACTGCATGACATGAACAAGGTGAGTAACAACCCACACCAGCTTACGCTCTGTTATAGAGCCGAGACTCACACACAGACTACACCACAGAGCTTCCCATCTTAAGAGGGAAAACCCCACAACCCTGCAAAGATTTTGTGCCAGTGAACATGGTCAATGAGGCAGTTCCTCAACGTGCCGACACAACAGCAGTGGTCAGTCTGCCTTGCCCAGAGAGACAGTGATAAATGTCAGGAAGCCATGGAAAACCAAGGTGGAGAGATGTTACCTATGACACCAGCACAGGTAGTGGGGAACTGAGGGGCTCTCCTTCCTCTTTGGAAGCATCCCCAAAGCCACCCAGCTGAAGGCCACCATTGTATTGTTTCAAGGAGAGTCATGTTTTCCTTGGCTGCTGCACTCATTGCTTGGAGAGGAAGTCATCTAGGCACATCACAACAGCCATGTCCACTGCCCTTCCTTCCATCCCTTCCTCCTGCCATGCTCTGCAATGCATGGATGCAGAAACGTCCCTAACTGGACCACCAGTGCAGCCCAGTGCATCCCTCCCCAGGACCTTGCATGCTCTCTCTCCCCACCACAATTCCAAGGTGCCTTTGTGCCTCTCTGCTCTATGTCTCAGCTCTTGCTTTATTTCTCTCCACTTCTAAGCTTTAGAAATATTTAATCAAGGGAGGATTTAAATTTAAACCAGTGCAGCAGTTGAAGCTGCATGCTGGGGAGTACGTAACCCCTACCACGTGCTACTCACTGTGTGCTCCAACCACTGCGACTGCACTTGCACTATCAGTCAGCTGCTCTGTCCACTAGACTTTCTTGCAAGAGCAAGTAGAGAAGCTAAAAAGGAATAAATTTAAAAAAAGAAATATCAATCTACTTTCTGTCTCGCTCTCTTCACACTGCTTTACAAGTAACAGTTAGACCTAATACCTCCTATTCAGAGTAAGTCACGGGGTTATTACCTTACAGCACAGCACTGGAAGTCTCTCTGCCCGATGAAATCTCCCTGTAAAGGACGCTGAGAGTGTACAAGCTCATGAAACAAACAGGGTGACAAAATAGTTTCCTGTTCATATAATGCTCTTTATAAGCAATTTTCCCCCCTGCTGTTCTATAGGACAAAATATCACATGCAAAAGTTTGTGAGCAGCAGAAGCCAGGTAAAAATGGTTCCATTTGGTAAAAAGGTTCCCTTTTTATTTTGACCATTTTAATTTTATTTTCCTATTATTTACTTATATTTTGAAGAAACAAAACCCTCCATTAAACCAGAAAAGAGAAGTCTTCTCCTTAGTTAGTTAATTCCCTGACACTTTCTTCCCTTAAACAAAGGTCAAAACCTTTTGCAGTTTTGAAGCTCTTCCAGATTTCACTGTGTCGAGGGTATTACTACAAAAACCTCAATGCAGCCAGCAAAAAAGCCTTGGTTTTGATGAACTTACTTTTCTAATCAGGAATTTGCCCCCTGCAAAATCTCTGGCCATCTCTCTGAGGATGGGCCCTACTGAACTGTAGCTGAGGCTCCTCCTCGGTGACTGTGCCTTAGGCACGGGGCTGGGGCCCAGTAGATGGCCCCCTTTGACAAGGCTCCACCGAGCAGGTCCTCCAGAGCTCATCTCACGCCACCTCCCCAGCACCTCTACCCAACAGGAGCCCAACATTTTCAGATGACTATTGATTTTATAAAGGTTACACCAAACTACCTTCATCAACAGTGCAAAACGAGCAATGTGCTGCCCTGCCTTCCTGATCAGCTGGTATTTCATAAACACATAACATAACACTTCCTACCCTTCAGTAGGAAAAGGAAAATTCTACTCACATCACAATCAATTTTTCAGATTTTTTTTTCACCAATAAAAAATGTGCATTCCCTGTATGAGAAAAGTTCTCCCTGCTGCTCTGGTATTGCAGAAAGGCTTTCCTTTCGGAGCAAATCCAAGTTGTAGGGCTCCTTTACTGCATCAGCAGTATCAATTTTTACCAACATTACCAGTACTTCTTAAACTGAGACTGACGAAACTCTTACACCACCAAAGGATCTACTTCTCACAACCAATCTCTCTTCACTGAGGAATCAATAAAATAAACATTTTTAGTCTCACAGGTCACAGGGCAATTTCTAGCCCTGTAAGAAGTAAAAGAAAGAAGTGCTGTAGCAAATTGAGGAGCTGATTCAATGACAGCGAAGTTAATGCAAAGTTACCACTGTTATCAGTAAGATGTGATCAGGCAACTACCTTTGATCTGTCAAATGCCCTATGATTTCTATATTCTAACCTAGAAAAAGCTAATGTTTCTAGGATGTGAAAAATAGCACGTTTCAAGTGATTCCTTATTTTTCACCCCCACACCACAGCTATTGCCCAGTATGGTAATATTTGCATATATGAGCCAGACAATGCATTCTTTGCATGGTTCCATTTTCAACTTGGATCCTGAACCTTTCGGCACTGATTACAGTAAGCACATACTTCACTGTCACTCCCATTTTTCTTGGAGCCAATAAAACAGGCAAGTAAGAAAACTTACAGGCACTTCCCTGAATGAGACAAATTTTGAATGAGAAAGACTTCATCAGGGACAAAGTCCACTGGCATTAAATGCTGATACAGCTCCTTGACTGGAAGCTACACTCTCACTCCAGCTGAGAATCCAGTCTTAACATCTACCCACGTCAAAAGGTACTGAGCAAATTGATTTTGCTCTCCTGGAGACTTTCACCAAAAAATTCTCATTCTGGCCACGCTGTTTTCCACCTGTGTCTCTGCCTCTAATTCTCTATTTGCTCTGGTTACATCTGCACAGGCAATTTAACTCACTCGTGTCCATGCAAAAGGTCTCTACGTGGCTCAGAAGTTAAATCTAGCTCTTAAGCTCTGGCCTTTCTGGAATGCTGGCACCCTGGCACTCTATAGATATGCCATATGGATACAAAAAGTAGCCAGGGATCTGATCCCAGGCAGGAACGTGTCCGGAATATGCTTTAGTCATATCAAAGCCAGTTTGTTTATGTAAGTCTGGCTCCCAGGACAACTTTCCAAGCCCTTCGGCAGACCCAAATCTTTTAATACTTCAAACTCCCAACTCGATTTCCAGACATGCTCCTGAACTTTGTTCTGCCTGTCTTCCTGGAGAGGTGCTGAGTGAAGAAACTGGTCAGATGGCAGTGAAGTTGAAGCAGAGGAGACAACCACTGGCTGAAGTGGCTGCAGTATCCCAGCTCTTTCCTTCACCCCTCTCTGGACCCAAGAATGACACCCAGATGGTAAGTTTAAGGATTTGCACATAATGTCCTGAAGTCTGGGATCAGCACTGTGGGTAAACATGCTTTAAAAGAGCTCCCACGACCCCTGAGTTTTCACCATCTCTTTTGTCTTGCCCTTCCTTTCCCGTAAGAGCCCTGGAAGAAGGGGCTTCTTATTTATAGTCCCCCTGACTTTCACACTGGTCTTCATGCAACTCCTCCTGGAAACATGCTTTCTACCCCCATCTAAGTAAGGGATGTTGTAGAAATTTTAAATTTTTTTATTTTTAAAGTGAAATAGGTTAGGCTGTCCTGTGAACCACTGCATTCATGGCAAGGCTGACTCTGAGAGGCACTAAGCTCTTGCTGCCCAGTGGAGTTCACTAGCATGGAGAGAGGAATGGAAAGCAGCAGTGGCTGTTGGGAGGCATGCTGAAATTCCAGCCTGGATGCCTGAATCATATGGCTTTTCTTTACAGATTTTTAGCTCCTGAAGGCCAAATGTGTCTCGTCTGTTCTGTGCACATTTGCAGGCTTCACTTACCACCAGGCTGCAAAGATGCAGAGACACAGAGAGGTATCTTTGGTGATTAAAGGAAAATCTACCATGGAATGTGTTCTAAGTAAGTGAAAAATAATAATCTCTTGTCAACACTGGAAGGATAAGGTTAAAAGTTTCCTACCTGAGTTACCAATATAGAGATGGTATAATTATTCAGCTGTTTGCAAAGCTACTTCTCTACATCTTACAAAGCAAAGCTATGTCTTGTGACTGGCATCAGATGGGAAACCCAGAGCACTTGCATGTGATGAAAGGTGCTGAAAGGACAGTCCTAGAAAATTAAGTCCTTTCTGATCCACAAGGGATGATCAGCAGTGGCAGCAGTCCTGGGCCACGCTGTTCACTTGGATAAGTTAAGTCTCTGAGGAGCAAACTCAGCCACCACTTTCTAGCCTCATCTATGCCTCTCTGCAGTGTCAGACAAAAAGTGGTTTCTGCCACTTTTATGATAGTTCAAGGATATTTTGGCAACACAATCCGGACTGAGCAAACCTCTTGCAATATATTTATCATTGTTGAGTGTTTATGACAGAACCATTGTTTTTGAGAGCTTTTTAAAGAAAAGTATTACACATGGAAGATGTCATTTAATGCTCTTTACAGATGCCTGGATCACTTAGAAAGAGAAAAGGCAAATTTAAGGTCCCTTCCTTCCAAGCCCTTCTTTCTGTCTTCGTTTTAAATATATGTCTCACTTACAGAGGCTCATCACCACTATCTAAAGTCTCCTTTCCACAAAAAGGAGATAGAGAAAACTGTTCTTTCCTCTTACAGATGAGAGACCATGGTATGGAAAAGACTACTACACTTCTCCAAGGCCACACAGCAAATGTAAAGCACAGAAGGGAGCATCACCTGAATCTCTAGAGTCCTCAGCTGGTAATTTTCCTCACAAATCAAAGACAACCGGGCTGCTGAGACCCAAACGTACCTCCTGGAACCCTATAACCTGCAACTCCAACCCTTCTACGCCCCTCACTCCTTCTCCTGCACCCAGAGAAGAGCAGAGAACTCCTGCTCACCTGGTGGGTGCATGCTTCTGCTCTTCCTCTTCATCCGTGTCGCTGCTGATGGTGATGACGCTGACGGCGGGGCTGGGGGTGGC
>NW_008239139.1:674671-677305 GCF_000691975.1 Corvus brachyrhynchos | reverse complement strand
CCGTCGCCCCAGCCGCACGTGACCGAGGTGCTGCAGGCAGGGCTGTTGTGCACCATGGCACAGCGGGGAGGGGTGTTCTCCTTCACTCGTTTTGACCGCTGGGGCGAGCTGATGGACTGAGAGGATGAAACTTCATAGGTGGATGCATTTCTGGAAAGGGGAAGAAGTGTTAGTTGGTTAAAACTCTGTATGCTTAAGTCGCCCGTTGCCATGGACTGTGAGTCCTGGTCTCTGATTCAGTAGCATTGGGTTATGGAGTCTGGGAAAACTGCAAAATTGGCAGAGTCACTTCTTCAAAGAAGACAGTGCCTTGCATGACTTACTCATATAATTGACTGAAAAGTAGTTTCTTTTAGTAAAAAAATTTAAATTTGTTTCCCCTAGAAATTTCCATATGAGAACTGCTGCCTCTCAGGAGTTTGCACTGGGAGGGTGAAGGCCAGTCACTCCACCCAGACATACAGAACAAAGGCAGGCACAGCACGGCTGACACAGGAGGAAGAGCCACCCAAATGATAATCCCTTTCTCCTGTATCCTGCATGGATGCATCGTGACCAGATATTTTTTGGCCAGAAAAAAACTAGAGCTAAAATTAGAATTTGTTGTGGAAAACAACAATCACTTATCAGAAAAACTGCTCTTTTTAAACAGAAATGAATTGCTGTTTAAGAATCTTTTTCAATGAACTTTCCTGCTCCAGACTTTATCCTCTAGGATGTGATGTCCCATGGATGAAAGCAGGCAGATGGGAGGACATATACTCAGTTTTATTTCATTCCCATGTGAAGCAGCATACAACATATATAAATCAGGAAGAAATACACAATATATTTATTATACAGTAAAGAAACATTCCCAGTCTTCCTATTTCAGCTTACCCGCCTGACCAGTTGGAAAAGGCCCACTTGGATCAGGGATCCAAACACACCCCTATCTGCCAAACAGTGCAGTGTGGGTCTACAGATGGGGTTATTTACCAAAGCACACTGACTGAAGCCCATTTCACTCATTTCCCACACTTCCTTTCTTGGTTGTGTTTCTTTTCGCTACTGCAGAACATCTGGAGATTCAAAAAGGAAGAAAACCTTAAAGTTCTGGTTTTGTTCTACAGTGGGGCCTGGGCTGCGTGTTCAGCCTGGCCTGAAAGCTAACAAAAGGAATAGGTGGCATCCATCACAAGGAAGTCACCCTGGCAGTATATCACACTACACCAACTTACACAGGCTCTTCTGCATAACAAATGGCTGCACAGTAGCATTCAAAGTGGTTTTTGAATACCAATGAGCAGCGTGGAGTACCCTCCTCTCGAAAAGGAGCATGGTTCCTCATTTGGCACAAAAAGAGTCACAGTCAATGAATTCGTAGAAACCGTTTGATGGGAGAGTGCCCCATTCCTCCTGAACACCACCACCCCGCCCTAGAAGTGACGGGAGAGGGGAGACCCTGCACAGGCACACTGGCTGGGACAGGGCCTCTCTTTTGCTGGCTTGCTGGGGACAGAGCTGCCTCTCTGTGTTATGAATAGACTAAGACAGCTGGAGCCCACCCAAAGTAAATCCAACATTAGAGACCAGATAAATGGGAAGGATTTAAATAGTGGCCTCTTAACTTGAGTCAAACTGGTTGCAAACTCAAAGCCCCTCTGGCCCCAGTCCAGTCACCCAGGAAAGCCACAAGCTCAAGTTTTTGCCACTGCACAAGTGGTGACCCCTTTTGGTTCTCTCCCCTTCACTGTTTTGTGGTTTTTTCATTTAAAAAAGAAGTGTGATAGTTGCACAGCCCAAAGGACCTTCTCCAGAAAAACTGTGCATACACCTTGAACAGCCTTGTCCTCTAAACAAGATTACAGTGCTGTGACAGGCACTGCAACGATCCTACAATCTGAGCTGTGCAAGAAACCCCAGACTCCTCCTTCCAGAGCCAAATGGTCCTACCAAGAGATGACAGATTCTAGACTGCCCAGTATGAGATATCCTTATAAAATGCTCCCTGTTTTATGCTGCCATGATTATAATAAGGCCAGGATATAATAATGGGTATCTGTTGCCGGTGTGGACTGTTGAAGACAGGGGCTAATGATCTATGTTAGAAGCTAGAGAGCTCAGGTGGCCTAAAGCCACCCCACTCCTCCACGTGGCCATAAAGCTCAGGAGACTGGTCATCACCCCATTGCTTTTGAAAGGGCAGATCTTGTGTGCGCACATCAGGCACATGTTCCTGAAGATGCAGCCCCCTCAAGGTGCAAACACTGCACCTCAGCAATGTTTCTTCCAAATGATGTGGGAAGAAAAGGTGTGGCAACTGGGCACTGTGCCACACCGACCTGAGAATATGGTTACATTTTTAAATCATGGTGACTACAGGCCCTCGGGTAACTGCAGCAGCGTAACAAACTGTATGAACAGGGCCTGAGCCTCCCATCCTGCATCTTCTCCCGCCACTAACTCCCACACAAAACGATGCTCACTGTGTATATAACACACCTGACTACCTCCTGGGTACCGAAGAGATGAGGCAGCGAAGAGCCCCATCACAAAATGTGTGATCTAATCCCCCACAGGCGTCAGCGAGCACCTCCCTCACCAGCACGCCGGTGTGGCGGGGCCGCAGTCGGAAGCGCCCAGGCGGGGAGG
>NW_008239139.1:661408-674525 GCF_000691975.1 Corvus brachyrhynchos | reverse complement strand
AGGCTCTTCCACAGCCTCCCACCGCCCGTCACTGAGGTGTCCTCTCCTCCAGGGCCTGCTGGACTCCCAGGATGGAGCGTTTTCCCCAGGGAACAGACTGAAGGAGTGGTGTGGGCACAGCATTCCACTCCGAGGGCATGGAGCAGAGAAGTCTCCCATAGCTCTCAGACAGTGGGATCACAGGCTGCAGCCCTTCTCCTCTCAGCCCTGTAGCCTCACAAGACCCCAGCCCTCATGCCTCCTCCAGCACCTGTGGGTACTTTAGGGCACCTCCAAACACCTCCAGTTTACCTCCAGTCTGCCAGCGGTTGGGTGCCTGCCATGGACTCTGGGATGACGGTCGCGTGCTGGACAGAAGTGTGGGTGGCCACCCCGGTCAGCTGCTGCCAGGCGGGAGGGAGCAGGATCTGCTGAGTGCCACTGGGCCATGCTTGCTGTCAGACAGAGGGAAAGCAATTTCTTAACAAAAGGCATCAAGCACGGAACACAACTGATGGTCCATGCTCAGCTGGGGCCCCTAATAATGATCATGGTCATACTACATAGCTCTTACCACCTTTCAGTCACAGATGACAAACACTGTTAGGAAACCACAGCAAAAGCAGGAATAGTTATTAATATAGAGAATGCAAAGGAGGGGGCAAAAAAATCCCTGCCATACAAAGCAGCAGCTGTGTTTTAGGTTAAACTGGGAATGGAAGGGATCAAAACTTGTTGGCATTTCAACCCAAACATCAAATTTTTTAGCACCGTCTAATTTTGGATCCCTAGATCATCTTGGCACTACTGGCTCCATTGTTAATTTCCCCTTTCTACAGCCAGCTTACTTTCTCAAATAATGCACAGCTACACATTGCATGCCTGTCCTCTCCACGTGTTCTGCAGCTTTTACCCCCCCTCTTAGAGGGAGGAAAATCTCTGCCTGTGAGTTGAGCCATCATTCTGCTATGCAATCACCCCTCCAGCTGTGCTGCCACAGGCATGACTCAGGTTGTCCTGCTCCAGTGACTCCACACAAGTCAGATGGTTGTTTTTAGAACTTGGGAAACTTTCTTTGCTATGTGCTGCCTGAATGTGGCTCTGGCAGCTTTTCGCTGCTGGGCTGAGGAACTCAGGGGTATGAGCTGCAGCCCACCTTAGTCCTAACCTGCACTACTGTACTGGACCTGTGTTGTGTTATCTCACTGCTCTAAGGAGGCTAAATTTGAGGGGAGGCTTCCTCCAGGCATGCATTTATCCCCTTCCCTATCCTCACAAGGATCAAGGCTGCTATAGTGAGGCCTCTCAGCAACATCTGCAAAGGATGGAGAGTCACAAGGCTCCTGAGAGCCCTTCATCTAGGGAGCCACAACCATGGACTGGTGCTGCTTGGAGCAGGCAAAAGGACGAGGCAAAGGCACAAAAAGATCAGGGAGGAAAAAAGCCTTCTTATTATTCTCTTTTCTTTTTTTACCTCAGCTTTGCTTTAAAAGAGGAGACTAAACTACTGTTGCAGTCAATCCCAGGGGACTACCTGGATTTACTTGCAGACAAAACTGCTTCCTCCCTTTTCAGGAAGGGAATGGAACAAATCTAAGCTCCTTGTCCAACTGCAGTGCATAAATTTAGATGCAGTGTCAGGGCCTAGGCACAAATTCCTCACTTATTAGGTAAGGACCACTGAATCATTTAATCTGCAGATAAGACTTGTCTAGGCTGATCCACCAGCACAGTGTGCTGTGCTTACACATGGAAGGCTTGTGCTGGCAGCGGCAGCCCGGTCCCAGTTAGTGCATTACTACAAAATTTTGCTGGAGTGGTGGAGCAATGCTCTGGCCCTTGTCCTCAGGAGCTGGTAGGTCCCCTGGTGTGACCGAGCTCGTGCTCCGGATATAGAGCAGAAACAACTAATGGAATAACGTGTTTGTTTTGAAAGCCAGTGGCAGGATCTCTGTGGGAAGTGTTGTTGGGAAGGAGTTAAAAGGACAGAAAATCCAGAATCCAGGGTGTTATTCAAGGACAAGGGGACAGTTCTGGGTCACACCATGGAAGCCTGCCAGAAAACTGTACAGCTTTGCCTCTTTTGAGATCTGAAGCCGCAGTGAGGTATTAGTAAAGACAGGATCAGTCTCCTTTCACTGGCCTCTGTGCATACAGTATGTGGACCACACTTGCTTGAGAGGGTGAAAAGAGACCCAGAGAAGTTACAACCAAGTTACTTTAGCCACTGACCCTGCATCTTGCAGCCTGCTTGCTCTGTCTTGCACTGCCTAGCTCCATGCCACAGGCTGCAGACACACAGCTGCCAGAGATGATGCTCAAGCTCTGTCAGTGCCTCTGCCCTGGATCCCTTGTCCGGGACACCTGGTCTTGCACAAAATGCTCAGGAAGAACCCGATGCCACCTGCACTGAGATGCAGTAAGGCTTTACCAGCCACAGGCAACCTGAAGAGGGCAAGTACAGAAACCTGTGCCATGTGCTGGACAGGGGAGAAAGCCTGATGGCACTACACAGCTCTGGGAGAGCAAGGAGCAGCACCATGCCTGATCAGTGGGACAAATAAAGCAGGGGACAGACAGAAGTGGGCTCTGGAGGTGCTGCACTCTCTGCTGGGGCCAGTCCCTCTTGCAGTTGCAGCAGTCACACGGCCCAGGCTGAAGAGCATTAGATAAGCAGCTGTGCATGAGAGGAACAGCTCTCTGCTGGGAGAGAGACACGCAGCCGCCGAGATCAGATGTGACTACAATGCATCACAAAGAAGCTGTGTTTTTCCATTCAGAAAAACTGGAATTGGGTACAGATTTGTTTATCAGACCAGCTGCTCAGCCCGAACCGAGTGAGGCCCACGGACACCAGATGCCACCGGCATCAATCAGAGCGCCCTGCCATCAGAGACAGCTCGCATTTCTCATCGCGCGAGACAAACAGGCACAGCAACAGGCACACTGCCGCTCTTGGATTACATCAAAAATTAAAAATCTATGCAAGTGGCATGTTTCTGTTTTGCAGAAACAGCCAGAATTCCCCTTTGGAAGTGACAGCGAATGAAACGTCAGTAGAAAGTATGAAAGGAGGAGCCCATGAAGTGGGTGTTCAGAGGCAGCACTGCTATTGGTAACCTGTGGGCAGGAGGGTGCTCAGGAGGAGCTTTACTACCAAGCACTCCTCACTTGCATAGAGCCCAACGAGACCACCACGAGAAGAAAGAAGGAGCAGGAGGTACTGAGATCTTTCAGGACCCTGCTGTCTTTGAGATGCTTCAGATCCAACCCTCACCTCTTCAAGCTCCAAAGAACAGCACACCACAGGAGGCCTGGCAGAATGGTGGGGGCATGTAAAGCTCTGTGACCTCCTTTGCTCACTGCCTTGGCTGACTTCTTGCACAAGCAAGAGGTGCCAGCCACTGAGCCTGCACAGACTGCTCCTTGCTTTGCCATGGCTTTTGTTCCCCTGCCTCTTAGGCTCTCCTTTCCTACCAAACAAGGGAGGTGGCCCATGTCAGCTGTTAAAACAGGCTGCAGTAGAGACCGGTTTGATGTTTCAGACAGCTCTCTGACAAAGGCTCTGCTACTGGGAAGGGGCAGGGCACACTAGCTGATGGAAACCACACAAGCTGCAAGTTGCATTTTGATCTGTCTTCACCAGATAAGTGTGACTGGCAGCTGGCAAAAGAAGGCAATAGCACCAACAGTCTTACCCCAGCAGTGCAATGCACAGGCGTAAACCCTGAAGTCTGCTGGTACCTGACTGCATATGAACCTGCTGGCATGGAAGATCAAACAAGCCTGAGACAGAGACATGCCTTTGTAACTAGTAACTGGTCATCTTTTCCAGGTTGCACAACTTAGTCTTAAGTATAGTAGGGGCTTTTTTCCCCCTGTCTGGTATCAGCATGGCACCAGTCCAAAAACAGTCGGGGCAGATTCATTGAAGCCAGCACAAGGAGGAATGAACTGCTCCTCTGGTCTGAGGAGGTGGGGTACGCCTTGTGGATGTGCATGTGATCAGTAGCACCCATTCCTGTTTGGTTTTTTCTAGGAGGAACCATGCTTTTCCTGTGAGAACATTTCAGACAATTGTGCCAATAAGAACTGCTGACAAGGAGAGCTCCTTGAGTGTGGGGCTCTTGCCTCTGCCTCCTACATCTCTCTCATACCTCAAGAGCAGAGGTGCAGCTCATAAAACAGAACAGTGAAAACCTAAAGCATGAAAGATATTTATCAGCAGAATGGAATTCAATGCAACTCCTGGCTGCAAACTACCCCCAAGATTACAAGTTCAGGAGGATGCAAGAAGGTTATTGTTGGTCTCTTCTCAGCTGAGGCCTGACACTGCTTTCTCTGAGGCTTTCCCACTGATTCCAGTAGAAAAGCAGAAGGAAAGAAGGTTTTTCCAGTGGCTTTCACAACTCTGACATAGTCTTTGAGCAGAACAATGAGCTGGGGGAGATTTTGACATTTTAGAGAAAGCTGCAGATCCACGTGCAGCTGCCCAAGTCTCTGAACTGCACCACAGAAGGCCCTCAGAGAAAGCTTCTCTCCTCA
This sequence comes from Corvus brachyrhynchos, assembly GCF_000691975.1. Classification (NCBI taxonomy): domain Eukaryota; kingdom Metazoa; phylum Chordata; class Aves; order Passeriformes; family Corvidae; genus Corvus; species Corvus brachyrhynchos. The sequence continues at coordinate 670,001 of NW_008239139.1, read as the reverse complement.
GCCTCCAAGAGCTAAACACCACAGCAATTACCTGCTGAGCTCGGTGCCTTTAGAATTGCTTACCTGTGCGAGGAGTCCTGGCTGGATCTGAAGAGGCTGGGCCCCAGGAGCCTGAGTGACAATGGGAACGGCGTTCTCCATCCGAACCGAGTACCCAGCGTGCTTCGAAGGCGAGGCTTGTAACCCTGTTCCACCAGCACAAAAGGTACAGCATAAGCCACCAGCAGCATCGCCAAGAACAGGGGCTGGCTTTCAGAGATGCCTAAAGGCACTCACTGATGTCCACTTAAACTGCAGTGCTCAGACCCTCTGAATAATCAGCTGTCAGAGTGCCACATGTTCTACCCTGGCCCAAAGACGTCCATCAAATGTTCACAAACATGACATGGGTGTATAAGGGTGCAGAAAAGACATTTCCAAAGGCACTAAGGGACTAACTGAGTTCATATTTTTAGGGCACCTCAAATGCACAGGAAATATTTCAATACAGTGTGTACAGGGAGAAAAGGAAAAGAGGGGAGTGAATGGCTTTTCTTCCCCATATTCTCTGGTTTAACAAGAAATGCTCTTTGTCAGCCAAAACCCACTGCTATGTGAGGATGCTCTCTTTACACCGAAGTGGGATGGGGATCCAGAACTCCATACTCCCTCAGCCTTGATGGGGACAGGTGATCTTCTCTCGCACAGTTTCTTGGGACTCATATTTAAAAGGCCCTAGCACACCCCAAACTCCAATCACTACTGACTGAGCCCCACATGAGCCTAACTGAGCTGGAGGATGCTTCCCTCTCCAGCACCTCAGTGCATGGCACAGTCTGTGCTGCCTCCTCCACTTCAGAGCCTTCTCAAGGCAGCAAGCTGAAGATGGTGGCTTACATACTCCACTTCTGAAGTCAAACCCTTGAGATGCATTTTAACTACGCAGAAGAGGTCTAGCTAAACTTCTCTAGTTCAAAAGAGCTTTGGTAATCTTGCAGAATATTTAACAAGTGCCTGGAGACTAATGCACAGACAGGCTTGTAGAAATGAAGAGCAGAAGCTGCACCAGCTGAACCGAGGTCTGTTTAGACCACTTCCTACAGATACTTGGCTAGTTTTCCCAAATTGCTACAGCATGTCAAGTCAAGAGAAGGACAAGTGGTTAACACTGAGCATCTCCCAAGTTATCTGACAGTAGTACCTACCACTAGTATACACAGGCAGAGCTGTTTGCAGCAGGGCTGGAGCTAAGGGAATTGTCCTCATAAATGATCATGAGCATCTGTTATGGGGGAGAACCCTCATCTCCACCAGCACCACACTCCCTGTTGCATTACCCTCCTGAGTTCCCTTTTTAGCACTGAGAGTCACTGAGAAGTGACAGTATGACCCATTACACATGTACTGATTTACTGGTATTGTGTGGGAAAACTTTCAATTTACCTAAATATTTCAGAAGAGCCTTGAACTTTGCTCAGGGCAAAGGATGACAAGTCTCACATATTCTCCCCCAGCCCCTTCTCAGTATCTGCCCCATCGTTTTAGACCAGCTGCCTCCAACTCAGGATGTTAGAGGTGCCTGCAAGATCCTCTGCCAACGCAAACCCTTCCATCTGCAACAACCTCACTGCTCTGATTTACTAGGCCAGCCCTTTTTTCTGCCATGTGACCTGCACTGAGAAAGCTCATTTCCAACAAGATCTGGATAAAGCAGCAGGCCAAGACCTGGTGAGGCTGTCACTTACCTTGGAAGCCTGGTGGGCAGACGATGAGGGCTTGCTGTAAGGGGTCTGGCCGGGCACAGATCTGCGCTGTTCCCGTCTGCAGGGGCATGCTCCGCTGGGCCACCGCAGCCATGGACGCCGCTGAGGGCTGGTAGAGTGCAGATTGGTAATTTAGTATGGAGACCTCAGGGTTGGCTAAGGAAATAGTGGCACTGGAGGAGGTGGGAGCCAGGTTGGTGGTCTAAAGGAATGACGGGAATTAAAACAAAAAACAAACAAAAAATGAGGGAGATGGGTACGTTGGAAGAAGCAAAATCCAAAAAATAATAAAGTAAAATAGTGTAAGACGAAATAAAAACCAAACTAAAACAGCAAACAAGGGGTAGAACAGGACACTGAGGAGCAAAGAGACAAGGGCAGTGCTGGGGGAGGGATCACTGTCTGCCTGAGTAACCACAGCTGTACCATGCCCTGGGACCTCCAGCCACACGGTGCTGCTCAGAGACACAGCACATTCCCTACAGCAGAACTGCATCCCCATTTCTCACCCAACTGGCTCTGATTGGCAGCATGATGAAGATGGGCTCAGAAAATGTTGCTATCCATAAATTACACTGTTCACTCATCATGTACATAGTTCTGGAAGCTGCTCATATTTCTTAGGTAAAATAGACTCAGCACCTCCATGCCCTGTGAAATCTCATCCTGAGAGGGGAAATCCATTTCTGGCCTTTCCTCTTAGATACCTTGTATCTAAGATGGCACATGCCCCTTGAATTATGTTTGGAATTTGAAGTAATCAGAAGGCATAACAGGAGGTAACGCTAATACTTGCAAAGTCCAAACTTCACTTGACTGGTCTTTAAAATCTTTTGGAGCAGAAACTCCAGTAAGGGGATGTTTCAAAGCCAAAAAAATCAGCCCAGAGTTCCGCAAAAATCTAGAAATCTGAAGACTTTTTTTTAAAACTTGGACTGAGTCTAACAGTTGCAGGCAACTAAGCAGCTCTGCCACTGCTCTAAATATATGTTCTTAGCAAGCATGTCTAGGGAGCCAGACACTACCAGACCAGAGCCCATCCTTCCCCTCTGTCCAAACATGCCGGCAACACTGCTGGAGAAAGGTCAGACAACACTTTCTCATGGTGAGTGTATGAACCCAGGAGGAGGCTTTGATCAAGGTGCAGGAGAGAGCAGACTAAGCATTTTGCACTGCCCTGGTTGCCAGTGGACCCATGCTGCACTGCCACAGCCACAGCCATGAAGGATGTGACAAGAAAACATTTCTTCCTCCTCCCCATCCCCTCTCGGTGCAGGGGCTGTGAATTGCAATCTGCTCTCCTGTGCAACGCACTGAGCAGCAACCACGGCAGCTCCCACACTCGTAAGCTCAGAAGCCGTAACTGGAAGGAGGCGCTCCCCTGATATTGTGCAGAGACAGGAAACAAAAGAAAGCCAAGACGAGTGGTATGTTGAAGAGAATTGTGAAAGGCTTAGAGCTTGTTCAAATTAAAACACCCTTCCTAGAAATATTTCTACCAATTCCTCTAGGAACACTGGGGATACTGGTTCTGCTCACAACACACACCCCTTAGGAGAATTCAGAAATGACCATGGATCTCCCCAGCCAACAACTGATCTTAATGTCAAGTGAATTGCAAGGAAATGAAAGCAAGTCTGCCTTTTGTACAAGTAACTATGGTACAAACGGTGCCTCTGCCCTGCAGCTGGGGCCTAGGGGAGCATGTAGCATGCGTTTCTTTAGTCAGTATCTCAGAAACAGCTTAGAACAGGAACTGGTGTTTGTAACTAAAACCCTCTCACACTAAGTCATGACCTATCTCTGTCTGTACCTGCTTGAATTGTTTCAAAAGACCTTCTGTGATCACACGTATCAAGACCTGAGTGATGAAGTCTGGTTTTCTGACTGACACTGGAGCACCCTGCATGTCTACACAGACTCCTTTTGCTCTCTTGCTTTCCAAACACCATTTCCGCAATGCCACCTGCAATCTCTAGAGTGAATCTTGAGCAGGCTGTTCCCAAAAGGCTTCAAAGACAGCAGCTATTTCTTGAGCTTCAGTCTCCTAGAGTGCTCTCCCTGGAGAGCTTCCTTTCACTGCTGTGATACAGTACCACAGCAAACAACTTAGCCTGCTGGTCACATAAAATTTGTTAACACAGCACCCCCCAACCATGGGGCAAGTAAAACTAATACAAAGCATGATTATAAAGCCAGAGCCCCCAAAACTAGAATGCAATGTGTTCACAGTGGGGTCATATGCACATGGTCCCCACATCAACTGTGGCTCCTGAAGTAAAAGCAATGAGAGATAAGAGTAAACATTATCACTAAGCTCTTCTGTCCTGTTGATCAGTTACAGTGCTGTGTCTGTTACAGAGGGTTTAAATTCATTTTACTTCAATGTCAATTTGAAGAAGAGCTGTAAGATCACAAATACTTCTGCCTCACCCAGGGAGTGAAGTACTGCTTGCTGCATTAAGGGACTAATGAGCTTTTCCCCATAGCAACTTCCCAAGTAAGCAGGATTTATCACCCCAACAACAACAACATAAAAAACAAGGGCAACATTTCACCGTCACACAAAATGTCACAAGATTACTGCTTGCCTGAAGAAAAGAGAATGAGGAAAAGAGCAGAGGAAGGAGAGTAAAAAGGCACCATCTCTTGGTAGGCATGTTAAATGGGCTGCTACTTTGCTTTTCATCTTCTAGGCCCTCCTGACATAAATGTTTCAAGCATTGGCTGCTTGTGATTGATGCCCTCACCTGGTTGTGGACTGTGTTCAGCTGGTTGTTAAAAGTCATGGTCAGGTTGGTCGATGTACTTGGGGCTACGTGGGTGATGAATGGCGTCTTGCTCTGGTTCACCGTGTCGTACATATTCACCCGCCGCTTGCAAATCTCCATGTTCTGGAAGCAGGACTTGACACTGTGTGGGCAAAGGGGGGCAAGGAAGGCAGAGAAAATCAACCAAGCGACTCACACAGGTAACAGTTCATCACAGTGGCCCTGCAACAGGTCTCCATGGCAGGCTTAGCACTTTCTAGGCTCTTAAAGCCCTTTGCTATTTTATGCAGGTCTCTCTTAACCGGTGAGACTCAAATGAACCCTGCACTGAAGAAGGCCAAGACGAGAGCAGCTGCCGTGGGACTCCTGGGTGCTCCCACGGGCCCCTACACTGCAATACAAGTCACAGTTGCTCTCTAGGGGACAGGGCAAGAAATACAAAGTGGCTATATTAAAAGATTGAAAGAGACTGAGAGCAAGAAAGAAAGATACTGGGTTTTTTCTGATGATTGAGCCCCAGAGGAAAAGACAACTCATGCTTTTTGCCTCTGTGTAAGCATAAAGATAGTTTTACATGTATTTTGCAAGGAAGAATTTTACTGTTCTTGATCACTGAGACACCCCTAAAAAATCATCCTTGTTCCTTTTAAGAAGCAGTTCGCTGAGAGCTGAGTCCAGACAAGCAGCTAAAACATTGCCCCTGTCTGGCTAAATGCTTGTGCAGATGCTTATCTTGAAGCATGACATCTCCTCTTGCAGTCAATGGGACAATTCATATCAAAAAGTTATTCCAAAGCAAATTCCTCAATGCCCTGAGGGAATCTGGTTTTGAGGTTATCTCACACTGAGAACTGGATCTCTTGGGGAAATTATTACAGCTTCTTCCTCTACACTGACTTTCCCTTAAATGTTACTGATATAACAATGGAAATTTTGAGAAGTATCCTATTTTGTGCCCCAGTAAATGAGTGAAAATACTCTCTACATTGTTAGAGCACAGTAGGCACCCGGTACATGAAACTGTCTGTATTTCATTTTTATAATTACAATACCAAAGCATACAGAGGTTAAGAGACAACACCACAGTGAACCTGGGCAACAGTGTATTTTTAGTACAATCTCATTTTTTGACATGTAAAAACCAATACAGGTTTTCCACACTTCCACCACAATAACTGATTTTACAAATGCGAACTCAGAATCTGAAACACAACCTCAGAAAGTATAAGGGCATTTATTTTATTTCCATTATCCCAACACAGAGAAAGAGAAATTCCAAGAAGTGAAAATCAGCTGTATGCTGATCGTTTTGTAATGATCTAAGCTGCTGGAGGTAGGCAGTATATCTTCACACAATTTTTAAGAAACAAAATGTCCCTTCAAAAGCAACAACCTTATATAATCCCTAAGGTTGATCATGAAGAGGACCTAGATCTTTTTATCCCTGTCTTGTCTCTTACTCAAATGGTCACCTCTCTTTTCCTACAAGTAATATCTTGGTAACTGGATCTGGGCCATGAACACCTGCAGACAAGCCAGGCTCTGGACACTGTGCACAGCTGCCCATTATGTGCATTCACTAACAGAACTATACCTGTTGGTCACAGAACATCCAGCAAAATCAAACACTTGTCACAGAAATACAGAAGGCTATTGGATCACTTCTTTTCAGTCAAGTATGAATATAATTCCCCGTGCACAAAGAAGAAAGCACTGCGAAGAGTGTATGTTCTGTACACGTAGTGTGTGTTACCAAATGGTTTTATCTAACAAAGTGTAAGCTCTACAAATGCAATACCATGTTCTCTGGCTTCACTTTAAAAAAAGGTGGGGAAAAAACCCAGCAGGGACAAAGCAAAACAAACAGAAAGTCTGAGGAGTACTCAGCAATTTAAGAGCCAGGAAGTTAAATATGTGAAATGGGAAGCTAAGCTCGCTTTGCTGTCTGCTTGTATGAAAGCAGAACAGCCCCTCTTGTGCTGCTCAAACTTGCAGCCTCTCTGAAACGTGCCACAGCAGACATTCCTTCCAGAAGCTACAGCTTCCCTATACTCTCACTTTTTCTGCTGCCCAATTTATTTCCAAGAGAGATTACAGCTTCCTGCATCTTTCAAGGCTTTGAAGTTTCTATTCTCCAAACCACAGGTAATCACAGACAAAACTTTCATCCACTTGCCATGCTGGTTACAGCTTATGGCTCTCTTTGCCAGTCACCTCTTCCAGTGTGGAGGGGCTCGCAGGGTCACGCACCCGGCTGGCACGTATTTAGTATTCAGAGACGTGATGCTGAATTCTTTATTTGGGTAAAATTCTCATTGCTATTGGCTCCAATGGTATTTTCAATCTCTCTGGGCCTTTGCCTGAGCAGCCACAAGTGAGCACTTCAAAAATGAAGATGTGGTTATGGTCTGTTGCGTTAGTGGGAAGATCTCTGACGGCAATGCATTAGGTCACACATCTCTCGTATCTTACACAATCAGTTGCACAGTCAGAAGGGCTGTTGCAAATTAAAAGACTTTTGCCTATGATGCTCACTTAGTATTCTTACTGTCATTTTCTATTCATGAATGTTTTTTATATGAAACTTTACTTTCTTCCTGTTTAGCACAATCATCCCCCATCTTGTTTTCATTTATCACTTACTATCTATTTATAGGTAACAATGCTAAAAGACGGCTCTGCAGGCTAAGTCTGGGTCTACACAGATCGTGCACCCACCACCTTCTGGTAAGCAGCTGCTCTTATCTTGTGATAAATGTAACAAAAAGGCAGCTACAGCTCCTTCAAAGAGGGAAAGCTACCTTAAACAAACTCAAAATGCTGCAGCCACACATACAGGCAGGGGAACTGACACAGTTACCTGTTGCTCTGCAGCACAAAAACATACTCTGCAGCTCTTCAAGCAGCCCTCTTTAATTTTGCACCTGAGATTCTGACAGCCTTTAAAACGCTCATGCAAATGGCACCCAATGAAGTACAGGACTGTGCCAATAATTGTTCTCCTGTCAAGGGGAAGGGACAGCCTGTGAAAGCACCTTGAACTGCCAAGTGCTGTAGAGCTGGATGCTCAAAGCTAAGTGTCATGAAGGAAAACTCCCACTATGTGTCTACCTTCTCCACTAACGCCTGAGAAGCCTGTCCCTATGTGAACTGCACATGGGCAGTGGGCTGGGTGCAGGTATCCTACATCTCAGGCTGCTGTGCTCTGTAGTGCAGCCTTAGGAGAAGGGGCAGTCAGGCTTGAAGGAGTGACTTCTCCTCCTCTCCATCAGGCAGTGGAGCCAATCCCCATTCCACATGTGTCAGCTGAGGTCAGAGCGTGGTATTTAAGGTGACACAGGTGGACAACAATCAAGCTGAAAATCGAACTCTTTGTCCTGTTGCTTATGCTTGTAAAACAGCCTGCTGCAGAACAGCTCTTCCCTTAAAAAGCAAACAGCCCCAAGCTGACTCCTGGCATGATGGGAAGGTTCTGGGAGGAAGGGTTGACTCCCCACTGCAGATAAGGTTGATTACTCCAGTAACAATCAGGACTATATTACTTTGAAATAGACTGATACTTTCAGCACTAATTGCATAATTTCTTCTGCATTTTAATGCAAAAAAATGTAATTACTGAATATTTACATAATTAATGTAGCACACACTGCAGCGTTTTAAATGCCAAGCACCTACAACACAATTCTTGCAACCTTGAGTTGGCAATTGTCTTTTTTTTTAAACCAGGAAAAGATTAAAACTTAGGGATTAAACATCTTAACAAAGCCCCTCAGATACACTTGGTCTCCACCACAACCAGCTCTCCTCTTCACCCCTCAATTCAAAACCCAAGGGGAACAAAAGCCACGTACTGTGTGCTGTGAGGGAAGTCGAGCAAGTGCGTCATGGTGACAAAAGGGTGGCTCAGAGTTTCAATGGGTGTTATCCTCTTATCCGCGTCTATCGTCAACATCTTCTTCAATAGATCTATGAACTCCCGCCGGTCTGCCTTTTCCACCAACATATCGCTTCCTTCCAAATCCGTTGTCATGTTTACCTAAAGGAGAAGGGACGGGAGTGAGCGCCAAAGGGAAAGCGCAG
>NW_008239139.1:634879-661350 GCF_000691975.1 Corvus brachyrhynchos | reverse complement strand
GAAAGAGCAGATGGTCAGGCCTCCAGCAAACTGTGTTTACTCTTCGTTGGAGCACATGCCCTGCGAGCCTCCCTGTCTAAAGGCGTAGCTGCTGAAGAGCCACGGCAGACTCCGTGGTGGCCACTCGTCTGGCTTGTGCACGTCACATCTCCAGACAGACTGTTAAGCGTTCAGCTCGCCTGGGTCAGTGGCTAATGAAACACTTAGTCACCCTCCACTGAGGATGAACAGCTTCCATGCTGTAGCAGGCAAGCTCTGATAATCAGAGTATTTATCATATGCTGTGCCATCAGATACTTATCTATGTGTCCTATGAGCAAAAAATATATAAAATACATAAAAATTGTCAGTAGGTTTATAAGAAACATCCCATTCATGTATCAGGTGCCAGGGAAAAAAAAAGACTCGTTACATTATTTCACGCTTTATCTAGTCTCCTCGGATTCCACTCCTCAGTTCCTGCCTGTTTACATGTTTACTTGCTACAATGTCTAAACCTTGCTAGCACAAACTCCAGTTTGGTGCTAGAGTTGGGCCAGTTTTGCACACTGGTTTGTTTGTCAGCACAAACTCCCATCACAGGAGTGGTTATGCAGGGATCAGCTCTCACAACCACATGGGACTGGCACAGTGAATTTGTACTTCTCATTGTTGCCCCAGCCAGCCATGTTTTACAGTGAGCACACTCTTCTGTGGCCATGGTGAATATTTCCACTGTCACCTTTAACAAATGGACATATTAAAACACAGAGAACTATGTGACTCGCCAGTGGTCATACAGGAGAGCACTGGAGAGACAAGAGAAAATGCAGGATTTAAACACTCAGAGACATGCCTTAGCCACTTTCCAAGGCTGCTTTACTACAGCATACGCCCCTGTGTGCAGTCACCCCCACAAAGCAGCACATAACAGCTAATTTGGTGGCATAACCCTGGTATTTTTCAGGAGCTGGCCCAAGAATAGGATACACAGAGAACTTATGTAATTCCCTTCTGTTAGTGTTGCTGGAAAGCATGTAAACAGTCTTGCTGGTTACTCACCAATGCTCTTACCTGTGCCATATCATCCAAACAGTTGAAAATATACTTTCTTGCTTCCTTCGACTTAATCCCCGTCTCTGCCTCATGATCATCTGGCGTCTGCTCAAAACAGGACACGGGCATTGACCAACACTGCCCTGCAACCAGCTGCAGATTATGTGCCACTTCCCATTTGTGCCTCATCGTGTCCTCATCAGAGACCATTGTGCCTCTCTTGCCTGACGAGACACCATTTACACGATCTCTGCCACAGTTATGTGACATCTTTTACACAAGGTGATTTATCTCTTCTCTTTCACTTCTGAGGGCCCTCCCAGCTGTGGTGGATCTCTTACATCCATCCCAGTGTGAGTTTCAGCATCCCATCCCAGCCAGAAGCTCACTGGCCTCTCTCCTTGGGGACAGCATGCAGCCAAACACGCTGGCACAGGACACTAAGGGCTCACTAGAGGTTTTGACTGTAGAATTAAAATGCTTGCCTTTTTTTTCCCCCCAAATGAGTTAGATATTAGAGCAATGTCTTCCCACTACACAACAACTCATTGACTACTGAGAGGGAGATTTCCAGGTCAGTTCTGGACCTAAATTTCCTACATTGCCATGCCAAGCAGGTGTATCATGGGCTCCAGATTTTGGGGATGGCGGTTTTACCTTGGGCAGTACTCCCCCTATGTCTGTGCCGCACTGCAAAAAGCAGAAACTTAGGCTGTGAAACTTAGGCTCTCCTCACTTCCAGCCAACAACCGCAAGGTAAAAGAAACACGGAAACATCTTCCTACCTTCAGCCTCCACAAGGGATATGGTGAGTCTGTATCCCTGTTGAAAAACCTCGTAGTCTTTGTCCCTGCACTTAACAAATACTCTGCTGGTAAGCCCTGCGTCTGTGAAATGTAGCGAATCTGTAAGAGAAGGATAAGAGGTCACTGTTTGTCCTGTGAAGATCTCTGGAGGTCTTCCTTGAAGGAGTGCAGGAGGCATTTGAAACAAAAACCAGAAGATGTAGCACATAAATATACTTCACCCAAAAAACCTCAGTGCAAGGAATGAGAGGAAGAGAATTTCTGTATGGAATTCCCTTTGTTTATCACATACATCACTGGAAACTCACCCTTACAGTGCACTCCCACAAGGCCTAAGGATGAAAAGAGGAAAGTTCCAAAGTGTTTAGAGGTCAAAGAGAAGGACCCATAGAGCTATTTCAATGGGATGTCTCAACACTTTGCACCTTTTTATGTCACCCTCTCCTCTCCAGGAAGTAATTTCAACAATTTGATATTTGCTCTCTAACTTTTGCTGGTTTTCTTCCACCTGAGCACACAGCCTGTCCTAGGAGCAGTCTGAAGTTCCAACCAGAGGATTATGAAGTGACTGCCTTTGAACCGAGGTGAAATATACACTCAAACCAACTGACGCCCTCATGGTATGGAAAGTACTTGTCTCTACCGACTACATGACGTTATTTGGGTTGCATCCACAAGCATGACCTCATTGGCACCCACACAGCTAAAAGATACTCTATTTGTGTTTCCAGGATCTCAAACTTTTAATTATTTATAAAGGAGAAAGGGTCTGTGATTACACCACTGAAGACCGATGTCATGCACGCCTGGGGTGCCACACAAAACCTTAACCGTGGCACCTCCTGACTCCTGAAAGGCTTTGTTCTGCAAAATTGCTGCAAACTCTGCAAAACTACTAAAACCAGTCACCTACTCTAGAAAATTCTAGGGAAGAATGGAAAGTGTTTTTGAGAGAAGAAACAGAGGATAAAAACATTAAATAAATAAAGGCATGAAAAGCAGCCGTGGTTTCAATCACTTCCAAGCACTCAGGCCCCAGTTCACTGTGCATGGCTTCCTCAGCTCTGCAGCTCTTTAGGTCCTTCAGAGCTCACACCTCTGAGAGGCACCAGGATCCTGCCTGCAGCCCAGTGCCAGTGCTGCAGCCAGGGGCTAGGATCAGCCCCTATTCCTTTCCCAGTTGCCCAGGAGCTCTCGTCATACTTTACCAGAGGAAGCTTTGTGCTGGGCAGTTAAACTGGCCAGTAAGGTATGGTGATTTCTTTTTCAGCTGTGTGTTTTATGGCTTTTGGGGTGCAACAGGGAAGAGAATGAAATCTACTCTTCATGCTTGGTATGTGATTTTCAAACGCTTGTAAGTTTCTCAGCTACATCTGATTTCCTTTAGAGTCACTAATAGCCCTGCTCTTTGCTGCGAGTTATTTCCCCTGCCAAATTTTACCTTTAGAGCTCTGATTAAAAAAATACAAGTTTCAAAAGAAAAGTCAAGAAAACATTTCAGTATGTGAAAAACTTATTTATTATCCTGCCTTTTTTTTTTCTATTTTAAAAATTTATTTCCTGAAAGAAAAAAGACTCTTTTCAGGCTGCAATTGCAGACAGCTAAGATCAGTCTGAAGAATACTATGGGAATGTAAAGTATCCTACAGCCCTAGCTCTAGCTGCTGCTGCATTATCGGTTTTAGGACTAAAAGGGCGTAAAAGCCTATAGGGAAAAAAGGGACGACAGCTTATATTAACTGGAAACCTACATCAATGCCAACATTCTCCTTCTTGTCATTGCTTTTAATATGCACTCTCATAAAAGGGGTTATGAAATGCAGCCGAGTTCATGCAGTTTCTTCTAACAAATAAGCCTTTATACAGCACTTGCTGTTACAGCAGAGAACGGGTGCCTGCTCTGCTCACTGAGGAGAGACATGTACAGAGCTCTCCAGTCAATGGCAGCGTTGACTCTTGATTGAGATTTCACTCAGGCGGTCAGGTCTTAAAAGCCAGCGTATCAAGCTGCACACTGGTTACCTGGAATAAGTACCCCAGATGCATAATGACAAGGTTGACTTGGGAGAGCAAGAAACACACATCCGTCATTAGCAAAAGCGAAAAAGTTGGCATCTGTTCACTCTGACAAGAGAAGGGAAAAAGATGTGTGCACTTACCAGCACCCAGGGCAATATCCACACCCACCTGATCGTACTCCGAAGCTCCTGGGTACAAGGGCCAGCCCAAGAACAGCTCTGCAATGACACATCCCAATGACCACATATCGATTGCTTCACAAAAGGGTAAACCGAGGATGATTTCAGGGGCTCTGTGAAGGAAGAGGTCAGAAAACATCAGCAAGGGGAGCAGAGCCACTCGGCTAGCGTAGGGCAGCTGGTGCCCATCGTGACACTCGTGGAGCTGCTGCCAACAAGTGTCACTGCTCTGACAGAGCTGAGGGACACCCTGGTCACTGGCACAGTGCCTGCTAACCAAACATTAGTTGGTGAATATTTATCCTTGCAGAAGAGTCCTGTGGCCGTATATAGCCAAGAGACAGCCCTACGTTTTGCAGTGTTCTGTAAAGCAGAGAACTACCACTGCTTTCATCCAGCAAGTGGGACTATGAAGGCACCCAATCAAGGCCCCCACTGGAGGCTCTCAGGCTCAGCTCGCTGTCCTGTGGAGAACCATGCAGATCCCCTGCAGTGAAGCATCCTCTGTTCACACAGCTCCGTGGGTTCACAAACAGCCAGACATTAAATAATCATTACAGGACTGGTATAAAAGGATTACTGACTTTTTAAACAAATGGCTGTAACAATAAAATAGAGAAATAATGTAATTAGATCTATTAGACCTAAGCCTTTTCCTCAGGAGGAAGTAGCCAAGAAGCCTTCCTTTCCCAGTCTGTCCCAAGCACCTGATTAGATTTCCTTTTCCCTTTCAGCCCAAAGAGCCAAAATGCACCAGCACTCTGGCTATGCATTTATTGCCAGCTCCAGGAGATGCCACCAAAGCACCTCTGCTCCCTCCCCTTCCAGGGGGAACCTGTCCCACTGCCTTGGGGTGGTTGGAATCCTTCTCCACTGATGCTGGAAAGGTCTTTACGATGAGGTGAGACGAGATGAATCCTGACCTATGTGCCCCAAACACATAGGCATTTCAAAAACTTCTGTGTGAAAGAACCAAAAGTATTTTTCAAATACTGAAAACCTTATACACACAAACGCCTTCCTTACTCTTCCCACCTCTGCCTAGATGTCCATATGCAGTTATGTGACACAGTTCTTATTTACACAAGGACCTCCTACAGCTTCTTTCCTGTTCTTCTTGCAACACTTCTAAAGCCCCAGCTTCTGGTTTCAGGTGATGTAAAGCAGAAAGAATAACTTACTCTCCCACACTCCTCTAAAGAAAAAAAAAAGCAGAAGACAGATAAAAGAAAAAACATTGCTTTAAAACTTTCATCATTTCAAATATAGCCTTGGGATTTCTCAGGCCCTCATGCATATTTTGGGAATGCCTGGAGTTGGCTATTGAGCAAATCAAGTGCCACCATGCAAAGCTCGAAATAGGACCCATGGTTCCCAGTTTCCCATCTGTCATCAGGATAAGATCTGACACTAGTGAGATCATACTAAGGATTACCAATTGCAGTGGAAAGTATTATGTTTTAATCACGCCATTACACAGTCATGTCAAGACAAGTCTTTAGCCAAGAAACCAAGCAAAATAATAATTTTTTTCCAAAGAAGCAAAGGCCCTGTAGCAAGAATCCATGCCCCATCTTCAGTCCACAAACTTCCCCAGTTTTGGGTGGACTTGTAATGACGAAAGTCCCAAACTATCTCTTCTCAAACCAGCAATGCAGAATGTAAAAATTACAATAAATTCTGGGATTTTTAAGTTAGAATTTTTTGTGTCATTTCCACAAAAAAACAAGTCAGAAACTTAAAAAGTGGCTACCTTAGCCCTTCTAGCTTCATCTGTGCTTGCCATTGCCATACCCTACTGTTCTCTAGTCTACTGTGACAAACTTTTTATTCTAACAGCAGTCTCTCCTCATGAACAAGGGGTTAATTTTCCTCTTTTCCTCCCTATTCCGTCATCCCATCATCCCTGTCATCCCTACACACTACTCGACACCTAGACAAAATGCAGAGAGAAAAAGACAGCTATGGTGACCTGAATCTCATTACTATGTAAATCCTGCATTCAAAGCCATCTGCCTCTCCCTGTCTGCCTTCCACATTGTGAACGAAATGTCCCTGGTCACTAATGAGAGCTCAGCCACGCATCGCCTGAACTTCAAATCCCTCCCACTAATTCAAGTGGAGGGGTGGACTATAGGGATATTCCCAACATGATTTTGTGAGGAAAACTCCCTGTTCATAAAAATCACTTGCACTGCTGTCATATGCAGCACACACCTCCTTCGCTCTCTCCTCACACTTATGCTGCCAACACCTTCAGACCCCTGAAAGAAGGGATGACCTAGAATTTGAGGTTCCAAAATCTCTAATTTTTTTTTTTTTTTTTCTCCTCAGTCTTTGGCTGTCCAGTGGGTTTTCCTTAAAGCTCCACTTTCGGGAGTGCAGCAATTAGGAGAGAATTTCTTTTTTACATGCGGAAGAAGCTTTCCATCTCTGCTATTGGGAAGAAAAGCACAAACCAATGTCCCTATTATTTAAACACATAAAATGCAACTAAACAGAACACCATTCATTCTATGAACTCTCCACATTGTGAACGAAATGTCCCTGGTCACTAATGAGAGCTCAGCCACGCATCGCCTGAACTTCAAATCCCTCCCACTAATTCAAGTGGAGGGGTGGACTATAGGGATATTCCCAACATGATTTTGTGAGGAAAACTCCCTGTTCATAAAAATCACTTGCACTGCTGTCATATGCAGCACACACCTCCTTCGCTCTCTCCTCACACTTATGCTGCCAACACCTTCAGACCCCTGAAAGAAGGGATGACCTAGAATTTGAGGTTCCAAAATCTCTAATTTTTTTTTTTTTTTTCTCCTCAGTCTTTGGCTGTCCAGTGGGTTTTCCTTAAAGCTCCACTTTCGGGAGTGCAGCAATTAGGAGAGAATTTCTTTTTTACATGCGGAAGAAGCTTTCCATCTCTGCTATTGGGAAGAAAAGCACAAACCAATGTCCCTATTATTTAAACACATAAAATGCAACTAAACAGAACACCATTCATTCTATGAACTCTAACACTGGTGAGAATGCCTGTGAGAAGGGGCTAGATCGAGGTGATATGGTGCCCTATGTACACCAAAGCCAGCACTCGCTGGGGTTTTCTCCCAGCCTTCACATCATAATTGTGATTTTGCCATGGCGAGGGAGTGGCCCTAAGACAAAAAGATCTTGTTAACTTAATTAAGCAGTCATTAAGACACCTCAAGAACAACAGGTAGTGGACACCACACAGGCTTCCAGATTTTCAGCCAGCAGATACCTCCTGTTTGCTGTGTGAAAGAGGGAGCTGGAGTCATCAGGAGCAGTGCTCTGCCTGCTTGAGATGGCCAATGCCAAGCATTTTGGGGCAGGATGCTATGAGCTCTGCAACGAAATAACCTGTCCGCTGATAAAGTATCTTTGAACTTCTTCTGTGGTGGATATTGTTCTTTATGCTCAGTTATGGATGCATACATCCTTCTGCACATAATATCTAACATGTGCAACTCCTCTCTTAACATAAGCATGTCATTTTTTTAAGACAAGGTGAGATCTTAATTTCCATCACATGTTGCGGCACAGAGTTCCACAGGCAACCTTCTGCTTTCAATAACATCTTAACTCAGCTGTTTAAAGCTTGATTTTCCTTCATCAGGTTTGAATTTGTCACCTCTCACTTCATGTTCATATAGATTGGTCTAGAGGTGAAGATGGAAGTGACTGAATCACCTGCCCTTTAACATAAGTTATTTTTGTATCTCTGCCCTGTTCTCCCATGTCTGCAGCAGCTTCTGGCTTCTCAGTGTACCATCCCATGGATGTTTCAATCCACTTCCACTGCCTGACCCTACAACTCCTCTTCCTGACATGACGGCTTGGAGACAGGCTGAACAGACCTAGAAAGAGTTAAACACAAGGATATTCCCCAGACTTATTTTCCACTATTTGCAGAATGCTTTTGCGTTGCAGTCTTCCCTAAGCTTAATATTTTGTTTGCTTTTGGAGTGACACGAGGCATTTCGGCAGATGTTTTATCTGGGAGATCCTCTGAGACATACAGTCCTTTCTCCAGAGAAGCTGCAGTTAATTTAGGACATAGAATTATGCAGAAATAGTTCATTTTTGTCTTCCGATGTTTACTGCCTTTCAGTACTGCACTGATCTGGCATAATATTTTCTGTAATCTAGATCAAGTCCTTTAAATGCTCCTCACTCTTTTCTGCAGCCTAACCTAAGCAAGTCTGTGATATCTGCATGCTTGAACACTTTGCTACTGGTCCAGCAGTTTTTACAGCTAATTAATACATTAAATAACTCTGGTCCTAAAATGTGCATGCAGTCCACAACTGACCCTTGTCTCCCTAAAAGCATTCAGATTTAACTCAGCAATTAAAATGGTGTAATTCTTTTTCCCAAAGGGAAAGAAAACAGTTTCCATGTCTTAACCAGTTCTTGTGTGGGATTTCTCCATTCTGCAGCTGCTAACACTATGTAACAAGGGAAGATGCCCTATTAAAGTGTGCGCATCCGAGTACTGCAATCATAAATCGGAAGGACGATTCACACGGCAGCAGATCCTCCTGAACAGCACCGAGATCTTCAGCAGATCTCTCCATGGCTGAACAGGGAATTATTTTCTGTACTAACAATACAGGTTTTTTAACACAGGCTCACCAAACTTTTCGATTGTGGTGAGGATCTTGTCTGACAGCACACAATGGAGCCAGCTGCCAGATACCTCAAGACGTGCAAGAACATCCCCATTTCCCGCTCTCCGCCCATTTCTTGGCTGTGCATCTGCAACACTCTTGGCACAGTAATTCCTGCCTCCAGTTCAAGACACACAGAAGGAAAACAGAAAACTTTGCCCTCCTGTCCTTCCTCTCCCACGAGCTACCCTCGATGTCTTCCAACAAAAGGCACTCCCCTCCTGCATGCACAGGCACAACCTGTTCTACAGCTCACACAGATCTCACCAGCATAGACCAAGGGTTTAGAAACCACTTGCCACCAGCCTGGGAAAGACTGAAGAGCCCTGCCAAGAGCCTCTGTCTCCAGGATAAAAGCAGCCATCCCATCCCCACTTCCCACATCTCCTACCCCTTTCTGACCAAATTACTTGCCTGGACAGCGAAGTGTGACCTGCTCCTCAGCTCAGCAGTGGGTCCAGTCAGTCCCCCATCCTTTGCAGCCCAGCTTGAGTGTGCCTGTGTACACCACAGAGCTGCTGGTGACGGTGCCCCAGGGCGCCAGGGTCCCCGTGCTGGCAGCACCCGCAGGTCCCCAGAGGCACAAGTGCCATCTCATCATTTGCTTGCACCACACACACGACCCCGTCCTGCTTTCAGGCCTGCTGCTGGCAGAGTATTTACTTTAGCAACCCTGCTTTGTGGCAGGGTAATTTCATTGTCTGGTGTTTCTGTCAGGAAAATTAATTACCAGTCTAGCTCGCTGGCTTTTTCACCCACACATCACAGGACATTAAAAACAAATGCCAAAAAAATTAATTTCCACAGACTGGGATTCAGAGAGCTGGGCTCTTTCTGAATTTTAAAACTTCCCTGCAAACTGCCCTCCTCAGGGATAATTTACCACCCCTGGTAGGGTCCCATGGCCAAGCGTGATAGTCTCAGCAGAGTCCTTCATGGACAAGTATACATATCAGACAAAAATATAACTCAAAACTTGATACTTGCTGGCATGCTGAGCAGAGAGTGCTCCTGCTCCAGAAGAAGGTTGGGGCCAGCTGCAGGCAGTGCAGACAGACCTACAGTGAAGATGCCTCTGAGCTGGTACACACAGCTCCTGTCTTGCTCTACCTGCTCGTCTCACCTGCTAAAGCCTGAATTCCTGGAAGCAGGAGATTGCACATCTCCGCTCAGAACACCCTGGGCAGAGGCAGAGAGGCAGGAGCTGAGCTCCTCTGCCAGAGCAGGGATGCACTGACCAGCTGCATGCCCAGGGCTTCACCCCACTCAGGGCTTGTGCTCTCCTAGGCACCAAGATACCACTTGTGAGGACGAAGAGCTGCATCCTGTGTGTCTTACAAAGGGGTTTTTATTCAAGTGATGGAGCTTTATCCTCCTCTCAGATGAACCCTTTCTTTGGCATCTTTATGGACTCCTTCTCATACCTGCTCACTTGTATTTTGTGGCGGTGTCCACCTTTTACTGCCATGTACTGTAGAATGTAGAGTACCCTTAACTCTTAGGTAATGGAGGTGGAATGCACACAGAATCTTTTTTTTGTTCCTCTGTACCTCTCAGACTCCAAATCATTTCTTAAATGAAGGGATGTAAAAGGAGACAGGCCCATATTCTGGAAGTAAAAGGTTACAGTTGCTATTTCCCTCACCCCTCCACCTCTCCACTCACACCAACACCCGGAAGGGATGCAGACATCAAATATGGATGACCCTCAGACTAAGGCCATCCTCTGCTCCAGGGCTGGGCATCAGCAGACTTTGTGTCTGTGATAAAGGCAGCCACCATGGCCAGAGCTTAACATCCCTACAAGCACCAACAGCTCCTGCTTGCTCACTCCCCATCCCATGCAGCTCCGGGCCCCACTTGTGTCACTCAGCAGGGAAATGCTGGGCTCATCCTCCCTGCTGGCCTCACGGCAGGACTCGTGCATTTCTCCTGCATCCCTGAGCAAGGGACAGCCCTGGGAGTCAAGACTCACTCCAGACTATGCAGGCACATCATGCCTTTCAGATTCCAGCATCAAGTTCCAACCATGGAGAGGCCAGTCAGCACAGGATTATTCCTGAGGGAGGGAAAGGACCCCTGAGGAATGCCACCCAATTGGTCACAGTATACTGTCTGCCCACAAAGATGTGTTGGTTTGAGTGATAAGGAAGGACAGTGCCTCCAGAGGACCTTCTAGCAGGCTCTGTATTTCACAGGTCAAACACAGGTACACCTGGTTTCTGGGAAGGACTGTGGGTGTAGCCAGAGCCATTTTCAGGGCTGCCAGACCACCTGTACAACCAGCACTAGAGGGGAGCTCCAACACTGCACTGCTCACATTGCCCTTGCCCATCCCTCAGGATTAGTCTGCAACACTTCAAAAAATATCTGAATCAACTCAAAGGACTGGAAGCTGGATCCACTCAGCCCTCGGTGATGGTTTATGTTACAGGACATAAATATATACTGGAGGCTGGTAACCAGTGAGGTACCGCAGGGGTTTATCCAGGAGAGCCATGGTGTCCATGACAGCAGTCTGCTCCTCCACCTGACACATGGAGAAAATGGTGCCAGGCTCTTCCCTCAGATCGGTAGCAGAAGGCAGAGATGACAGACAAACTGAAACAGGAGAGGATCCCTCTGGGAATGGGGAAAACACCTCCACGGTGTGGATAAATGAACCACCAGCACAGGCTGCCCTGAGGGACTCTGCCGTTGCTATCCTTGAAGGCTTTTAAGGCCCAGCAAAACAAAGTCCTGATCTTGATCTCATGACAGACCCTACCTTGACTATCAGGTGGGACTAAGTGACCTCCCAAGGCCCCCTGTCATCTGAACTTCTCTAACTCTGTAAGGTCCAGTAACCATACAATTCTCAATAGGAAGGTCACCACAATTCTCCTACACACAGGCAAAATCCTACACAGCTGGGAGTGTCTCAGGTGGTACAGGCGCAGGTCCCAGGGTGTTTTAATCAAGTGTACATACACACAGTTCTGTCTTTTAAAAACAGAGAGCAAGTTACACAACAATTACTTCTGAACTTGACTGGTGTAATTATCAACCGAGTCTCGTGAGCCTCTCACTGCTAGCCAAGGGTATTTAATAGCAAATAAATCATAGAAGCAGACTAGACTACCCACCCCTGGACACTGCTCATGTTCCACCAGGGTGCTGACTGGGAAGGATGAAAATACTCCAGAGGACGGTGTCAGAGGTGGACCAGGCTAACCTGGAGCTCAGGGAAGTCACCCACTCCCTCTCTGCCCTGATCCTGGGCCATCCAAGCAATGCCTGTGTCACTCCTGGCAAGCTTTCAGCTAGCCTGTCTCAGAGACCTCCCATGGTGGAGCATCCATAAACTCTGCTGTGCCCCAAAGGACCTCACCCCTTGTAATTTTAAGGAATAATACAGCTGTGCATAGCTAACTTTATGTCGTGCTTAATTACAACTTGTTGTCAATCTGGCATCTATGTAATACATATGGAAAAACATAATTTAATGCATCTCACTTGACTTTGCCTATACCTGGCTTTCTGCCAGGCTGCACCTCCTCCCTCTCCTCACTCTGCCTTGGCCTCAACACATACTCAGTACCTATAACCTTGTCTCTTTTCCTCTCTTGCTCACTGTGTCAGTCTCTTTTTTCCACTCCATCTTTTCTGCTCTCTTCCCACACTTAATATGGACAGCCCCCACAGGAACCCCCTAGCCCTGTGAAGGGGGTGCACACCCCGCACCTGGAAACTCAACCCATGCTGCCATGGGTT
This sequence comes from Corvus brachyrhynchos, assembly GCF_000691975.1. Classification (NCBI taxonomy): domain Eukaryota; kingdom Metazoa; phylum Chordata; class Aves; order Passeriformes; family Corvidae; genus Corvus; species Corvus brachyrhynchos. The sequence continues at coordinate 648,867 of NW_008239139.1, read as the reverse complement.
TGAATCCATCTTTAAAACTGGCGAGTCACACAGCCACATCTCAGGCACTCCAATAGGATCCCCCTGCTCGCTGCCACCATCCACAAGGCTCTTGGAAAAAGCAATTTCCATAGGTTAATCCTGGAAGACTTTCAAGTAAACCACACTTACATATCAAGCACTTGCCATCCCTATGCACCTTTCTTGGGATTAAGAAAGCTGGATTCAGCCATGAACAAAGCCTGGGTTTGAATGGGGAGGGAGGGGTCCCTGCTGGGAGGCTCTGCACCTCTCTGCTCTCCTATATACATTGCACATACACACTTCATTTAGGTTAGGGCCTTAAAGAAAACCTCCTGCTCTCTTCAGCAAGAGCATGTGAGCAAATAAATGACTGAAGCCCAGAGCTGGAGAAGGCAGTGCAGCTGTTTGTGGAAGCAAGACAAAAGATTTAGAAACACTTGCTTTTTTTCCCCCCTCTCCCATGTCAGGCTGTTTACAGAAACCAAGGGATGAAATTTTGCAGACAAAACCACTGAGAGCAGCCTGTCAGTCTCGAAGGGAAGGAGAAAGGGAGGGAGAGGGAGAGGGAGGGGAGCGTAGGCTTCTTTCAGGATTATGGATCATTGCTAAATTGCTCTATCAATTATTAAACCCATCACTCAAAGCGCAGTAACCAAAATATAGCAGATAAAGCCTTTCTCATCCACTCTCTACCAGCTGCTCTCCTCCTCCTAAAGCCAGAGGGGAATGAAAATTCCCATAGTTTATATTTTATAAAGATCATTTTCCCTGTGCCTTGAAAATAAAAGATTTTCTGGACAAGGTACAGTAGAACCGAGCCCGCGGCGGGAAGATATTAAAGGAGGAATTGCCCTTTTGACTAACAGACCCAAGGAATAAAACAAAATCTCTCCAATCAATATGATTTCTTAACATTGACAGGTTAAAACATTTGTCTGTGACTAAATGAAGAGGCAGGCCTCAGCCATCAATAGCTGTTAGTTGCTGTTTGCTCTTTGCCACTGCTGCTGAACAGATCTGAAATCAACAGCAGGGTGGGCACGGTCCCAGGAAAGGACAGGACAAAGGGGCACGAGGCACCTGGTCTGGCCAGTGGCTCTGTGGAGAAGGAAACTGCAACCATGCATCCAGGGTGGGACAGGAAGCCCTGGGTGAGCAGTGCTGAGAAAGAAACACACAGGGAGGACGATTGTGACCTGACATCCAGCTGGAAAGGCTTCCACGTGACTACCAGGGTCTGGATGGGCGTTAGTTTTTAGCAGCACCATATGCACTTGCTGGAAGCATTTACCATACGCACCATCTGAAGCAAATACATGCCTGAGTCCTGGCAAGGGCCTGGCTGCAACTCAGGTAAAACAGGCACTGAAGTGTTTTACTGAACCTGAATCCCCTAGCAAGTCCTTGCCATGATTGAGCTGGAAATCATAAAAGGCAAAAAAATGCTATTAAACCAAATAATGAAAAAGAAAGCCAGGCCTTGGGTTTGACCAAGAGCCTGCTAAGCTTGTCCCAGGCAAGCATCTTTGTACATCCCTGGAGGAAGCCCTACTGGACTGACCACAATCATACTCACCTCTTTGGAATCAGAAATGCAGGACTCCATAAACTCGAGAGGAGGTGCACAACAGGGAGCACCAGGACCATCGCCCCGGGGGTCGGCAGCTCCACACTGAGCCAGAAGCACAGAGGCGCGCACAGGGGGTGATGCAATAACAGCTACATTCAGCACAGAGTGACCTCTGGTTGTTCTCCCCAACAAAGGGCCATGCATGGGGGGAGGGCTGGGGCTTTCCCAGGTTATGGAAGAAATCAGAGAATAGAAAAATCATAATTTGAACACAAAAGCCCTATCCATGCCAGGCAGTGAATGGATGAGCCGCAACGTATTGGGTGCAGCAATCCCCTGAAGGAGGCATCTGATCAAGAGGGGAAGAATGCCAATTATGTGCTCCCATTCATGCCACTGCAATGAGAGCATAATTCTGACTCTGCTTTCTGACCCGCAATATGCAATTTATGCAAATCCAAGCTGTTCTCGCTTCCCTCAGAGCCAAGTGTCCACCAATGCCAGAGCTGGCTCTAACTTTTTGTTTTCCTTTTCAAATCTATTGTTTTCACTGCTGAATATTTAAGACCTTTTGTTGTAGCTGTTGCATTTCTTTGGAAATGAAATAATAATTGAAAAAATCCCACAGCACACAGAAACAAACAAAAGTTGACTTCTCTCTCCAGCCATTCTGCCAAGCTCAGTTCCATCCCAACCCCTTATCATTCCAGCCCAGAGCCTTGCCACATATTGGCCAAGTGAAGCTTGTGTGTGATCTGCAACGATCCTGACACTTTTGTTCACAGCAAATACTGAAAGTTGCACCAAGCTGTATAGTGGTTTTATAGGATTAGCCCAAATACTGAGCCAACTGACGATATAAGGCTCCAAACCATTTCTATCCCTGGCAAACACGGATACGAACCAGACTCAGGCCATGATCCTAAGATTGGCTTCACAGAACAAGTAGCAGGTCTGAGGCTAAAAATATCAAATTACTGCAGCCTTCCTTTATTTTTTTTTTCCTTTTTTTAATCATGTCTACTGGCTGCCTTTTTTTTTTTTATAATTAGAAAAAGACAAAGACAAAAATAAAGTACTTATCCTGCCTGCTCCTTGGAGAAAGGAGCATTGCCCTTTACTTATCTCTGAAGAGCCACACAGATTTAATATTATTATTAGCCGCAACTATTTGTATTTCTGTAGCACACAGAAGTCCCGGCAGAGCCCAGAGCCTCACAATGCTAGATGCTAAAACACGCCGTGCTAAGGGACTGTGTCTGCTCCAGAGAATGGATGATCTAAGACGATGTGTGGTGACAGGGGAACAGATTGGTGGAGCAGTTCGCCCAAGATCATACAGTGAGAGCACAGCAAAGCCAAGAAAAGAAGCGGGGTCCTTGTGAACAGCGTGCCCTATCTATCAGACCACGTCTTCTACTTTCTTATACCAGGGAACAACAACAGTAATACACGGATTTGAAGGGTCCTTCAAAAGAGAGGGGTATTACTGAGGTAAGGCAGATTTTAGGTCAAAATGACCTGTAGATGTCACCCAGCAAGACAGCAGCCATGCTGGGAACAGCTCATGAAATCCAAGGCCCACTTTTAAGCCCTGCCTGGTGACTCACAACACCCTGCCTACGCTCTGAGGACCTGCTTGGTCCACACAAAAGTTCAAGGAAAAGCCTGGGAATGTGTGCTCATCTGCACATGGAGATACACATGGCAGGGAACAGCAGGGACACCTCGGAGCTGCCCCAGTTGTTTTTTTTTCAGAGAGTCAAAAATTTCCACTTCCAACTCAAGTCCTACTTGAGTCAGCACAGCCGGCAGAGCAGGTGACAACAGCCCCCTGTACAAGCAGCGGGGCACAGCACAGATTGCAGAAACACAAACCCACTCTGAATTTAATCTATTTTTATTACATTTATATTAGGGCTAACATCTGGAAGTGTTAAGTAGAGCCCTACTGTACTGCAAAAAAATGTAAGAAAACAGTCCTTGCACTAAAAAACTTGCAACCTAATTTGGGATCCCTCATCACCCTGGAAATAAAAGCTCTGGGACTTGCTGCTCAGCATCTGCTAAGACAGGACTGCAACCAAGCCTGAACAAAACGCAATCCCTGACCCACTGGGGTGACCACTATGAGTCTACATCCTGCAGCTACCATATTTTAGGGCCAAAGACTGCAATTGCTCCCTTGTCCAGAGATGGAAGAGGGCCCTTGTAGCTGTAGCAGAGGAACAGCTCTGACTTTACCTGTTAATGCCACACATCTTAGTGGAGCTGGACAGAAAACCAGGATACAAGCAAGAACACAAGTGTGGTGTGCAAATAGTCCCAAAGGAACCATGGTGCTTGCGGGAAGAACGGCACCACTTCAGAAGAAAGACTTTTAAAACAAAGTCTTCTGCAAAGTTAAGTTCATTCTTTATTTAAAACCATCATATGGAAAATTCAATTGTTCTCTAATGCGTCTCTGTACCAAACCAGGAGCCTAAATTCCATCATTAAAGTGTGAAGCTGATGAATTTAAATCTATAGTAAGTGCAAATTTCAACACAATTTTAAGTAAGGAGTCGCTCCCAACACCTTCATAACATGTCAACACATAGTCATATATCTGTTTCTGGGACTCTTCAAATGTCTCCTTTTACTGTTTCATTTTTTTCTTGCCAAAACAAATTCTTAAAGCTATCCCAATGTTCTGAAAAAATATAAACATTTTCCGCATGTTAAAATCTAAGGTGGCCATGACGGAAATTTTAGAGAGACAAATTTTGCAGGGGAAAAAAAAAAATCATACAGAAGAAGCTTTTTGCTATACACAATGGGAATCTGAACTGATTCCCATCTGATTAATTTTAACTTCTAATTTGTCCTTGGATCACACTGCAGTACGGATGTCATTTTTTAATTTCACTGTTTTGTAAGTAGCCAGTACTGTCCTTGTAAAGGGCGAAGAAATCCCCATATATCAGGAACGCTTTTGGCTGAGAGGAAGTTAGTAATTACTCCAGAGAAATAAATACAACAATCAAAAGTACTTCCCAGGACATGAAGGCATAGATCCACCCTTTCTTGAAAGAAGGGGCTGTCTTACATATACATTCCTATCTTCAATTATCATGACTGCCTGTAACCATTTAGCTCTCTGTTAAGTCAACTGCAGGGTTCAAGAACATTTCCTGGCATTCTTCACATTTTTTTTACATGTTGCAATTTTATCTGGTGTGTATCATATGCTTCCCCCCAAAATGCCTGAACCGAATGCTCTTCCTCCTCACAGAGGAGTTTGGGCTTCGTAAACTTGACTGCAGCTCTCAGAAACCTCATCACGTGAGAGCTGCGTTAGAAATCAGTGAAAACAGAGCAGGTTTGGCTTTGAGAGGTAAAACCACTGTACGCTCAAGCAGCAGGGGATGCAAATGGACCAACGCCTCCCCTTAAAGACATCTTCATCCAGTTCTAAGCCTGTGAATTTACTGCCCCAATGTCTCGGAGCTTCCCTGTGCCTCCATCCAAAAATCTTAGGGTACGTTTCGTTAGCTTTACTGCACCCTTCCACAGCTCTATCCGTGCAGCTCACCCGACACCCATTTCAGGTGAGGAAAGCTGTCATTTTGGTTTAACTGGGGCTTTGACAGAGCTGGTGCCCACACTGGGCAGGAGCCTCCAGCTGGATGGGGGCAGAATAGAAGGGCCCTGCATGAGGGGCAGCTCACTGCCCACCTGTGATTTACTACCAGCACAACGCACTATTTAGGGTGTAATAATAAGGTGGTACACGGGTGCTTTACCAACAAACAAGATGGGGAAGGGAATAACTGTATTTCCCCTGTTGTTCTAAGGGGAGGTTCACCAAAAGGTTAGCGAGAAAACAATGCAGGCCCATCGATCACCGGGACAGCTACCCTAGAAAGGTTACCCCGTGTTCCTGCCTCATTTTTCACATCTATAATTACCCTGCCGCTTCTCCTCGCATCCCACCCATCGCCTGGCAGCAAATGCCAACCACCACTGCTTTATTAATTATGTATTTTGCTCACGCCCATTGTCGCCGCCCCCCAAGATGCTACAGTGGCTGCAGGATTAAGCAGTACGACTTCTGTGATCTCCGCAGGGTGGCGTGGCCAGGGAAAAGGAGCTTGAGGGCTTTCCTGTTTTTCCTTCACCAGACAGGGGAAGCTACCAGCTCCATACCCCATTGAGGTGGGATGGAGGTGGGAGGGAAGCAGCTCTTTACATCTGCCCTGCGAGAGAGAGAAGCAATGTAGGGGCATATGAGGGAAGACTGCTTCCATTCATGAAGGGCTCAGATTTCTCTTGGATCTTCATCCAACTGAAACAAAATGCCAATATTGCTGAACATACTTAGCACCTCCTAAAGTGCAATCCTACTCTGAACAGTGCCTGCCTAAAAACAGCAACGCCGGGCACCTTGTTTACTGTGTCTTCCTGATGCCCGATTGGAATGTCTCAGTTTAAAAGGAAAAAGAGGAAAAAAAGAGTAATTTTTCTATCTACCAGCCCAGCAAACCCAACCACAGCTTCAAGAACCACTCTGGATTCATTTCTTGCATATTTATGCACACAGACACGAGCAGCCAAATTAAGAGTTATGCAGAGATGGGCAGGGGAAGTGCAAGGCAATGATTTGAAGACAACAAATTTGCAGGGAACTCGATATGTTTCTACTCAAAGTACAGCATCACGTTTCTGATTCAGGGGAGCCTGAGGTTTTTTTTTTTTTGCTTTGAGGAAACCTAAAATAGCCTCCTTTGAGAACATGCATTCTGTAATCACCACTTCATCCTTCTGCAGTATTTCTGGATCCAGGCTTTTAAGTTGTAGAATAATAGTAAATATGCATAAAATAGGGAAAACTTCTGCTTGATTGAGAAGTATTTTCTGTTCTTCCTTTTATTCTATCCCACCAGAAACTACAATTAATTTATGCTCTAGCAATACTAAAATAATTATTTTCTAATTGTAACCATATCTACAATAGAAGTCAGGATTGATGGAAAATGGAATAGAAAAAAAAATTGCTGACAAAAGCAAGAAGACTGCATGACAAAAGCTCGCACAACACAGAGTTGCATGTGTGTCTTGTTTTGGGCCCCAGAGAAGTTCACACCCATTGAATGGTAATGAAAAGAGAAACACCACCCTGGAAAAGCTAGTAGGAGTAGACTCAAGAGGAAATTAAATAAAGAATTTCTCTTGAGAAAAAAACCTAGAGTGAAAGCTTTTGCAGTCTTTGACGCTGTTGAGCTTGGAGATGCACACTTTAGGATCCTGACAGCAAAGTGTGCATCACTGCTTGTGAAAGCACAAGTAGGATCCAGAAAAACCAAGAAGGTACAGTACTCCTTCACACTGCCAAGAAAAACCAAAAGCATGGCACCTGCCGACCTGCTGCCCTTTGAGGCTAATTCACTGTGTCAAATGTGCTCCACAACACATCCCTGAGACTGGAGGTGATCCAGGCACTCTGCCAGACTTTGTTGATGGCTGAAAGCAAGGGAAAACCCACCAGAAGCACTGGCTTTTTGCACTGATGCCCATCCTGCACACAGAGAAGGCATGGGTGGCTCCTGACCAGAAGTCAGAGTTACCATCAGCAGAAAACCTCTATCACAGAGCTTACTTGAATGCAAGAGAGTGAAAGCCACCTACACTCTCCATCCACACCCCTTGTGCTGACTTCTACAGTCAGGCCTGGTTTATAGTGATCTTCTTTCTTCCAGTGGAGAGGGACAGTGTTAGTGCAGTGCTCACCACTCCCTGAATCCCTAAGGCAATGCTGATTTGTCATGTGAGTGTGAGGACTGACACTGTGCCCATGTATGGTTTGCTGGACTAAGAGGGGAGAGAGCCCTCAAGAGTGACCAGGAGATACCTAAAGCTTCTGGTTTTGACACTGCCTGTGAGATCCTCAGGGACATCAGGAGAAGAAAAGGAAATGCCTTTATTGTGTTTTCAGGGCAATTTATGAGAAAATGTTTCTATCTCATGCATGATCAATTTTAAAAAATCTAAAATTCAACGATGGGAATTTTGTTGCTCTCCTCATTAAGCCCATTTACAGTTCTTTCAGGTCAATGGTTTAGCCATGAGCTGGGGCATATGTGCTTGGGAACATCTCTTGGTTGTTTCTTTGAATTCCATTGTTTAACTACTTGTTACAGAAACAAAGAACAATCAACAGCATGGTACAGAGCCACATGCTCTGGAGTGGAGCAGCAGTCACAGACCCTTCAGAATTGAGATGGGTCTTCTGAGGATCCATCTCACTCACTTTTAGAAAAATCCCTGCTTTCCCACTTTTCCTTGAAGCAGCAAGCTAGATGAGGGAAGGATTAATTAGCTGATGTTTCTAAAGCTCTTTGAAGATGAAAAGTGTTATTTTTATTTTCAGGTCTCACCAAATGAAAAAAAAAATCAAAAAAGAAAAGGCCAGAGAAAAACTTCTGCTGTTTCCTACAGAGAGAGGTCTCAGGACTGAGCTCCTGTACAGAGACACTCCTCCAACATCATGTATTAACTGGCAAGCCAACACCACAGCCCTACCTCTGGGCCATGCATTAACAGGGGCTCTGCCTATAACAGGCCCAGCTGCCTATTTTCATGGAACATGTAGGACTCAATACCACTGAGACCTCTCTCCCTGCATCAAATTTGCTGAATTTGTTCACCAGATTCAAAAGCTAAGGGGAACACAGCAGCAGTGTGATCACACACACCTCGTTTCCTTAGAAAAGCAGACTAAAAGCAAATGAGGAAGGCCCTTGCATACAGATGCAGAGTGTCCAGTTGCTCAGAACCCTGGTGGGCTAGTTTTCCTGAAGTGTAAATCACAGAAATGATTTATCTTTCTTAAACACTGTGTACCTCCTGTTGGAATTTCTGTACATCTCTATTCTTTTTTTTCTCCTCTTTGGCATCACGAGGATGCACTCAAGCAGCAGAATGGGGAGAACTAGGATCCCCTGGCAGCTGGAGAGCAACAAGAAGCTTACAGGTAGGGTGCCCTGCCCCAGGAAGACAAAAATAGCAAGAAGATAGACAGGATTGCAATGTATTAGCCAAGCTGTGCTTAACACCCAAGACAAGGACGACTATGAGCTGTTACAGGTCAGGCCTGAAATGAGCTGGAAACCAAGAAGGGAAAGATTGCCCCGTGCAGCCCATTTACAGCTCCTTCAATTCCATGATCTCATCAAAATCTCACCACCACCAAATATAAACAGGATGCTTGCTTGGAGTTATCCTGTTAGGTAACACTGAATATTCATCTCACTGATACCTAAGGTCCAGCACCAGATATATTCATTCCCCCTGACCAGGCAGGGCTGGCAGCATCTGTCCTGAGCCTGCTTTCACCAGAATTCCTCTCCCTGCTCTCAGCTCAGCAAGGCACAATGCGCAAGAGCTGAGAGGTCCTGCAGAAAAACAGCCATCTGGTGAAGGGGCAGGAAGAACCAGTTAAAAACAGAGTAGCTCCACCATATGGAGAAAATAATTCAGTTGGGCAGTGTAGGAAGAAGCAAACCCTATTATAATAATTGTGTTGCCAAGTGATGTTGCAGACTTGTTTTTCCCCTCACGGCTTCTGAACTGATTAAGAACAGCTTCCCCCATAATATGGCACAATCCCCACAGAAAGATCACACTGTTCCCCCAAGTGACTTGTGGGAACACCAGGTTAGTACCAAAATGTCCACAGCATGAACTGAGCATGGAGACAGGAGCATTGCACCCCCTTACCACCTTGCCTACCCTTCCATTCTGAGTTAAAACACCAAGACTTTGGGATAAGCCAGCCTGGTTCAGCTGGACAGCATCCCGAGGAAAGCTGACTCTGACTTAGCACAGTAGGTAATTACACTAGTGACAAGCCAGGTTTGGAAAACTTCTGGCCCACCAAACCCAAAGACAGGTAATGTAAAACCTGCTTGGGGCTAAGGCACCTCTGTTCCTACACATGGGAATTCTGGTCCCCCTGTAATCACCCATGTATTCAGAACAGAGGAACTTAATAAAGCCCTGGTAATGAACAGGTCCTTCTACAACAGCTCCCCTTCTTCTCCAGGCTGTTGATATAAAGGTACCGGGTGTGGCAGCTCCAGAAGTACTCCTTCCCCTGCAGACTGAAGGTGACTCCTGCCTAGAGATCACACTAATCCCCCTCACAAGAGCCATTACTACTTGGGCTCCTAGAGTCCTGCAATCAGATTAGCATCACTAAGAGCTAACTATGTGCAAACACTGAGTTTCCAATGTCCCTCCCTGTCTCTTCTGGTCACAGCGGCACACCCCTGCTGGGAATCCATCGGGCAAGGGATCCACCTCCGCTGCTGCTCCCTGCCCACTCTCCATGCTGCCCCAGCCAGCCGGGCAAGGTGAAGTGATGGCACCATCTCCTCGGTTAGCACACGCTGCTGCTGAGCCCGGCACACCAGGCAAAACAGCTGCCCAGGCCAGGCTGACTCTGGGGCAAGGACAGATCTGGATGCCAACCATAGCCACCACACTTTTTCCTTTGTTTCCAGCCCCCACCCCCTTTCCTCTTTCTCCCTCCTCATCCATTCCCAGGCTGTGGCTTTCTACTGCATTTTTTTCCAGAGACATGCATGCTTGTAACAGAGATTTCCTTGCATGAGCTGCCTTGCAGCTTCCATCCAAAATGGACAAACCCACTCGTGTCTCCAAGGGCATGGAAGACAGAGAGGGAAACACAGCCTCTTGCTGCAGGCATCTTTCCCAAGAAAGCAAAATCCCAGTCTGAGGCCAGTTAACGTATTAGTCATTAATTCTGGATAAAAGGAAACGTATTTGCATGGCCCTGCTTAGACAAGACTGAAATCTTAACATGCCCCTCCCCCTTCCCTGCTCTCCTTTAATACCTTATTAATATTATACGGCAGCACAAGCCAACATGCAAATAGAGCTCTATGCAAATACAGCTCAACGCAAAGACAGCTGCACTTGGTTCAGTGTGTTACTGCAACTCCAGGGGAATAGCCAGGGGAAAAATAAATCATACAGATGATAGAGAAAGCATGTCTTAGCTTCCAAATTTCCAGGGAGAAAGCCATGTGTGCACGTCTGTAAGGGCAGAGTTTACCAAGTTTCATCAAGGAGATAAGGTAGTTAATACTTTGCTTAATTAGAGGCTGCAAGGTTCTCTTTGGGATGCTGAGAGGCTTGCCCTCTTAAATATCTAAGGCTCTGTCTTGCAAAACCTAACTCTAAAGTGGACTTAAAAGTACAACTCTGCTCACTTAAAGGAATAGTCAGCTTTCCTGTACATTATTTCTCTGTTTATTATTTCACATCAGATATACTTAGTTTCTAGACAGAAGCCTTGTTACAGGTTTTCCCCAAAGCACAGGCCTGCAAACAGAAACCCTGAATTTGAAAGTCAATCACTTCCATTCCTTCCCTAGCACTGCTACCAACATTGCATTAATTGCTGCTGGCAATCAACAGGTCCCCAGGTGTAACACTGACGAGGGGCAGATGTATTTCAACAGAGAGTGTTGAAGAGAACGAACAGAATGAAAATTTAACTTTGACACATTTGTTGTCTGGCCCCTTGGAGCAGGATCTAGATCAAGGGCGCTCTCAGAGCTGCTGATAACTACCATAGCTGCCTGCAAGCAGAATGAAGTTCCATTTGACTCTAGCTGTGAGAAGCAGGCCAGCAGGTCAGCCCTTAGGGTGCAGGTGGTATCAGAAAGACTCAAGCATTTTGCATTTCCATGAAGACAGCTGTTGGATTTTCAGAAACTTTAATATACCCAGGTAAGGCAAGTGCAATTTATTAATCCCACTTAATGGCTGGGAAGACAAAGAGATGTAGCAGAAAAATAATTACAAGTTCACAGAAGCAAACAAGGAAACAACTTCCTTTGTCCCAACCTTGTATGTTAGCCAAAAGATCATCTTTGGATACAAGTGCCAAGTTTAGGAGTAATGCACATCACTGCAATTGGTGACCTTGCATTTAGAAGTATTTCTCAGCTGTAAAGGACAGCTGAGAATGCATTAAGGTCACTTGGAGCACTTTTTGAGAACAAGCAGTCCAAGGAATGTGATTTTTGTTGAAGAACTATTTGGAAATGAGGTTCCCGGCTGGAAAGTTCATCTGCTAGAAATGGCAAAGGAACGAGGGCATCTGTCTTGCCCAATAAATACTGAAACAACACATCCCTGCTCCTAGCATAAGAACTGTGAGTCTCCAAGGAGCTGGAGTTCAGGAAAGAACTGAGCAGAACACCTTGCATCCTTTACTGGCATCTCTTCCAGCTGACACCACTTCATCAGTGAGCCTGAAGGAAGGGCTTGTAGAAGTTATCCCCACATGCTTCTTCCAGGCACTGGGTTTTAGATTTTTTGCAAATACCAACTTCAAAATGAGAGAGAGAAGAAGGTTACAAAGCAATATAACAACTGAAATCTTGGCAAAGCAACATCCTGTCTCTGGTGATCATTGATTCAAGCCCAGGATGTGTTACTTTGCTGTTAACTGTACTCCATACTATTATGCCACATACTGCTTTTTATTACAGATAACCCTGTAGATCCATACCTGCTCCATGGGCAAGGCTTGTATTTGGAAATATAGGGTGGCATGTAGCAACACATCAGAAAGGGGATCAACAGTGTTATTTTTTTTAAATTTCAGTGGAATCAGTCTTTTAGCATTTTTCCTTCTTTATGTAACTGGGAAAGGGCTGGGGTGAGAAGGATCCCACACAGAAAAAGAGCTGGCTTGCAATGCAGAAGAATGAAAGCACTGCTAAGAAAATGAGAAGACAGCTGGCTGCCACAAAGGGTGCCAGACCTCGTGTCTAAAATTAAAGAATCTCATGTTCTGAGGTAAGCACCTAGTCTCACCCTTAAGTAGAAAATTAAAAAGCAAGAACCAGAGAACACCATATTATCACTGGTGCCCAGTGATAATATAAACCTTATACAAGCTGGGATCCAGACTGAACCCTACACATGTTGGTAGTACCTGACAGGCTTTATTATTCAGTGGCTTGTTTCAAGGCCTGAATGAATAGAAATCAAAAAATGCCTGGTCAACGGCCAAGAGCTGGACCCCCCTCACAAAGAACAGTCACTTCTGGTAGCACAGCTGGGCAGCCCTAGGAAGGCCAAAGCCAAGTGAGTCATAAGGTCAGCTTAGCCCTTTACCTAGATGTGATCTCTCCAGGCCAGGCAAGATAAAATAGAGAACAGGCATTTTACCCCTGCTCCAACACTGGTAATGCTACCACACTTCTCACTTCTCACCTTCCCTGTCTCCTTCCCCAGCAGGAGCTTAACTGTTCTGTATTGGAGAGAGACATCCTGATTAACAAAGATGAGTAACAAAGAAGGTACCAACACAGGCAACTCCTGTACAGCTCTAGTCAGACGTCAAGAGTACCACCTGCGGACCTGGAGTCTCACCTCCATGCAAGGCTCGGGGAAGCACAGGCCCAGCCTGGCTGCTGTGGAGGCTGTGGTTTCCACATACATCTCCTCCTGGTGGCACTGCTGTTTTAACCAGTCTCTGCCCCAAACCCCAGACTGTCCTGCTGCTTATGACAAGCTGGTACAAATTCTCAGCAGATCACGGGCAGGAGGACCAGCTCCGACGCACCACGGAGGTAAGATGGGGAGGGAGGCAGCAGTGCTTAGGCAGCTGCTGTCACCAAAGGGCAGGTTTGTGAGCATGCCCCAAGAAGACAACTTGGTGAGCTCAGGACCAAGCTATCACACACAGGTATGTAAAAATCAAGCCAGAGCAACAAGCAGAGTGATGGAGATCAAAGTGGGGGAACACATCACCGGCCCACGGCTCATTTCTCCTACGCTCCCGGCACCGTGGTCTTTCAGGTGGTGCTTGGTGGTTTGGACATTAATCACAGATGAAGGGTATTCTCTCTCTCATGAAAGCAGAAACCCCCCAGAAGGCAGCCTGCCAGAGCAGGCTATGATTCACCCAGCATTCAGAGGAGGGACTGGCAGAGGCACACACCTCATAAGGGATCACAGACTTTGTGCTGTCCCCTGTCCTCACCCGTGGAGCCGCCAGGGAGGTGAGCTTGGCTTTTCATATTAGCGCACAGTAAATTAAATCTCTTTCTTTTTAGAAGGAAGGGGGAAATTGCATCACCTCCCCAGTTTCCCAGCACTTGAATCTTGAATGTGTTTCCCACCAACAGCACAAATAACGCGTTTCATGTTCAAAAGGCAAAGAACAGCAGTGTGAAGGAAATGGAAAATTTACCACTCCTGATCAGGTAACAAATATGGGAGAAAAACATCCCTGTTGGGAGAAAAATCTCTTATGCTTTACCAAACTCTTACCAGATTGTTTCTGTTTACCAAAAAAAAAAAAAAAAAAAAAATCACCTGTCATTGATGT
>NW_008239139.1:622265-634721 GCF_000691975.1 Corvus brachyrhynchos | reverse complement strand
AGGGATCACAGTCTTTGTGCTGTCCCCTGTCCCCACCCGTGGAGCCGCCAGGGAGGTGAGCTTGGCTTTTCATATTAGCGCACAGTAAATTAAATCTCTTTCTTTTTAGAAGGAAGGGGGAAATTGCATCACCTCCCCAGTTTCCCAGCACTTGAATCTTGAATGTGTTTCCCACCAACAGCACAAATAACGCGTTTCATGTTCAAAAGGCAAAGAACAGCAGTGTGAAGGAAATGGAAAATTTACCACTCCTGATCAGGTAACAAATATGGGAGAAAAACATCCCTGTTGGGAGAAAAATCTCTTATGCTTTACCAAACTCTTACCAGATTGTTTCTGTTTACCAAAAAAAAAAAAAAAAAAAAAAAAAAAATCCACTGTCATTGATCGCATTTTGAAAAATTAGTTTTGCACCTACTTTTCTTGAATTGCTTTAGCACTGACTCAGGAGTTCACATACTACTCCAGTCTTTGCAGATTTTCTTTCAGACATATTTTCTCCCTGGCTTTGGGCCAAGCCCTGGTATTCTTTTTACTTGGGGAAAGTCCTCAGGAAAGTCTGTCGCAGATTTGTTTCGAATTATGGGTCTTTGCCTGTAAAGATTCATTTCTTCCCATCACTGACTAACACACGTGAAAACAATCAAGATCTGGTTGTTGGGAATTTGGCAGGATCACAGAAATTACCTAGCTGTGGCAACCTTGGCCACAACAGGCTGTGAAATACCCTTCACACTCCATGGGTCAAACTGCAAGAAGCCACCTGAGAATTCAGGTACACGGTTATGGGTATTAATATGAGAATCAACACTTATTTCCCCTGTTCCTATTTTCCTGGAAACTATGATGACAAGGTCCCAGGCAGCAGCTCCCTTTGCTCATCTGGTGGGCAACCAGCAGAAGGTGGCTGCAGACTTTCCCCCTCACTCCCCATCCTGCCGTGCCCCTGCCCAGTCACCCCCCAGTTCAAAGTCGCTGGAGGCCTTGGTTCTTATCATGAAATGTTCTGCCAAATCAAATGTAAACAAATGACATGCACAGTTGACATGGCAACAAAGCAGCCCTGCACGCAACGCGGCAGCATTTAACTCTGCTGGGCTGGGCACAAATTTGCAGAAAAAAGACCAGAGCATGCAGGAAACTGCAAAGGTAAAGGACAGAATCTCCTCTCCTTTCCCTGGATGCCTGGAAAAATACACTGCTCAGCACCCAGGGGGTTGCTGAAAGAACAGCCAGACATCCTGCATGATGTGTTCAAATTTCCAGGCAGTTTTGGGTGGCATGAGAACTCCAGAGCATTACACATGCTTATAGATCTCAAAGCCCCTCACAAAGGAGTTCAGCATTTCAGACTAGTCTTTCCTACTGAAGACTGGCAGCATATCCCTCTTCCCTCATGACCCACCCTTGTCTATAGGCCACTCACAGGAGCAGAGCCCAGGCACCCACCACATACACAACAATGATAAAAACCAGGAGAGAGAGTGAAAGGGCTCAGGGAAGGGATGCAGCAGCACACTGGTACAACCACTTGGTATACAATATTACATTATTTGCCCACCTTTCAAATCTCCCACCCAAATACAGTTCTAGGCACATACATACTTAATAAAAGGTGTCAGAATAAAAGTTACCACTGCACTTGGGCTCACCCTGGACTGTGTAGTTTTGTCAGCTCCCTAATATTAAGCGAGATCCAATGGAAGCTTGGAGCCGAAGGTGGGTGTTTACCTGCAAGCACTTTGGGGCAGGGAATGCAGCAGTGTGATTTGACACTGCTCTTCTCTACAGACCTCATAATCTTCTAATTTTAGATGCCCAGGACAATTTTCATGCTTTGGTCTGATAAAAAAACCACCACGTGCTGCGAAAGAGCATCTTATTTTTATCATGGTGGGAGCACTGTTCCAGGTATGGGGGCACAAATCCCCACAGAGACAGCACAGGGTGTAAATACTTTGGGAGCATCAACACTGGGAAGCATCTTTTTTGGAGCAAACTACATTGGTTTCACCTCTCTGAGTAAGGCTTGCAGTCTCCGAGTGCCCTTCCAGGCGAGCCTAGCAAGGCACGTCAAGTCTGCAAGGCAAAGCCCCTTTAAATAAAAGCAGCTGCTGATGTTAAGATAAGCATCCAAGCAGTAAAAATAATGAAGCTGGCTCTTAAATAATGAGTGCTGATGGCCCCCTCTGCTTACATTCCTAGTCTAATTACTTACACGGTTAGCTCAGCCCTATATGCCTTTCAAATGCTGCCATTTAAAAATGAAAGTTAAATCCACTTGGAGAGGACAAGAACTAATGGCAACTACAGTGTGTGCACATTGCTGCTAGAGGTGAGGGTCCTGCCACAGGGGCCTTTCCCCTGCGTCTCTACTTTCAACAGGAAAACACAATTTAAAAATCAAATGAGTTTCCAGCTTACAGATGGAAGAATAGCTGTTTAAGATGGAGGAATCTGCAGCTTTTGAGCTTGGGAATTCAAATTGCTGCCTAGCCCGAGATACTGTGAGCCTTGGGTTATGGTGCTTATGCCAGGGAAGGCACGAGGAGTAGCTCCTGGTGGTGAACCACAGGCCCAGGACACAGCCCCGCTGCTGCCCTGTGCTGGGACCTCCTTCAGCTCTGCCCAGCTCCAGGACAGCACCTGCAGCATCCTCACCCCATGCAGTGCATGTCCCAGTCATGTCCCAGTCACACGGACAGAGCACCACTGGGAATGGACATGTGTGTGAAATCCCACCAGCACATCCAGAGGGCTCCTGGCACAGCTTCCGAGATCAAAGTAGAGGGTTAAGAGTTGCTGGGGGGAGAAAAAAAAACAAAAAAAGAAAACACAACCCCCCAAGAATAAGATAGGACTACACATACCGAATGGGATGAGGAAACAGCAGGAAGAGGGGCAGATAATGGCTTTGGTGAAGAAGTCAGGTCCCAGAGCATCGTCCCACCACCACAAGAGGGGTGCCCACCTGAAGAAAGGCTGCAACCCCACAGGGTAGCACCCCTACTCGTGTCTCATATGTGCTCTTCCCATTTAGTTTGGCACCAACATTTTGGCACCAGAAGCTATCCTGGCAACAAATTCTTTCCTGAAAATTTATCACATGCCTCTATACAAAGCTGCCAGAATAATTTATAGACACTTACCTAACAATATCTGCCTTTTTTGCAGTCATTAAAGAAATAAAGAGAGGCTGGAAAAGAATCGGTTTGGAAAAGAGGCCTCTACTTAGGAGGAACAACAGGCTCGGATGAGCAAATGCGGCCCAGCCTCAGAGACAGGCTAGCGTGACAACAGTGATGGATTATGGAGAGGGATTGCTCCTCAAAATGACGTCCAATTACTCTTCATGCCCAATCAAACTGGTTTTAAGTTATTCCTCAAGTGAAAGAAGCATTCCTGACCTGGAAGAGAAGGCAGGGGCTTTGTGTGTAAATAAATAATTAGAAATAAACACAGGCTGATGGTGCAGTTGCCGGGGTCTATCAGAGAAGAAATGAGAAAAAGCAGCAGTAATGGATTGCTTTCTGTCTCACATCTGTGCGGATTTTTTCTGAGATCTGTAATTTATGACAGATTGTTTTTATCAGCCAGTAAACAATGATTTATAACATTAATAAGCAGCAATAGGTAAGTTCCCCAAATATGATTTCCCTGTGTGCTTCCCCATGACAGGGATGGAAAAGATTTTCCTTTCTAATAGAAGAGTGAATCTCACAAAACCATTAGCACCATCCAGTAACCACAAAAGCAAGTCCTGTGTGCCTGTCAGGGACACAAACACCGTTTGCAGCCTGCCTTTGTCCCCATCCCTGAGTGCTCGCCCCGGAGCAAGGAGGAGGGAAATGATGGCTGGGCTCACTCACGCATACAAGTGCATGGAACTAGGGCTCCTGGCTTGCAGTGTGCTTGGGGATGTGCTGTGCCTTTTGGAAATGAAGCACCAGCTACACATGCTGGATGTATTCACTGCAGGCACTACATGTCTCCATTGCCAGTTTTCCTGCATTTAACAACTCCAGAATGACCCTGACCACTTCAAGAAGGATATCGAGGAGGGCCTGACAATTTCTTTTCTTTTACAACCTAGATTTGGAATAAATGGCTTGGAGGAATCCAGAATAACTCCCCTTGCCCTTTTTTCACAAGTCCTGACAAATTTCATACCTTCAAAAAGCACCTGCAAACAGCCAAGAGCTCAGACATAAAATGTGGTCGTTAATGAAGATGTGCCTCTACTTCCAGAACGTAATTCATTAGGAGAGGAGTGAAGGGGAGGGCAAGAAGAAGGAAATCAAACGCAGCTTCCTTAATGTTCAACAGTATTCTATGAGTCCAGTTCTGGGGAATACGAGTAGTAAAGTGCTGGGTGACTTTCTAATCTAATTATTTCACTTGCAATTCAAATTATTTTCCAATTAAAACCAAGCTAATACATTCTGAAATGTAAATCAGACTCTATTACCTTTTTTTAATTGCAATGCCGAAACTATTCCCCTTTTCCCTTTAATTGATAGAAGTCAGGGGGAGATTTCCACACATTCTCTTGCAGTCCTGTAGGGTTACTTCATACTGGCCTTGCCCGTCTCACCATCCTTCACCTCTGCCCTTGTTTCCACCACAGCGGAGGCCGATGCTCTTTGCTTAATAAAGCAAAAAGCCTAGAGAAAAAGGCAGAGGAACAGCTCTCTTCTCTCTGCCTGATGGCAAAGGCGCAAAGGTACAGACAAAAGATTTCCATCAAGTGCCAGCTCTTGCCCTAGAAACAGGGTGTTTGTCCCCGGTCGGTGAGGACCAGGCAGCCCTGGTGCGGTACACACAGCAAGTTCCTGTGGCTGCACTTCTGCACTTGACGGCTGCCTTCGTTCAGGAAAAAAAAAAAGAGGAAATAAGTACAGAACATTTTGTCCATTGAGCCAGCCCAAGTCAGATATAAATACATAAAGAATGAGCAAGGAAGCCTCTTCCGTAAAGGGAAGCTATTTTTGATTTAGGCAGGGCCCTTTCCAGACTGAAAACTTCTGAATAAACTTGCAATGTCTATATTACTTCCCTTTTCTCTCTAATTGACAAAACTAATCCTGCAGATTATCTCTGCCTTTCAGCTTCTCTCACATCCTACACTTGCCTTCTTTTTCTCCAAGTTCCTTGCAATTTTGACCTCAGCAGCCACTCAAGATTCTCTTGCTCCAGGGTGGGTGTCCCTACTCTTCCCCAGTAACCCTGGTGACCTCCACAGGAGCTGGGCCACTGCATCCCTGCACAGTGGTGCTGCCTGGGCAGCGGCCCATCACAGCATGCCCACCTTCCTGCAGTGATGGTGGAGGAACACAAGGCCCTCACTGTCACCGCTGTGGCATGGGATGGGAGCAGATAAACCAGCCTGTTCCCTCTGCAGTCCACGCCTGCCTCAGCCCCAGCCTTCCCTCCTGACCCCCATGGATCACAATGTGACGGTCGGAGCTGAGCAAGCAAAGGTGCCGTGAAGGGTGGGTGCTCATCCCAGAATGAAATGCCCCCAGGAAAAGCAAGTGAAAACCAGTGAAACCAAGCAGAGTCACACCCCAGCTGTGTGGGCAGCTGCTCCAGCCGTGATGGGCTGCGCTCTTCAGCGTTCCCCTTCTTGAGTCAGAAACGTAAATTAAAGGGAGAAAAAACCCCAAAGACACAAGAATAAGGAGTGGCTGACACTCAGCCTGGCAGACAGTAACTGCACCGACAAGAGCAGCAGGAACCCTCACCTGTATTCCACTATTAATGGAATAAATTAATAGGGACTGCAGATGTGGAAAGGCTTGCCTTGAATCCAGAAGATGCCTAATGCAAATTCAGTGTGGATTTGTACTTCCCACAGTCACACTGCCTTCAAAAGAGCTAACGGAGATACAACTCAAAGGGAACTACCTTCCTCTTTGGTGCAAATACGCCCTTTTCTGACGTTTAACTTTTCAGCATTATCTCTAAAGTGCTCTGGGAATTTTCAAAATACAGATTCGCTTCATCCAGCAAACATCCATTCCCTGCTTGTTCTCTTCCTAAAGTTTGATGTTAAAGCTTGTATTGCTTTGTAGTTTACGTCACTACAACACACTAGAAATCATTTGGAAAATACAAATTATTAATTACTTGCCCTCTCACACAGGCAACAAAACCCAAAACAATGGTATATGATTTTTTTTTTTTCAGGTTAGTCCTCAAATGAAGTATTTCATCTGAAAAAAAATTTCTCTAAATATAAAAAGTATTTAATATATATACAAAATATTTTAACTTTATATTATGCATTTAGATTCTTGAGTCAGAGAACTAGCCAGGCAGTTAGAAATTTGGATGCCTTTTGAGTCTGAACTATCAGCACCTTTTAAAAATTGTATGTGGAGATATTTTAAAAAAACCTGGCCATAACATATAGTTTTCCAGAAGTTATCTCAGCAGATGGGTGGTGATCTGTTGTTATAGAAAGCATTTTGGACTTCTGGTTTACTGTATTGTTTAAGAAAGGTTCAAACCTTACACATGAAGTCCCCATTTTCAAAATAGCAGGAAGGAAGGAGAAGCAAAAATCCCTAGTGGGATTTTTATGTGTTTAATAAGTCACTGGCAATCTCTTCATGATCCAGGTCACGGTAATCCAGCCTGTCTCTCCCTCTCGAGGGCTTCAGTGGCGGGCTGCAGCTCTCCATGCCACAGTGACACCCCTCAAAGCCACTACAGCCCGTTCTGTTTTTCTCTTCTGGGTTTTAAGCCGTGTGTTGCCTGGTATGGCCAGTGTGCAGATGAAATAACACCATGCTCATCCAAACCCCTCCTTCCCAGCTGGTTTGTGACTGCAGGGTGGTTTTGTCCCTCCTTGGGTGCCCGTGGTTTCTGTGTTTCATTGCTTTGGTCTCTTCAACTCCTTCTTACTACGAGCATATTTCTGAGAGAAGCAGCAAGCGCAGGGGTGAGCATGCAGGGAAGCAGTGGAGGGTTTGGAACCTGGCATTTGCAAACAAGGAGGTTTCAGGAAAAGAACAGAACAGGAATGACCTTGTGCTTCTCTCCTGCTCCAGGGTTTCATCTTGCACCTGGCTGCCCCACTATGAGGGATTCCTGGCACAGGGGTTATCACCTTCCCCCCTGGTTCTTCCCAATTTCTTCCCACAATGGATGCTGAGGATTTTAAGAATCTGAAAGGCTCTGGGCAGCTGTGCACTGAGGAAGGATGCCCACCTGGGCACCTTCCCACTCTCCAGGGCCAGGGCTGGCAAATAACATCTACCACCCCAAACCCCTTTTCACGGGGGATGCCCCGAGGCCCGCCGAAAGCAAAAGGGGTAGAAAAAACACTGGCCCCAGGACATCCCCCATGCAAAGGGAGGTTGGTCTCTAAAACTTAGAAAAGCACAAAAACCCCCAAAAACCCAACCAACCAACCAAAAAAACCATACCCTGGACCTCCTCAGCAGCTCCTTTTCAGAACTCAGGAAAATTTTGAAAGCAGATTTTCCAGGAGATGTCATTTCAGTGAACCTGAACCACAAATAACTCCACAGCTGCTGCACTGGAGATGCATGGATTTAAATCAAGAGAGAAGCAATTCCTGTGACTTCCATATAACGGAGAATCAGAGAGGTATTCTTTTCCCACCCAGGTTGTTCCTGCAGGTTTTCTCCCAGGAAAGGATAACCTAAAAAGTCACCTGTTATTCACCAAAATAATGAGATTATATCTTTGTTTTTTCAGGAACATATTCAGTTTTTTATATCTAGCTTGTTTTTAAACTCCTTTTTGCAATAACACTGAGATCTAGAAATGCTTCCCTGCTTTTTAAAGTTAAAAACCAGATTCTCCCAGGTAGGTAGAATGTCCTACCTGAAACCACACCCCCCCCCCCCCCCCAAAAAAAAAACAACCAACCCAACAACCAAAAAAGCAGATTATAAGACTTGACGAAAATAAACAATAGAGTACAATAGAGTGCACCTATACCAGTGCTTCAGCTGGGCACTTTTGAGGTAAGCTTCTCAGTTGCTTCCACTGCAGAGTGGTCTCAGAGTGCACAAATGAGCATCCACCCACTGAACAAGACCTAGTCCAAATCAGCCACCCCTCAGAATGCCCCAGCCATGGCCATCAGGTCCTTGACAAAGGATATGCTCTCCAAACCATCTCCCACCTGGCCTCACTGATTGCTAAGGCACACAGAGCCACGGACTTGTGGGGTCCCATACACATTCCTTGTTCCCTGCCATCATCCATCGGGATGTCACTATGTTTCACATCTCTGTGCCTGTACCCAGAACAGTGTGAATTTCAGTGTGTACCCCTTTACCTAGCAGAACAAAAGCATAGGCCTGATTTATCACATGACCCTTCATTAAGCCCATGAAAGGATTAACAAAATTAATCGAAAGGGTTAATATGTATCTGTAACAGGCTATCCTGGTTATGACATTTAGCTTCCCTGCCACAAACGAGTTATCTGGTCTCCTCTCTAGAGCAGAGATAAATGTCAACCGATATCAACAATCATGTTTTATAAATATGCAGTGCATAATTTTTTGTCTCCTGCTGTTTTGAAGCACTACTGCTTTAGATGACAGGCATGAAATACTTAGAAACTTTTGGAATAAGATGTTCTGAATCCTCCTAAACTTTTAGTAACTTGCAAATCGTGCTGTCACCCACAGGACAGCACCAGAAAGGTGCCTGTGCCAAGCAGCAACAGCCAAAAGCCAGTTCCACTCTCACTGTACCAAGCAGGTACCACTTCCCACAAAGCAGGCATTGTAGCTGTTGGGTGTCAATTTGTTCTGCTGTGACAGTGGGGTATTACATGCAAAATAATGCAGAAGAAGATCTGCAGAAAAATCATCCAAGTTCAGTAAAATCTTACAGAGAGCTCTCAGTCCAAATGACTCTGGCTTCTCTCTCTGTCTAAGAAAGCATGTAGAGCCCACACGGGATATGCTTCCACAGAGGAAGGCAGGATCTGCTTTACAGTAGGCACACATGTGCTAGATAGCTGTTGTTTACTAGGTCATGTTGATTTTGCTTTCAGCTATGTTTTCTTAGGCACCCACGTCTCTTCATGTAGGAGTGCCTTAGAAATTACAAAATATTACTCCCACTCAACATGCACTCATGTGTGTATACATTGGGTCTGTGTGTACATAGCTACAGAGATGCCCACCATAAACAAACATTTGCATCCATGAGCTTTCAGAAAAACAAAGGTATTTTTCCATCCCTTCACAGGAAAGGACTGCACTTGAAGACAGCAAGCACTACATCCTCACTGCTTTCATCCACTCCCCTCATTCCAAAAGTACTTTGGGATCCCAACTTCTCTGTGCCTCACTTCCCAAGGCACCACACTCAGCACAGCTCTGTTGGCCACCTCCCTCCTGGGGCAGATGGAGGAGCAGAACGGGTTCCTGCTCCGCTGAAAGCCTTTCCCTGCAATGCAACTTGCTTGCAACTCAGCGTTCATCCTCACTGCTTTCATCCACTCCCCTCATTCCAAAAGTACTTTGGGATCCCAACTCCTCTGTGCCTCACTTCCCAAGGCACCACACTCAGCACAGCTCTGTTGGCCACCTCCCTCCTGGGGCAGATGGAGGAGCAGAACGGGTTCCTGCTCCGCTGAAAGCCTTTCCCTGCAATGCAACTTGCTTGCAACTCAGCGTTTCCCCACAGAGGGGCCTCCAAATGCTGATATTTTCCCTCTTCTCTTCCCCTGCCTCTGAAGCATCCCTTCTGCTAGCTGTGGAAAAGCCCAGTTTCTTGGAAAGCAATAGATTCTTGCTTAAGATAGGAATTCCTGTTACGGAAGCTGATCCCGATCAAGCCCTTCCCTTCTGCCTCGACCTCCACCCCAGTTTAGGAAATTCACCTTCCTGGAAATGCCTTGGCTATAAATACAGCCCTTCAGAACAGCCTGTGACATTTTCCCCTTTACTACATAAACTTTCCACTCGCCGAAATCATCCCAGCAAAAGCCAGCACAGAATATGAACTGGGGAGAGCCGCGCTTCCCCAGAGCAGCAGCACGGGTGGCAGCAGGCAATCCACCACACACATCCATCCCATCGGCACAGCTTCGGCCTGGAGCTACCCTTGCACGTGGATTTGCAAGATCCATAACCTATCCAAAGGATTCAGCCCCTTGTGCTCGTCCCCTTGGCCCTCCCTGCTCCCCACCTCGCTGTCACACCGGGTTTGCTTCATTTTGTAAGCGACGGCTTTACAGAAGCCACACAGCAGAAGTTATTAATGCTGCTTTGGTACGGGGAAAATCTCATTAACGTCAGCAAAAGGAGGAAGAGTTCTGAAAAGCTCCCAGCTAATTTGCTTTCTTTTAATTTCTTGCAATTACAGTAAGCAGCATAACGCTCTCCCAATAAATGAGTCTTTAGCATTGTGGCAGTCTTCTCCCCAATCAATTCTCGCTCAATTTAACCCTTTGCTGGATTGCCAGAGAGCAGAAATGACTATGAGGTGCACGTTCCCAGAACAAACGGTTTTCAGACATTTCCAGTAATTTCTCCACATGGTGGAAAATCCCTGTTTTGGCTGTGGCTCTTTTTTTTTTTTTTTTTTTTTTTTTTTTTTTTTTTTTTTTTTTTTTTTTTTTTTTAATTTTTTGCTTTGCAGCCATCACAGCAGTACCAAGCTGCTGCTTCCCACATCCTTTGCTTGGTCTAAATTCAGTTTCTCTTACAGTAAACACAGTTCCTAAAGGCTGCAATCCAGTTCTTTTCTGAAAAGAGGTTCAGTGTAGCATATCCCACACACTGGCTGATTTTTAAAACTCACTGTGTGTTCTATTTTCCCTTACTGCTTTGAGAAGTTGAAGAGCAACAATTCTATTTCAGACTGCAGCTTATTATTTTTACTCCACTGCAAAAAAATAAAATTACAATTAAAAAACTAATAATGTTGAAGAATGTTTAAGCATACAGTCTGGAGGGTAGTAAGAGGATAAGGGCTTGGTTTGCTTTGTAAAAAAAAAAAAAAAGGCAAAAGTTCTCCTCTCGATAAAGTAAAACTGGATTGGTTCTTCAACCACCAAAAATGTTACAATAAAGCCAACCCCCAAATTTCATTTACTTAATTTCATTCAGTGGTAGGTTTTCAGTTAAAATGGAAGAAAAAGGCAGGGTTGTTGTTGTTGGGGGTTTTTTCATAAGAAATTTGAAGAAGTGGAATTTTGGAGGGAAATCACATTCTGATTAGCCTTACATGAGATCACTTATTCACACCAAAACAAGTTAGAGAAGACCAAACACTACTATTACTATTATTTGATTACTCTTTCAAAAAGTCAGTACTTTTTTTTTTTTTTAATTCTCAACCATGGGTTCATCAAAGAAGCTTAGCTTTTCATTTTAATTCAGTTTCTAATCATAAAGGCTCCAACCCAATAAATCCCAACCCGAAATACAGAAGAATCTGTTGTTATTTTTTCCCCTACACACAGACTGACCAACATATTTCACCCATTCCTGTACTAGTACACAGGGAACCCAGGATAGCAGGAGTCCCTGGGAAGGAGCAGAACTCCTGCTTGGACATTTGGAAGTCTCTGCCCTGGTCTAAACATTGTCCAGCCCTCCCAGCAGAGCACACTGTTGACACTGGAGAGAAGCAGCATGAGAAGCTTCTTGCTCTCAGAGTTAACAGAAGCCTCTCCACAATAAAAATGACCTATCTGTCCTAGGGACTTCACAAAGAAAAAGCACATCCTGGCACATTCTAGAATACACTGAGTTTTTTGCAGAGTTAATCAGCACACCAGCTCATATGAAAAAAACCCCACTGTATTGATTAAAAATAACATTACATGTGGAAATTAGGTGGTTAAAGAACTGCTATATGACTAGACCCTTTGCTGAACACTTCTTGCACTGATCTCCAAGTTGCAGAAAACCCCACTGCTGCCAACATTTGAAAATAATTAAGTAGGACTTTTGTTGTCTGTGGAAAGAAAATAAGGCAATAAAGACACATTTTTAGCTTCTTTTAAATGATATTTAATGAGCACCAAGCTTTTTGGACGTATAGAACTGTATCTGCACAGCGAAAAAGGGGGTCCACCAGTACATACACACATGCACCAAGCCCTGCACTGAGAAACGAGTTGTGCATCATTTATAGCTACTCTGTGTACTTCATAATGTATGCGTGGGTGAGCTATACCGAGTGCAGGATACTTAAACTGTCTCACTTGTCCAGGCCACTCACAATCACACAATGAAAGGATGGCCATAAAGAAATCCTCACTCCAACAGAGAACAGGAGGGGAAGATCAATTTCCTTGTTTTGTTAGAAATGCACCCACCCCCCCCCCCCCCCCCCCCAATCTCTAACACCAGCCCCACACCCCCAACGACCGAACCCTGAGATTCGGTCAGAAAACACTCCCTGCACCGATCCAGCCCTAGCAAGCGCCGACTGCCGCCTCCGCAC
>NW_008239139.1:611860-622232 GCF_000691975.1 Corvus brachyrhynchos | reverse complement strand
GAGTGACAGGAATTTACAGTATTTAAAACAAAAAACCAATCAAGAAATTAGAAGTGGGTCAGGAAAAGCAAAGTCAGAGGCTTTCACTGGACAAATCCCAGGGCTGTCACCCCAGCAGAAGTTGCTGTCAGGAACCAAACACCAGTTTAAGTTTTCCTCCTGTTTGTGCAGATGAAGACATTAGAAACACAAGTCTTCCTTTCAGCTCATCACTACTCCAGCATTTTAAAATGAACTCTTATTTCATCTTGAAAACGTAGAGCACCGAACAAACATCTTTTGGTGGTGCAGTCAGTAGGAGAAGGTCCCTTCTTGCCACCCTTTCCTGTTCAGGACCCAGAGCTCCTCAGCTGCCAGGAGGATTAGAAAACCCATTCTGTCATACAGCCAGAAATTTGCTCCCACTCAAAACACTGAGCTTGCTGTGCTCCCAACAAAGCCCTGTTCAAAACAAGCATTGGCATGTGCGTTTATGTGAGATGACTGAATGGCCCTGCAGGTTGATAAAAGGTTCTGGAGTCTTTCACATACAACTAAAGTCATCGGTTTGAACCCGATCCGCGTCAGTGGTGTCTGGAACTGGCTGCAGCTGGAAGACTGCTGTGTTCCATCTCACGGAGTCAGTAGTATCACTCTATCCCCTGGGAGACAACTATACACGCTGTTTTGGGGTGCTCTGCACAGTGAGGACAACACTGGTGGCATAGATTGTGATATACCTTCCACAGCTAAGTTTTAATTGAAAATATCCTCCACATTACCATTTCCTACAGTCCCACAATCATCTACCACAGCCTCGTGAACTCATGGATGACACTTCAGTCTCCATGAGCACATGCTGGAAGAACCCATTCCTTCCACACCATGCAATAAAATCCTGATAGTGTTAAATCTGAAGATCATCCCTGAAGAAGCAGTAAATTAAAAAACCCCAAAACAATACCATCCATCTGGAGTCTGCCCTTCCCTCCATCTCCCAAGGCCATGACCAATTCTGCCAGTCAACTTTCCCACAACAGCTCAGTATTAGTACACTCAATCTGCCACAAAAGACAGATTTAGATACATAAATTCCCCATCCCATTTTTTTGTATAGAAATGCTTAGCCTGAAGGAAGCAAAACCCCATTTCGCCTGAAACTCACTTCTGAGAGTAAAGGTCCAATCAGGCTACAGTCAGAGAACCTCAGAAGATGTGGCAAAACCAATTGTAAAGTCATACTGAAATAAAGCATGGTTTGGATTAAACCTCATTTTACTGGGATCTTCAGACCTCCTATGGGCACTCAAACTAGTCTGGTTTTAGCCCATTTTAACAGCCTCACACTGACCACTTCAAAACTCTTATTACCCTGGTGAAAAGTACAGCCTAGGCTTTACTTTCTAAACAGTACCAAGCTGCTCGTCAGCCCTTACCAAAATGACAGAGAAATGAAGAGTGATCCTCCCTGTGTGAACTACAGGCTTTGCCCCAGCCTCGCTGAGGTGGCAAACCCCACTGGCTTGCTCCCGTTCACACAGACCTGCACATGCTCAATAACACCATTGATTTTGTTTGTGCAGGCAGAGAGAATCCAATTTTAAAAAGCCACATTGATTCCCACCCATTAAAAACAGAGCAGGCAGCAGCATTTGCTAAATGGATAGAAAAAGACTGAGGTCAGGATGGAGGGGTGGGAATAATGTCATTATGCTGAGCTCGTTCTGAAGGACAGAGAATTACAAAAACAGACAATAAAATAGTAACCATTTGACTTCTTATTATTTGCTGTAGTTTCTAAATTACAAAAACAGCAAGTCAACAACCAGGGAGTGCCCGGGTGCAGTGACAAGGGATGCACAACGGAAGGCATCCAAGAGCATGGAGCTGTGATTAGTTGCATTTGGAGCATGAAGACACACACGCACACAGCGAAAGAGGGCACAGACAGAGGAACTGAGAGAGAAGCCCTGCGACTATCTGCAAGGACCCTGTCTGCTTTTCAGTTCTTTGTTTTAGCACATTAAACAAACAGAGCCATCACACAGGTCACCGAGGACCTTCCTTCTGCAACTGCGGCCCCAGCTGCACTGCACACAAAAACTATTATTATTCTCTAATGGCTGCACCTTTTGGACAATGATTCAGTGTTTTGGGTTTTTTTTTCCTCCTTTTGTGCAGTGCCGCTTAGTCTTCTGCTTCATTTTATGTTTTATTTGCACACTCTTGAAATCTTCATGTAGTGACTAAAAATTCATGAGGCAGCCTTAAGTAGGAGCCCCCGCTTCCCTCCCTCCCCTTTTTGTACCCGTAACAAGCAGCTGAGGAGGTACTGGGCAAACATCGGTGCTGCCGCAGCAGCAAGGGGGTGGGAGAAGCTGCGGATGGGGAGGGAGATGGTGCTGCAGCCCTGGGGGTGCCTCCTCATCCTGCATCTGGGAGCACAGGCTACAGACAGTGCCGATGCTGGGCACTGGGGCTCATCCACGCTCAGGGAACACATCCCAGAGCAGAGACACTCCGTGCTCGATGTGCTGGCTGTGCTTCAGCTGCACACCACGCACTGCCCGACCACGAGCCTGCCCGCGTGCTGCACAGCAGTCATTCATCTCTTCAACTTCAGCCCAACAATGTGAACAGGCAAGTGCTTGCTAGCATTAGTGAGGCTTTCATAATTGGTCCCAGCTGGTTAGTTGTAACATGCCTTGTTGTTGAGCAACTACCTAGTAACGCTGTCAGACATCCCCTGGTTGCATAAGGAGGGTTAGTATCTTTATTAATTACGGGCTGCCACCAGTCTGTGTCACTCTCCACAGATAAGAAAGCCTTTAAGCTCCTGGTCAGTCAAGACCTTGTTGGAAAATCTTGTGCCAGCTTCGAGCAAAGCAAGCTCAGGCTGTAGCCACAGCAGCCTCCTGCCCTTGCTACCAGGGTTCCTGCTCCCCTCTGTCTGCCATGGGGGCTTCTGCCAATGACACCTATTTGCCAGCCCTCCGGCCACCACGTGGGCATGCAGGAACCCTGGCTCACTGCGAGGCACGTGGGGATGCACACTCAGAGCATGCCAGGCGTTTCAAAGCATTGTGCAGAAATGCACCCCAGTGCCTGGCCACGCTGCTGACGAACACGGCGACAGCAGCGAATACTATAGTGTGGCACAGCTCCAAAACGCCAGCAAGGCAACACAGGATCAAGCAAATGCACTGTTCCTGCTGGGGAAGGCAAAACCCAACAATGTGGATCTCTCAAAAGGCAAAAGCATGGAGGAAATGTAATGGAAGTGGCCATTTCACAAGGTACTTGAGTATAGCAGTGGCTCTGAAATCCCCAAAGTTTGCAACCATCCCCACTCCCCCAGCCCTCACTTGCCAAGCAATGTGATCTGTGTGATATAGCAAGTCGGGCACATTTTCTGCTGAGAACCAAGCACCATGCTCTTCTGTCCGCCCTGTCACTGGGCTGCTGTGACGGCCCCCTTACAAATGCAGTGACTAGAGTTACAGCCTGCACACAGGATTCTTACACAACTTCAAATGTCATTTTGTGGGCAGTAATCAGATCCTGCAGCCCCAGGCTAAGGTAAAAGCTGTGAGTGTGTCTAGGAGCTAGAGCTCCACAGTTGCTCAAAAGCGCACACCTTGAACTGGAAATGAGCCTCTTCAAATCCCATGTAAGACCAAACCACAGGACTGGGCTGCGAAGGGTGGTCTGTATGGCTGTGTCGGCCATCTAGAGCAACTCTGACCTTTGCCATCCTCTGTTTTCATCTGAACCAACCTCTCATATCCTGGGTTTGCTGCTGCTTTTTCTCTCTCCAGCTTCTGCTTTGGCTGCCCTTCAGAGCCTGAGATGGGCATCAAGGTGCTAGGAAAAGATCCTGACAACTTACATGTGGCAGACACTGCTGCATTTCGAGAGCTGCTGGAAAGAAGCAGCTGGCAATTCTTCACCTCTCTGACGGGACTGAAAGCTTGGGTTTGCTCAAAGGCCATTCAACAGCAGCTGCCCAACAAAGTGGCACAGGGTGGGATCTGTCCACTGTGTTTTGATGCTCAGCTTCCACACACTGCAGACAGATCCTTTTCCCAAGGCATGAGCTACCTCCCCATGCACACCCAATATACACATATGAACAGCGAATCCACTGCAACACTGCATGCTCATCACTACCATTTCTCATTTGAGCAGCCATTCAACATATGCTTTAACATTACCCGTATTTCTGAAAGCCAAGAGGGCCATCCATATAAACTTAATCTTAGTTACTCTTGCTGGATCATAGGTACTGATGCTGGAAGGTAATTCCCTAAATCCAATGTAAATGTTTAAAGTGTATTCCCATAGGATTTATGTAGATATAAACACACAGATTAAAAACAAGCAAGACGTCAGGAGCTTTTTACTACCTTCTAAAGTAGCCAGGCACATGGATATTTTATCTCTCCTTTTGGATCTGCTTTCTTCCAACGGCACAGTTCAGAGACTTCATACAGATCAGAGGCAGAGTTCAGGCTAGCACCGACAATTTCATTAGCAAAAAAAAAAAGATAGAATTGTGTTTTCTTATGTTCTCTGCTCTTTTATTGCTATTTTCAAAATGAAGAACAGACCCTACCAAAGTGCTAAGCGCTGAAAACATAACTCTAAATGATACAGGAAACCCAACTTTGTGCCAATCCATTTTTATCCTCTCTTTGTGGCCATAACAAAGCTGAGAACAAGAGCTAAACAATGGAGAAAAAAGAATAATTTCAACATAATTTTTTTGCTGAAAGTAACATCAGTGACAATAACAAGAATCCATTCAAAAGACAGAATGTTATCTTCCAACACAGTTAACATGCCTTTCTTTCTGTCGCTCATTATATATCTTACACATCACGCTGTACTTTGACCTCCTTACAAAGGAATACATTTGGAGTCACCACATCCCTGTACCCATACTGGCATTGCTAAGTGAAACCCAGCCCATACTGCCATTCTCTTCCCTGCTCCCTCATGCACCTGCCAAGAGGAGATAGCTTATCAAATGAGCCTCCAGAAAAGCATTTCCAGGAACAACAATATGACTACCTCCTGCTCTTGCTTGTGCTCATGCAGCCCTTCAGAATCCGGTCTACTGATTTAACAGGCTAACAACGACATGAGCTGTATTTCTGACAACTATGGGGATGAGGTAACTTAGATAAGCTTTTATTTCTGATATAGGCTGTCACCATCACTTCCTTCCTACTGAAATCAACTGGCAATATTTCATCATTAACTTTTTAGCACAGCATAGCAAATTCATCTAGCCTCAGCTGAACCTGTTTACATTTTGGATTTCATCTGCCCCTCTTAATACTGTTGTGAGCATCAAAGAAATACTCCATTTTCCTCTTGGATGACTATTCTCTGTTTGCAGTCTCCCATTGGCAAGTAAAACACTCTTAGACTAAATATGTTGAAACTTTTCTTAACTCATCAGATGCTCATTCCACACCCTCATCCCCCTCCCAGACGTTGAGTGCAAAGCTCTGCATGGAAGCAACTATTGGAAACACAAATTCTTACCCTGGTGAATCCAAAAAAGGCCATCAGCTTTCCTTCTGTACGCCAGCTGTCACATTAACATGCGTGCTACCCCTCATTGTCGTCATATGTACTGTTATACCCTATTGCCCTTTTGTTTAAGGGCCTCAGCCACAAAAACCTTTGTGCACGAGGTGCTGTAAACACAGCCCTGTGTCTGCAAACACAGCATTCCAGGAGAACAGCACAAGGTAAATGGCACAGACACCAACATCTAGGCTGGAGAGTACAGGCAGAAAATATGGTGTTGCTCAGCAGTTACTACCACGAGCCATCCAACCATGCTATGTGCAGTTAAAACAACTCAATGCAGTACAGCTGCTCCTGATGTCAATTCACTGAAACACTGCTAACTTCTCCTTGTCTGCCTCTATGTGAGCACAAGCATCAGCTGCTAGAACACACAATTCTCCTTCTCCTCTAAAGGTTTCAGCTGATGACCCTTCTGTGCTCAGAAGCTGTGCAAGTCACTAGAGTTATCTGAAAACTCCCCCAAGCCTCTCAAAAATGTAGAAATTCAGTGATAGCACTATAAAATTTTTGGCACTCTTCATGTCTTATCAAGCCTGGGGTATTACACTTGCACTTGAGAACTTCTGCTTCAAATCAGCTGCAAATGGCAGTGGTTAACAAAAAGCAAAATAATGACAAGGAGTTAACCCAACACTCTGAACGGCAGAGTTTTCAATTCAGAGCCACTCCAGTTAGATTCAGGTCAATTCCCCCCCATCTACCCCACCTCTCTCCCTGAGCAGAAGCCTTTGCAGACAAACACTAGATTTGGTAGTGAGTAGAAGTCTGCTACTCTCTGGCTAATGCAAACCAGCAGAACCAGGGACAGAACCTGGATGTCCACCCAAGTACTGGTCCCATGAAGTCACAAAGGCAAAGTAAAGGTAAAACAAAAAATGAAAGGTAAAGCAAAATGACTCATGTCTGTGCAGGTAAAACTATGTCTGCAATTACTTTTGTCCTTCAATAAGCAAAAAGCAAAGGTCAAGCTGCCACTCAGGGACTCACAGATTACTTTCCAGCCCACTGCAGGAGAAGGATGCTGTCCTGTTTGGAAATTGGCTATCTCTGGCCTTGAAGTCTCCAAATAGCAAGGGTGAAACTTCATCTTCTTTCCTCCCACACCTTTCCTTATATGGGAAACACCAACTTCCAGGTAACCATGGCCTGTAAGAGGATTCCTCCTCTGCCCTTCCCCTCTCTCAGTTCCTAGAGCCACTTCCCTTTTCTTTCTTCCTCTTAAAACTGTGAATCTCTCAGTGTGTGTGTGTGTGTGTGTATATATAAATATATATATGGATGCCTCTCTTCTGCATTTCTTTTTTCCTTGTAAAGCACCACAGAACAACTCTTGTATGATCTGGCCTAAAAGGCAAGGACATTTTCTTGACCTTCCTTCTTAAACAGGTAACAGCTGTGGCTATAACTCAGCTTAAGTCAGGGTTCAAGATTAGGGTTTTTCAAGCAAGAAAACCACTCTCAACTGCTTGAGAGTTACTCCTTTTCCCCAGCATAACCTGGAGAAGGAGGTAGCTACTGAGCCTCCACCTGAGAATAAGGTGCCTTTACACAAGCTTAGGCTAACTGGAGGCATCACTGCAGCAAATGGCTTGAGAAGATAGAAACTGGAGACTGGAGTCATGTCATTCAGGGGTCTGAAGATGGAGAATGTATAACCCTATGTTAACTGCTGCATCTTCAGGTAATTTTTCTCTTCTGGTAATGACTCATTCATTTATAAACCAACGTCAGTCACTTTTCTAACCTCATTGCTAATAAGCAGCAGAGCAGAAATACTTTCTAACCAGAAAATGCTCTTCAGTGTAACACAGCTTTCCAGTACCACTGTGCTGGGGCCTAAAACTTGTGAACCTAATGAATGCACAGACATACACAGTAAGCTTCCTCCATGTTACATTTACATCTCTTGCCTGCACTGAGCAAATGTACAGGGGGAGGTAAAAACCTGATAGGATTTAAATACATGGTACTTGAGCAAAGTATCCCTGAAATCCTGTGAAAACTGTGTTGCTAATGCTTTTTCATACTCAGGAGAGGATGAGGAATCTCACTACTCATAATTCTTTTATTTTCACACTTGGAGCACCGATTTCATCCCAATAGCCCCCCACCTCATTTTGCTTCTCAGCAGCCATCACTGCCCTGACCCAAACATGCACTGAAATAAATGTAGGAAGACATAGAAAATGCTACTAGTGTGTAAGAGTGACTGCAGTGCACTCTCCTTCACTGGCCACCTATTGCTGGAGCAACATCTGTGGGTCACCACACCACTGCTCCTGTGAGCTGCTGCTGTTTTGTCATCGGAGCTGAAAAGAAGAGCACTCTCTCCCTGCTCTGCTTCCTTTGCACTTGGTGAGGAAGTGACTTGAGTGGGAGGAGAGGAGGAAGAGCAAACACAAAACCACAGAAGTAAGCAACTAGAAGCAGAGACCAAACTTTATGCTTTTCCTACACGTGCAAACAGCTGTCTCTGACTGCAGCTGGCTCTTGCTGCAGCCCTGTGAATTGTACCTCCACTCATGTTGTCGCTGCAGAAGCAACTGCTCGTCACCGTCCTGAGCTTGGTCATGTCCCAGCCCCTGGGCTGAGCACAGGTATCTTTACCAAAACACAGTATGTCTTTTACATCCTACAGAGATGGAGTCAGAGTGCTACAGCCAATAGCTGCAATTAGAAGGGTTTTGATTTCTTGTAGGTAAATAGCTCTTTTTAAGTAAAACAACCTGGCCATTTGCAGCTGTTTCAGGCTTGCCCTGGTACAATAAATACAAGAGTGACCTTGATTTTTCACATCATTTCGCCAGGCTGC
The DNA here is from genome assembly GCF_000691975.1 of Corvus brachyrhynchos. Classification (NCBI taxonomy): domain Eukaryota; kingdom Metazoa; phylum Chordata; class Aves; order Passeriformes; family Corvidae; genus Corvus; species Corvus brachyrhynchos. The sequence goes on along the minus strand of NW_008239139.1, from coordinate 613,837 downwards.
AGCCTTAACAGGACTTACTGTGTTTACAAAGCTTAAGAGAAGAAAAATAGACAGCAGGAAATCCTGTGACAGGCTTGTTTTGGTGGTGATGAGAGAGAAACAGTAGCAGGAGAAGAAAGGAGAAAAAAAAAACCCCATAAACCCAACACCTGTACTGTAGCCAACCTACAAGTGGGGAGAGTGTGACTTCCAAGCCACTCCCTGATCTTCACAATGCTACTGAAACTACTCTGACAGCAAGTATAAAGAAGGTAGGGATTAGTTTAGGATTCCCTGCTGGGTTTAAAAGAAAAAGGTTTGTGATGTTAATGTTAGAGTTCCCAGATGACTTCAGGTGGTAGTACATGGACTGGTAACAAGCGTATTTGCACACTGCCTCCTCTCTGCAAGCCCTCGAAGAAAGCACGAGGGAACTCCAGCTTAGCCCCATTTGAAGTGTTATTTGTTTCCAAATGGTAAGGTATTGCTTTTGGGGAGGTCAGCCCCAGGCCTGGAACTACGTGGCACTGGGTGGTGCAAATGCCCACAGAGGGAAGGTTTGTTTAAACGTGTAAGTTATGGAGTAGATAGGGTGGAGGGAAAGGGGAGTACAGTTCCAAAATCATGTCCCTCTGGAGGTGATGTGAAGAAGGATGACATGAGTTACCCCAGTTTGGGCAGGACCTGTGTCAGAGCTGGTGGTTGACCACTGAGCCCTGGTCAGCAGCCACATCACCGTGGCTCCTCCTTCTGTTTCCTGCCCGCACAGCACTGCCTGGGCTGTGGGCAGTGCCCCCGAGGGTGAAGGGGGCTGCTTGCATCCAGAGGGCTGCCTTTGCCTTTGAGGGGATCACTGATGTGCTTAAAAGCTGCAGCAGCCTTGGGAAAACAACACTTACCTTCTTCTCCCCCGGTTTTGTTTGCTCTTTTACACCAGACCCAGAGCCCCTCACCCGAGGGGTGGCACCAGCTGATGGAAGAACAGTGCTTCCAACCCTGGTACCTGCCTCTGGCTGCTGTTCACATACTCATCTCTGATCCACAACACCCCTAATGAATTGATCCCTGCCAGTGGACACACAGGTTCCTTCCTCTCCAGCCACTGAGACAAAACTGAGATCTGCAGGAGTAATTACTGTCAGTGCCTTGTCTTTGCCATATAGGAGCTGTTGCCAGAGAGAGGAGAGGGGACTGAAGGGTTTGGCTCAGCACTCAGTTGAGATATTTGATTTTCCACCTCTCAGACGCAGATGAAGCAAAAGGAAACAGCATGACAGTTCTCCCTTCCTTGGTCTACCGAAGACTTCTCTTTGCTGGGAAAAGGCTCCCTGTCAGGTTCCTTGCAAGCAGCCCTTTGTTACAAATCTTCTTGGGCCTGGAGGCACGTAACTGGGAATATTTTATCCATTTAGTTAATAAATAAACAAAGCCCTCCTGTGTTAGATGGCCTTTCTGACTCCACACAGGGATGCAGGGCTCCTCTCGGAGAAAGGCCAGCATCATGAGCTGGAGCTGGGCAGGGAGGTGCTGTGGCGCCTCAAAGAAAGGGGCACATTACCAGCTTTGATGAGATAAAGGAGGAGCTGGCATGTCTGCTCAGAGCAAAATAAAACGTACTACGGAAATAGTAAGATGGTTTTAGCAAAGAAAACACTAGGGAGGGTCTAGTCTGAGGAGATTGTTCAGGCTGAAACACAGGCTTTTCTGTTTTAAATTAGAACCCAGATAGGGAATACAGGCAGAGTGACTCTTCTGTTGGATGCACCATGAGCACAACGCTGATTTACCATCCCTTCTCCGAGGTGATTTATACACAGATGAACTTGGCAAAGAACTATCTTTGCTTGAGTCCTGTAAAACCAAAAAACCAATCTGGCCTGACTATTCCAAAGGTGGGCCAAAGCCAAAAGCTTTCAGCTAAATGTCTCTAGCCTTCCAAGACTTGGTGGTCTGGGTACAATAAAACTGAGATTCAATTAATCCTGATTTTGGTTTTGG
>NW_008239139.1:564587-611628 GCF_000691975.1 Corvus brachyrhynchos | reverse complement strand
CTGCTGAATTTCGACTCTGAAAAAAACATCTTCAAACTCCAAGTGTCCTTGGGAAAGAAATTAACAACTGCTTAAAATAGTATAGCTTGAAGTCTGCTTTCCTCCACAAAGTCTTCTGCAATGTATTGCCGGTTTTGCAAGCCTGCAGTCCTACCAGGCGTGATCGTCACCAAGTGAAACAGAGCTTAGACTTCAGCAATGAACTTTGTGGTTTCACTCCAGTCCTCACAAGAAACTTTCCTTCTCAAACCACCCTGCGCTTTACCTTGGCGAGGCAGAGCCAGTAAAGCAGTGAATTTTGCAGGTAGGACTGAAATGGAACGATGTGGCTCCCACAGCTGCAAAAGCAGTCAAATCTGAGATAGAAAAGTTTTTGCAAGTCCAGAATGGCAGAAGATTTTGAAATACAAATGCATTACACTGTTATACAAGGACATACCAGATGCCAATTCAGTGAGTAAACAAATAAGCACAGCCCATCCCTGTGTCATTACAACTGCCTCATTTAAAGGGCAGTTTTGACCAGAATGACACATTTGTGAGTCACACAATGGGGAACAGGTTGTGACTTTGCTCAGAAATCGTCCTTGCTTTGGCTTCCTGTCAGCACGGCCGAGGGATGGATACCTGTCATGGCACAATGTCCATGTGTGGCAAGATGGATCCAGTTTAGCCCCCTGCATCCCTCAGACCTGCACTCACCCAGCTAAGCATGTAGAGCCAGTTAAAACCCACGCCTGCACACAGCCTCACTACACACTCTGTATGGGCGGTTGACAACATGCACGTAGCCTTTATGCATGCCTATTTTCTTGCAGCCTCTGAAACTAGACTGATAAACACCTCTTCAAACTGATACTCAGCTTCATTCTCTGTTATCCAAACATTCATCAAAGGCCATTTACCTACAAAGCACACATCTCAACCCAAGCCAGACAAGCCACATACCAAAAGCCTTTTGGAAACAAGGAACCAAACCTGAATTTATTCGCTAATAGTGAAGGGGTGACAGCCGTTATTTTATATCTGCAATATTTTGCAAATTCTGAAAGACTTAAATCTCATAAGGTGATTACACCATTAATTAGCAAAATATTATCATCCCTGAGGTGCCAACACAGTAGCTGTTTCAGCTGAACAGCAAAGAAAAGCCAAGAGGGCAAGGTAACAAACTGGTAGTGCCCCCATGAGCAGCCCGACTGCTCCAGGCACCCCCACGCTGCCACCTCATGACAGGAAAGCACTCTTGTTCCAACAAGGGATGACCTCAACTCTCTCTTTACCACCCCAACCACCCCCACCTCCCAGAGGGTAGTACCCCCTCTTCCACCTGGGTGCATGAATGGGGGCTCTAACAAAGGCGCCATCTGTTGCAGCCTGAGCTTTGTATTTCTCAGGATGTGGGTTTTCCCAGGAAGCTGTTCATACATGGCTTATCAACCCAGAAGGGATCTCTCTGGTCATTCATTCCTCTGACCCTCTGCAAAATGGATATCATAGAAACTAGCTCAATGATCTCCCCTTCCAACTGCAGCATGAAAAGGAGAAGGACAAAAATAAAATCCCAGGAAGATACCCTGTGATGCAGAGGCTATCACAGCTTTTTGATCCATTACTCTGTGAACAGGGCTTCATTTCTAGCTTAAGCATGTCTGGCTAAAACTGCCAAGTGCAGAGCCCTGCTCCTGCACTGCGAGCTGGGCAGAGCAGCCCTTCATCTTTAGCTTCAGTTCCTCACACAGGCACCTCCAGACCATGGCCACGTCACCACAAACCTCCCTGAAGGGTCAATAATCAGGCCCAGGTTGATGCAGCTGGTGGTAAGGGACAAGATGAAGGACTATGGTGACCGAGTGGACAGGCTGGGACTCCTCTCCCAAGGAAAGGACTTTTGGACAGCGACCAGTCAGGTCCTACACACGCTGGCTAAGGATACCATGAGAGAGACACTTTGCACCACAGGGAGTTCTGCACCACAGGCTGAAGATGGGTGAGCAGAAGAGGGATGATCCTCTTCACAGCACTCCCCTTTTAGATGACTACTCTGACCACAGACTGTGTCTGTGATGTCCTTTGTCATGTCAGGCAGGGCCCATGGTGTGACCTTGCTGGGGCTCATTCCCTTCTCTTGAGGCCTGCAGCAGGCACTGGCGACACAATGGCACTGCCCTCCCAGAGAGGGATTCTTGGCAGCGGGGGAGTTCCTGCAAAGCCCACTTTAGACCATCATGTTCTGCCTCCCATGGGCTCCCTATAGTCAGGAGCAAGGGAGACAGATCTCCAGTCTCCAGAGTACCACTTGTGGCAGCAGATCTAGCTTGGAGGAGGCTGTATCCTCTTAAGAAGGTTGGGAGCTCAATTCTGCTGTACTAAAGACATTTTGATACTTTTCATCCTGTTCTGTCACCTCAATGCTACCACCATCCTTCCAGAGAGCATTTGCTTAGAAATATCCCAGGTGGGATAGAGACAGTTCTGGGCTTGGGGCACCCAGTGAGGGCCCCTGAGCAGTGCCAGCAGCATGACAGCAAGTCTATTCACCATTCCTCCCACAAGAAACTTGGTCAAGGGATCCTGTTCATCTTCAGAGCACGTTACACGGCAGCAATGGCCAATCACTCATGGAAAGTCTGCAAGCAGCCATGGGGCTCTCTTGGTTTATGCAGATTCAGATCAAGAAAAAGCACAGAGTTTGTTTAAAGACATTTTGTCCTCTACCTCCAGGAGAAGAAAACAGACCTATCATTTACAGGAAGGGGAAGGGCCTTACACCGCTCTGAGAAGGAGCAGGATCCCACACACCTTTCAATCCTTCAAAGGATTTGGCCATCACATTCTCAAAAGTAGTGATACGAAAAAGAAAAAGCAGGTTGTTAATAAAATATGGAGACAACTTAGGAGTTTGCTCGCAAAAGTCCATGATAAAAAACCTCCAGCTGAAATCCAGCCTCTACTTCATATGCACGGGGCACAGGGCTTCTGTCCCTTCTTAGCACAACTGCTTAAGAGTCTGAGAGGTTTGACTAGTCTGAGGAAGCTTTTCCTTCACATCCAGCTTAAATGTGCCATTTCTTGAAGTCAGCCCCCCTTGTCTTTTATACTCTAGTAAGCAAAACAAGTGTCAATTAAATGGAAGACACATGAAATCTTTATAAAGCCCAGTGTTTCCCTTAGCATGAAAGTTCCTTCACTTTAGAGTAGAAGGGGTCTTACTCTGTGCTGTATTTTCCCCATCAGAAAATGAAGAAGAACATAAATTTTCCTCATGACTTGAATTTAGCTTAATCAGCAGCCCCCTGCTGATGTAATTCAACCCAATGAGATTTTTCTTTTTTTTTTCCTGGTGAGCTGCTGCCCCTTTTCCCCTCCTCCCACCAGTTCAGGCATGGAAAACAAGGAAGGAATTAGACAGACAGAACTTATTATCTGTATCAAGCTGCAGCTTCAGACTGGGCAGGAATAACATTTAAAATATAAAAAGCAAATTTTATCAGGCCTTTTCCTCCCCAGAGACTGCCACAAAAATATTCCTTGTCTGTCACTGAGAATGAACCATTTTTCTCTTTCATTTCTGCTTTCTGTCACACATTTCATTTTGGGTGCCCCTCCTAGCTAGGGACCCCTCCTAGGTCCCCCCTAGCTAGGGACCTAGGCTGCTAACACAGAATCACAGGTAACTCAGCAACAAAATGCCTGTATTGTCTTTCTTTTTTTTTTTCTAGTCTGTCAGGTAATTGCAACTCTAAAAGCTTTTGCATATTTACCACAGAAACATGTCTCTCCAGGACGATGGGACTGTCATCAGGTAGAGTATCTCATTTAATAACCCTCTTCTGAGGTATAAACTATTTTAGGGCTGGGGATTTTTTCCTGGCCTCCTTCAGAGCAAAGGACAAGCAGATAAAAATCAGCTGCTGCAGTGCTACACTATCGAAGTTCCTGTTCCTGTGATAATTAACTCTCTCCAAGCTCAGAGTTCAGGTAGGCTTTGCCACTGTGAAGTTTATGAAGTAGGAAAGAGGTCTGTTATCAACTCACGTTAATTGCTCATCCCCAGTCCTCCCCATGCAGACAGATTTCTTTCCTATTTACAAAGAGATCAACCACCCTGCTTTTCTGTAACCCATCTGATGAGCTGTGGATGCTGCCAGGACTGATTTTCATTAGAACAGTCATCAAGAAGGATCGCATTTTCTCTCCTTGCCCCTGTTTCACAGAAGTACAACAACAAAAATGTGGTCTGAACATTTCTAAATTCAGCTGTTATCTTAAGACAAATTCCCTTCACCCTGTTCACTATTTTCCCCCACCCCTGAGGCAGCAGTAGAATTGCTTTTCTTGGTCCCTAGGATGCTGAATCAAGCTGACTGGTACCAAAGAGAGGACCTGAGAACATCTACAGAGAGATTTTGTGTCTTGGAGTCAAGACAGAGGGCGAGGATGCCCCTCCAGGGGTTATGAAAAGAGGCTGCTCTGCTGAAACTGTTCAACAGACTGAAGAGGGCTATAGCTGGTTCACACATTTCACTTCAGGCACACCTCTGCAGAGGTCAGAACCCCATCCTAGCACATAACGAAGCCCCGTGAGTGGAAATCCACAGACAACAACAGGTCCTCAGTCCAACACCAAATCACTGACAATACTCATTCACCTCTACCAACAGCCTCCCACGTGGCCATAGGTGTTTCCAGCCTGGCCAGGCTGTCTACTTGCCTGGAGGAGAGCAGACAAGAGCCAGCCAGAATACTACTGTTGACTCACAGCCTGTGTGAAAACTAATCCTTGACAAACCATCTTCTGCATCTATACAGTCTTCCTGTGGGCCAACCTTGCACTTGTAAAGCCTCTGGTTTCATATATGAGTACAGACTGTAAGACACATTTGAAATATAGATTGATTGTTTAGGTTAAAGTAATTCTGAAATGAAGAACCTATACCCATTGACTTGGAATGGAAACATGGACATCCCCTCTTCTGGAAACAGTTCCAGAGAGAACAAAGTACTGATAGAAGTGAAAGGCTTTCTGAACTGTAGCTGGCAAACCCTATTTTTACAACACTTTATGATTATTTACAAACTTACAGTGGTTTTCAATGCAAGTAAACTCTAAGAGGTTACAACATGATTTTTTCTTATCATCAACAAGCCTTTCTACGAGCCATCTCTGTTTAGGATTAAGGGATGACTCTCATTCATTTAAATGAATGGAGGAAAATTTCCATAGGTAAAATACTTCTAGTAGTGTTACATGAGCCCGGTCTCTTACCTGTAGTATCTGGATTGAAGGTAGGTAGAACACACAGCTTTAGACACATGGCTAGCTGAACCAAAGTCTATGACCTTGACCCTATATGGCTGTCGGGATGGGTCTACCAGCATGATGTTCTCTGGTTTGAGATCAGCATGAATCAGTCCCAGGCTTTTCAGCTTCATTAGGGCAGTTGCTACCTGCTGGAGAATTGGTCGAATGTACTTAAGGGGCAAGGGACTGAACTTATTTTGTTTTAAGAAATCATAGAGGTTCTGCTCCAACATTTCAAATACCAAGCATGTGTGATTCTTGTGCTGGAAGCATTCATAAGCACGGACAAAGTTGTAGTCATCCGCACTTTCTGTGCTCAGCCGAGCCAGGATGCTCACTTCAATCTGGCCTTGCCGGGCATAAGAAGGGTGGTTTTTTAGGATCTTGATAGCCACAATCTCATTAGTGCCACGTTTCCAGCATTTGACTACTTGTCCGAAGGTTCCACGGCCAAGAAACTCTAACACTTCGTACGTGTTGGTCATGGAACAGAGCACCTCATGTTGCACCAGCTGGTAATCCCCTTCACTGTTGGAGCCACTGTTTTTGGAAGTGGCCGTGGAGGTGGTGGCGGTGGCTACAGTGGCCCCACTGGCATTGTTCTGAATCATTGGTGGATGCTCCTCGATAATCTGCACGCTGCTTGTGTTCTCAATCTCCTCACTCTTGCGCTTAAGTCCACATTTTTGGTAGGTGTCCAGAAGGCTCACAGTGCTGCGACGCATCAGGTTGTGTGGCCCGCCCAGTGTTTGCCCAGACACTGCAACCACACCAGAAGTGCTGTTGGCAGATGTAACCACGATGTGCCCCGTGCTTGCTGGGAAGATGATGGTCTGCTCGTAAGGGATGCTCGGATTGGGGATCTGGAGGGAGGCGTTGACGGCTGCTGCGGCGGCTGCTTGGGAGGACTGCACGTTCTTGCTCTGGTTGTAGACTTTGCTGTGTGTGCCGTACCCAGTCATATCCCAGTTCGAACTCGGCTCCACTTTCAGTTTCTTCACGCTACAGAAGGCACTTGACTGAAGGGTATGAGGAGAGAAAACTTGCACATGCGAGGCCATACCTGCAATACAACATCAGAGTGAAACCAGGGTCAAGATGCCTTCCCCAGCTTTTTCCATTTGCTCAGTGGCAGAAAAGGAAAATGGGATACGAGCTTCAGATACAGCACATGCACACACACAAAAAGCCAGTTCTTCCAGATATGTGTATTTGACGCAAATAAAATATTATGCTCTAAAATAAATCCTTACCCCGGATTGAACTGTACTAACATTCAAGATTTCTGCTCTCTTGCTCTCCCCCCTTTCATTTTTAATAACAGGAATGTACATGTTATTTTTACCTCCTCTGCCTAAAGAGACTCCTATTCCCATTGTCTCCAGGAATATATCTAGCTCTCTGGAAGAACTCATGTCAAATACCGCAAAGTATTCTGACTACAGAAGCCAAATCTCAAATCCTCAGGCTCATCCAATCTTAAGCAGTTTGGTGGATCTGATTTACGCTCTCCACTTATTCCCATAAAACCACCGTGTAGCTTCTGGCCTGCACAGAGTCAAGATGGGACCAGGAGATGATACACTGTGACAAAATGGAGGTGCATAGATAAAGTTGAGGAGCCAGAACAGAAGATGATGTTTCAGATTGCTTGCCAAGTCTGCGAGTGGGAATTGTGCACAATGCTACTCTGTGCTCAGGGACACTGGAGATGGGAGTTACACAACATGAGCTTCACTGTGTGCTCTCAGTGCTCCCAGATTTATAAAATTTTGTTCATCTATTCTTATTCACAGTGACAATGGAAAGCAGATCCCCTGGAAGTGAACAGCACTGATTATGAAGCAACATACACATTAGCATGTGGCAGAATTAGCTCCTTATATAGCTTTATTTTTACAGAAAAGACAAAAATTAATTAATTTTTGCAAGCTCATTTGGTTTCAGAAGAGTTAGTGGTCTTCTAAATCTTTATTAAAAAAACCCCAGACCATCAAAAAACAACCCCACAACCTCATAACCAAAGTGAAAATAATGTATCACTGAGACAGACTTACTGAAGGATTCTGAGTAATATTCCACTGAAACAGAAAATGTGCCTATTCAGAGGAAAAAGATGTGGTGCACAGAGAAGGGGACAGCTAAGTCCTGACTTGCTGCCAGCTTTCCCTGCCCAGGGTAGGGATAGGTCTGCTGGGGCAAACGTATTGTGAAGAACACAAATCCATGGGGATTCCTGGGGAAGGAGTCAGTGCCCAGCAGGAGTTAGAGCAGAAAGGCACAGCCTCCTTCACCCTTCTATCTGTCATCAGTGTTTCTTTTTAATAAACCAGAATGACTAGGGAAGAAAAAGACAATATGCTGAGCTGGCACCATTGTTGAATTATTAAGCACAAACATAACCTTGACTTGTTTTCAACTTTAAAAAGTTAAAAGCTGAATGAATGCTTCAGTAACAAAACCACAACAAACTCTGCAGTGCACATGGACGACTTCTTCATGTGGAGGCCTGACAGCATCTGACTTGGCCTCCTCATACTTCACTAGTTCATGTTCCTCTTCAGAAGATTCTCTGCAGCTCATGCATACACACTCACACGCACGTATAAATAAACTTACACACCCATACATAAAAATATGGATGTCACTCCACACTCACAAAGCTCAGTAGTCAAGTAAACAGTTCTAAACATACCCAACACTCTTTTCCAGTTAATTCCCAGCAGCCCAAAGGCCAGGAAGTGCTCAGGAGAGAGGTGGTGTGGTGAGCCAAAACCCACCATGAGTAACTACTCAGAAGTAACCAGCCAAGCAATCACTCCAGTTTGCTTCACCACCCCTGCCTTCATCCCTGCTGCAGTGACGAATTTACAAGGACGGGGCAGAAGCAAACGAAAACCCCATCAGGATACACGGGGAAACTCTCACCTGGGCTTGAACACGCAACACAACACCCTGCTGACCTCTCTCTAACAAGGAAGCCCTGCAAACCACAGCGCGCTGCCCTCTGCAGACATGACTCCTTGCTCTGAGGGGATTTCTGATTGTTTGCTGGCATTCTTTTTAACTCCACTACCCCCTGCTCCCCCAACCTCCTCGGCAGCAATTTCCAAGGTCTCTGCAACTGGGTACTCAGACTCCCTCCAGCTCCTTGCCCCTCTAAGTACCTTCTCTCCTCTCTCCTTTCCACAGGGCAATGATGCTGTCACGAATGCCATGGCATGTGGCAGGCAGCGAGCTCGAAGAACTGCAGCAGTGCTACTCAACTTGTCATCCTGGACACAAAGATCGCATGTGAGTGAGCCAAAACCATGTTTGTTTTTCCACTGATTAAGAAGAATCACGGTGTTCCTTCTAGTACAGTACTGACCTGCCTGGAGAGAGGGGGTGGTTTGATGTATGTTTTCCCCCTGGACACGAATAATATGGCAGATGTAATTGGTAACATATTGTGGACCTAGCAGAGGTGTAATTTATAGTTTTATGGCTTTCATTCCACAGTGTGCTTGAGCAATCTCTCTTCGTACAAAATAAGAAGGGAAAAAATGACTGATGCAGAACAAGGAGAGACGTTCTTCTCGCACGATCCTCTAAAGATAACACCAAAAGTCTGAGGCATAGCAAATTAAAGTCAAGGATGTGAAGCGCAGCAGCTGCAACTTTCTCAGTGCCACTGTAAAAATCAGGATAATCACCACCATTAAGGGACAGACTTTCAACTGGTGCAAACTGGCAGGGCTCCAGTTGATATCAGCTGACGCTAAAAACAAGGTCAGCAGTCACTCAACATTGTCAATGTCAGATGGCTGCCTGTGCCCTTTGGTGAAACGAGTTGTTGTTAGGGGCTGGTTTCCACATCGACAACCAGCCCCTTGCTGTCCCTGAGACACTGCTGGCAGCCTCAGCAGAGGACAGGAACAGGGGATAAACACTGACTCACCCTGGTACCCCAAAAATGGAGGGGGTGGAGGAAGCAGTGCTTCTGTGGATAAAGAGAGGACTTTGGACTCTTCTGCTGCCAGTGCTGCCCTTCTCAGAGGCTGTATCTCATCACAGAAAAGGTTGCTTTTTTTCCCTAAAAAAAGAACTATGCAATCTTCTTCCTTACATCCAAAATTATTTTCTCATGTTTGAGGTTTTAGGGGCACGCATTGTAGGGAGAATAACTCAGTGAGTTCTTCAGCATAGTCCGATACCTAGAAATTACAGGCTGATTTGACAGCTTGGTGATAGGAAAAGGCAGCTTCTGCAGCAAAGTAATTTTTATTGCAAATTTTCCTGTGCAGTTAATGCGAGAAAAACACAATCCTAAATTTCCTGGGGACACAATAAAACTGTGCTGGTGGCATATTCTTTTTTTCAAAAAGGATTTTTGCTCCATGGCAATAGCAGGAACAATAATAAATGTGAATAAAAGTTGGATGGTTTTGTTACAGGAATCAAATTCCTCATTACAGCCTGTAATATGATTTACACCTTCAGCCTTTTGATTACATAGGCTGACAACAGCTTGCCACAATGTCCATGAGGAAACAAGCCGGCAGTAATGGGGTGATCCATGCCAGCCCAGTGACACTGATGTCTCAGAGACAGTGGGGACACCCCTGGGGAGTGTTCTTGCTCCTGGGGTCTTGGAAAGGCAGAGGGGCCATAAGCTGCAGAGAGATGGAAAATGGGATGTTTCACTTGGGAAAAGTTCTTTTAACCCCCCACTCACAGGTCTGACAAGAAACCTGGGCAAGGTTGGGCCTCTCATATCATCTCTCTTCTCTACAGGAAGATTCCAGCAGTCACCTTTCTGCATTTTGCCTGGCATGCCCAAGGCTGGCACCTGGCTCCTCACCTTTTTGCACTCTGCCAGGAGTGGAGCGGGTGAGGATACTCAGGATGAGCAGCTCCGCCCACTGAGCACTCCTGCTCACCTGAAGCCCAGCTCAGCAGCCCCACCTACCCCACCAAAAGCTTTGGCTGGACTAAGCCAAGTGGCAACTCCAACTGAGCTTGGCATGGGTGCAGGGCAGGCACCTATTAGCCAGCCAGGATGCAGTCAGGACTCTGCAACAGCTAAATACATGTCCTGAAGAGTGTAGGTCTAAGTTTTGTATCACCCCTGAGCATGGTGAATCTCTGGGCTGGGAGCAGAATCAGGGTTGGGCACCATGCATTAAATAAAATTGATAGTTCCTTTCTTTAATAATGAGTTTAGTGTAGTCATTTAAAACTCTCACAAAACTGACAGTAACTGGATTTAATGGGGCCTCCCCTGTCCTTGATATGACTCACATAACTCCCCATAGCATCTACATGAGCTGAAGTAGGTAGTGTGCAGCTAGGGGACAGTGTTAAAACAGCTGGAACGACTTTTATTAAAAGACTTGAGGTTTTTTGTTCCTGAGAACTCCTCCCACGTCAGCTTTCACTTAATAATAATTTAGCAGGTGCTATTTACAATTCAGATGGCCCTCTTCTGCATGCACACACAAATCACGCAGCCGCCTCACTTGTACTTCTAACAGGTTTCAGGAAAGCAAATGAGGTAAAGTTCCCTATCCACCCACCTCACCCTAAAGGGCAAAAAATACACTTTGGGGACTAAAGAAGGAACAGTTTGAAAGTCACTGATGTTTTCTTCTGGTTTATTCCCAGCACTTACTGCTGATTTTTAAGTGTGGCCTTTGAGGTGGCAAGAGACCAAGCTGGTGCCCTGTATTAAGTAGGAAGTCAGACCTTCTGCAGTACCTGCAGATCTGCCAGTGCTCTGTAACCAGAGGCTGCTTCCTGGCTGCTGCCAGAATGACAGTGCCTGCTTGAAAAATACTGTAGAAAGCACATGGCGTGTGTTCAGCATATAAATGATGCTCACAAGACAATACTGAAATAAGTATCTTCCACTTCTCCCCAGAGAGGCACAAGCCTGCAAACCCATATACATGCCCAGGTTGAGAAGGAAATGAAAAGGGGATCTGTCAGGTATGGCTAATGCATTGCACCTTCAAAATAGCCATGTCTCAAGCACAGCACTCTTCTTCACAGTGGCCTTGGTGTGGTTCCTTTGGAGGCATTGTCCCCAGCACCACTGCACTCTCAGAACCTCCTGAAAATTCATGTCCCTGGAGGCTATACAAATTCTTTCCCTTGTGCTCCAAATGTTTGGAGACAACCTCAAAGCAGAGCTCAGACCTCAACAACCTCAGCTCCTTCCTGTTCCTGGTGAGCATAAGATGTCAAGGGGGCCTTCGTTCCAGGTGAAAATCTCCCTGCCTTCCTGCTCTGCTTTTCCTGTCCTGCTAGTAAAACTGTCTCAGCCTAATTAGTAGTTTTCTAAATGCCTATGTAGTGCACAGCAGTCCTCAAAGATGTAAGATGTGACAGAGCCTGTCCCCTGCACTGCTCCAGACCTGGATTCACACGGCTCCAACCTGCCATATTTGATCCATGTCCTGTGGCCAAACGAAAAACAAGACTTCCCAATGCGCAGCATAGCCACAAACAAAACCAAATGGACAAAGCCGAGCACCCATCTCCCTCCCTCTCATCCCCACCCAAAAAGCACATCCCTGCAGAGCAATGGCCAGGGCACTCTCACCATCATTACCTTCAAACCCCTTATCTCCCTAACATCCCAACTGCCCTCTTACATATCCCTTTCCTGCATTTATAGCATCAACAACCCTGCCTACTATTTCATTCTGCACGTCATGACTTTCCTTTAGAGGTATGATGAAAATTATTGACCTGGACTTACTTAGTACTCTTGAGCATGGAGGTGGTGTAGGCAGTTATTCCTTATCACAGCCTGATCAGGTTATTTCGGCATGTGGCTCAGGATACTGTTGTCTCTCCTCACAAACCATCTTTATTCCCTTCCTCACTCTCCCTTTAACTTCTTAAATCCAGGGCAGCTAGTCTGCTGGCTACTGAAAGCTTTCTTATGTGTAATTTAGAAACATTACGAATCTTATTCATCCTTTTGGTGTGGGCACAGGGGCAGATGAGCCTGGATAACAAGCTATGGGCTTCTCTGACATATTCCTGGTTTTAGGCACATGAAGCAAAATCTCAGGACAAATACATACATTTACATTTGAATACTTTATTACACCTCAGTGCAAGATTCTTTCAGGGTCACCTCCATCTCCCACTGGAATGAACTGCAGTAATGACAAGAGATATTACAGATTTCCTCAGTTAATCATGTGACTAGTTTATGTTTCACATTATAGTTAATTAACTATGCAACACCTGAGGACACAGGTTAAAATATATCTCACCAGAGGCTGCCCCATCGCTTCCCTGTAGATGCTGCAGCAACTGGATCTGACACCAATTTCTAGATCTCGGCGTGAGAAGGTGCAGCAGTCCTGAACTGAAAGATAACCCCTAGATACCTTCTTATGGGAAAACCTGGCACAGCTGGAATAGTGCAAAACTTCTCTCCAGGATGCCTCAATGTTACTGAGTGGAAAGCAAATGAAGACAGCAAGTGAATACAATTTAATAGTCTACAGCCTTGACAAAACAGAGCCAGACCCCAGTAAGTAAACCCCCTTCAGTGTATCTGTCAAAGCAGGCAGAAAGATTGTCACCTCCACAGGAATCACGAAATGACACTGCAAATGCTCTACCAAGATGTCAAAGTGCTCTCCAAACATAAAGTGAGAAACCTGGGAGTCTGTGGTGCCCATGTCAGGTCTCTGGGGCTTGATAAGGCAGATCACAGCCCTACCAGACGTAGCTTCCTGAGCAACAGTACTCCAAGCTGTGGAGGACTTCTGGAGTCCCAAGAGCAAAATGAGGTGATAAACAATAAAGACGAGGCAGGGGCAGCACCTGAAAGCCTTCAAGGTCTGGATGAGAGTGTGAAGGAACTTACACACAATGTAAGCATAAAGGTATTTTAGGAAAGTGGGTGTCAGGGAAGTCAGGTAGAAGTTTTACAACCAAATGATCAGTACTCCCAAGGGCCTCAGAGGAGAAGGAAGTCTGCTTGGGAGTCAGAGATGGGATGAGAAAGAAAGAGCAAGATGAAATCAGACAGGTGGGATTGACAGAAGCCCTGCTTTGAAGCTTTATCTTTGGAGGACACTGAAGGATGTCTAACAAATGCTTTGCTGAAGAAATCCCTCTTTCAGATTTCTTGGAGAGAGGCCCAGCAGAGCTGAAGCAAGTGTGGAACGCCTGGCCGGAGCTGTGCTGCAGGCTGCTGGGGGACCTAGGAGCAGCACCACATCTGTTTAAAGAGCTGAAGACTGCAGCAACACCCACAGCACCACGCAAAATGAGGCGTGACATGCTGAGGCTCCTACAATGCCATGCCTGAATGAACTCCTGAAGCACTGGGTACAGCCAGAGGAGATGGGGAAAGCAAGCTACCAAGGAATGTTTCCTCATCCTGAAGCCAAAATGGAGCCAGATGAGCCCAAAAGCAGTTACTCACATCAATGTGCCAGGTAGGACTGTTTGGCAACATCGTATGTGTTCTGGCCACCTTCCTCCTTCCCATCTGTCCTCTACAGTCACAAAGTGGAACAAACAGTAACCACGGCATTTCCACAGCACCCAAAGATCCCTCTGTAGAACTGTACAAGACAGTCTCTGCAGTAAATGTGAAACTGTCCTTTGTTTGCCTTGTAGTCCAGCCTAATGTCTGCATCCCTACAATTAACCTCCAAGCAGGTCTATAAGGCAGAAGCCTCTAGATTCCAACAAGCTCCATCTCTGATTGCTACCTGCTAACAGAGCTGCATCCTGAAAGCAGAACTGAAAGAAGGGTGATCTTGGCATGGCTATGCTTTCCAGGCAGCATGGCTCAAGTCACTGCTGTTCATCTTCCAAACAGGAGATGACCACAGTACCCCATCTTACAGGGGAAAGAGCGACTTTCTCAACCTTCCTGACCCCAGACTTCACTGGCCATCCTACCTGGCTCTCCATTACCTTAGCTCCTGGGAGAGGGCACCAAGGCCTCTCAAAAAGGAACCAAAATGAATCAGGTTTACTTTGCTGCTCTGGTTGTGCTCCCCTCACCCACACAACACTGGCATATTCGAGGCTTCTCACAACTGCCTAGTGGAAAGGTCATTTTGGCTTTTTCCACGATGGCTGTCTCCCCACCTGGATGACTTTCCACTTGTAAATATTAACTTTGTAATGCCAATGACTCCAACTGGCCTGCAAGTGTGGTGAAACCACAGGGAATGCCTGACACCTCGCATAACTCACTTGTTAGAAACAACACTACTTGTGAAGGCAAGACATGGGCAAGGCTCACTGGAGTCTCTGGCTGAGCCTCTCACTCCCACAGGATTTTTTCTTAAGTGTTTTATTTGCAAAGAGGCCACTGCATGACATTCAGCCCTTGCTTTGTTTACGAAATCTGAAACTCAGATCAAGCTCTAGATGGGTTGAAAACATCAGTTTGCCTATTCACAAGGTCCCTTCTTTCATTTGATTTCCATCAGGATACAGACCTGCTGGAGAGAAACAAGCCCCTGGTGAGGTCTGGATGGAATACACAGGATCTGGGCTGCAAAGGAAGATGGAGATGCAAGGAGAAAAGTGGGGAAGCTGGGCACAGGGTTCTGCCAAAGCAGAAAATTGAGACAGACTGATTTGTTGGCCTCCTGACAGCCACATACCACTTTCAAGTAAGAATGACCAAACACAGGACCTACAGCACTCTCAGACATTGAGGGCTATGGGGTGTTTTAGGAAATGAAAAGATACTGCAGGTTGATCACCTGACCTCCAGTTTAAGGAGTTGCAACAATTCTGTAAGTAACCTGCCTTCACATCATGCCACAAACACACACCTGACCTGCACAGAGAAAAGACTTCAGTTCCTCAAGGAAACACACCTTGAGCATTTTTCACCCTGTCTTCCAGACTTTATCTTCCTCATCACTTAGGCCAAGAAAACATCCCCAAAGTTATGGGCAAACAGTCAGAAACCTTTCCTTGCTGTCACCTGTGGCTTTTGGTTTGCATTCCAAAGTAGGGCTATAAACCCAGAAATGCATCATGTGAAACAGGCCATGAGCTGGGACCAGAACAGGCACAGTGGGACTGAGCCAGCTGGCCCAAAGCAAAAACCATCAAGGAGACACAGGGTGCAGGATTCAGATGTGGATTCATTTCTCCCGAAAACAACTGTCTCTCTTGGTCCATTCACCTTTGAGACTGGTGAGTGGCTCTTGTAGGAGACCACGGAGACAGAGAGCTGCTGCAGTCTCCATGAGAATATGGTGTGTTGACAGGTTTATGTGTGGGAACCAGTGATTCCGTTTGCTATATTTGGGGTTGTACTGACCTCTGTCATACAAAACACGTGGTCACGCTCAGGCACACATAGACATGTAAACACTTGCACAGCCAGATGACCCACGAAGGCAATGAATGTCATAATCTCCAAAAGAAATGAGTGATGCTACCCCAAGCAACCCCCCAGAAGTGCCTCTGGACGCCTGCACCAGCCTCACTGCTGGCTGGCTTGCTGGGGCTGGTGCACACCTGATCTCCCACTGTCTTCACAGCAACTTTATTTTTAAGCAAGGTCTAATAGGACAGAGGCCAGATCAGCGTGCAGAGAAGAGGCCTGTTTGGCCAAGGAAGGACAGCCTAGGTAATGTACAAAGCTCTTGCTTACACAGAAGAAACTCCTGATTTAGGCATAGGGGATAAACTACATGAAGGATTTTAGAGCCTTGAAGAGTAAACATCCAGAAGCTCAGGAAAGGCTATCTACTTGAGAAAGGAGGATATAAGTCTCTTGTGTGTGATGAAGAAGCTCAGGGACAGCACTAACAGCCTACTCCCCCTCAAAGCTCTAAAAGAAAAGAAATCAGTCCAAGGGAAGTCATTAAGAGAAACAAAACAATAAAAATCTCCACCTGTATCAGCAGAACTCCCTGGCTACCATCAGTCTCTCCCCCAGGTTTCTCTTTTGTGCAGGATATGATTATTTATTGACATATTTATTTACTCAGCTCTGCAGTGCTTAACACCATGGCTGCTGGGCTTCTTGCACTGTCAAAATTAGAGCATGACAGAAGAGGAGTGAAGCTAAACATGGACATCCAGTGTGACACAGGCCAGATGCCTTCTGCAGTGCAGCCTGAGGCCCACTGAGACGGGCTAGACTGGGGGACCCCACAGCCAGCCTGGACAATAAACACTCCCTAGGTGTGACTTTACTCCAGATCACTCAGTGCTTTCAAGAACCTGCACAGTGCCCTGCAGAGACCCAGGCACCAGAGCACACTTCAGGCCCTGTACAAGCGCTGACCATGAGTACCTGCTGTGCGGCACTTATGGGTAAGGCACCAACAGCTGAAACCAAACCTGCAGAACCAAAAATCCACAGTAGAAAGGAGAGATGGCTGCAGATGACAGACTAGCTAAAGGGGCTGTCAAGCCTTCTTCTCATTCCTGATCCTACATTTAAGAGTTGACATGCCACTTTGCACTTCCAGCAGCATGCAGCCACTTGCCCCACCTCTTCATAAACATCTTTTTGGCACTGCTGCATCTGTTCTGCAGCCATGTGCTTTCAACACAGAACATTCAATTCTTTCCTTTTCCTATGCAATGGAATGAAAGGATTGAGCTTAGATGTAGTGGGACAATGAGTTCAGAATCACCAACGTGTCGGTGATGTCGCAGCCAAGCTGTCCACAGTCACATCTATGGGTTTTGACTAACGATGTAAGGGAAGTCTGGCCAAACTGAGTCATGGGGGAAAGAAGAGTTTCTGTGAAAATAAGCTCTGTATGATTTTCTCACAAGGAGCCAATACAACACTGTTTCCACAGGTTCCAGAAAAAACAGATTAGCAACAACTTGTGGTCAAATCACAAGAGCTCTCAATAGGTTCAGGAGAACCTTGGGCATCTTAGCTTTGCGATAGTCATAGGAATGACTAGGGAGTAAAATGGCCTGGGGTGAGCCTATGGGTTTTGCTACAAAAATTGTGATGCTCCCAGCAAATGAGAGGGGGAAACTGCCATAAAAAACCCACCCCAAACAAAAAAAAAACAGCCAGGGGAATTTAGTACCAAAAGTCCTGTGAACTTTCATCAGACCTTATGTACTCAAAACTCACTGAGAGCTTTCCAACATCCATATGGATGAAAAGGAAGAAGAGACTGAAAACTAGATTCAGCAGAAGCACAATAACTGTGTAAAGAATTTCAGTGGGAAGCAGCAAGTTTACAACCAGCACAAATGCCCAATTAATCCGATGTTTGCAGTACTCCTTTGTGGACACAGTCCTTGGTTTTGGTCATTTTTCGTATCTGAAAATAGCCACGCTTCCCTCTTTACTCCTTCCTGGGCTCATGGGAGACTGAAATGAGTCACCAGAGGACCAGCTGAGTCATCCAGCCAAATCTTGGAAAGCAATACAAAATATGTGGTCATCACATCCACAGCTAAAATGTGGATGACGGCAGTACCCCTAGTAACCAACCATGCATTAGGCACAAAGGGCTGGAGATCACTGACACTATGAGCTGTTACTCTGAGCCAGGCAGAAGAATGCCTTAAATGAAACCAGGACAATGCAAAACAAGAGCTGACAAACATGGCCGGAAAGCAGCCCAGTGGAAAAGGACCTGGGGGTGCCGGTCCATTGGCAGCTAAACATGAGCCAGGAGCGGGTCCAGGTGGGCAAGAAGGCCAGTGGCATCCAAATCAGAAACACTGTGGCCAGAAGGACCAGGGCAGGGACTGTCCCTCTGCAACTGGCACTGGTGAGGGTGCACCTCAGATCCTGTGTTCAGTTCTGGGACCCTCACTACGAGAAAGACATGGAGGTGCTGCAGCATATCCAGAGAAGGCAGTGGAGCTGGTGAAGGGTCTGGAGAGTAAGTCCTATGAGGAGCAGCTGAGGGAGCTGGGGTTGTTTAGTCTGGAGAAGAGGAGGCTCAGGGCTAACCTCATTACTCACTACAACTACGTGAAAGGAAGTTGTAGCACATTAGGATGGGGATGGTCTCTTCTCCCAGGCAACCAGCAACAGGACAAGAGAAAACAGCCTCAAGTTGTGCCAGGACAGGTTCAGGCTGAACATCAGGAACAATGTTTTTCCTGAAAGGGTGGTTAAGCACTAGAATGGGCTGCCCAGGCAAGTGGTGGAGTCACCATCCCCAGAAGTGTTCAAGAAACTACTAGAATGGCACTTAGTGCTGTGGTTTAGTTGGCAGGGCGGTGTTCAGTCAAAGGCTGGATTCGAGGATCTTAGGAGTCTTTTCCAGCCTTAATGGTTCTATGGCCACTGGTTCTGCACCTGGCACAAAGCCCTTCTCCATCCAGTTTCCCCATTCCAGTGGCATTAGGAAAAAGGGATGGCCATCTCCATCTTCCAGATCATGAGATATTCCTAGCCCATTTTCCAGCTTCTGTGAATCTAAGTCCTAATTTATTCAATTCCTTTAGCGTATCATCAAAACTTAACAAGACCTATTTCGATATGCAATCTCCCTGACAACCAAATAACTGTGACCTTTTAAGAACACAGGTCCATATTTCATTTTTATGTCTATTATCTGCAGAACAAAAGGAAGTGGGGCAGTTGCTTCTGGGCACAGAAACTGTATTTACCAAGCAGTTTTTTTATGATGATTACAAAAGTTTAACGAGTGAATTCAGGACAGCTGTCTCTCCGTGCTCTCATGGAACAACAACCCCGATTGGCAGCGGCTGGGTCACACTACGCAGCTGCTGGGGGAACCCTGTCCCTGCACAGCTCACTGTTACTCCACAGACCTCGTGCCACAAGCTACAGCTGAGCCAGGCATGGAGGACCCTGAAGCACCAGGGAGTTACAGGGACAGCACGTGTGGCACATCAATAGTACAGGCCCCTCTGTGGCTCACCCAGAAAATCCATTGGCTGGAGGTTTCCAGCGACACTCCTTTCATCTGGCCAAGCACCAGCAAATGGTGCTCAGGGACTACACGGCATCGAACAGGTTTTCATGAAACTGCTCAAAATTTCCCAACTAATGATGGCACTCCTGTTTTGCCTTGATCCTTCCTGCCAGCTCAGCCCTGGGTTTCAGCAAGGCCATGATGTATTCACCTTGCTGTGCCTCTGCTCCCAGCCCTTTGCACCTTCACTCCTATTTCCTTTGCCAAAAAAAACCCCACTTGAAAACAAAGGGAAAAATAAGAGCTGAAAGGTTCAGGTGGTCATGAGTGAATGACGAGCTCCACAAGACAGAGTAATGCTTGAGCCTTAAGGAAGACAGATGTCAAACATATATAACTGGTATAAACTGGTGTAAAAAACAGGTTTAAGTGAAATTCAAGTAAAAATATTCAAAAGCTATTAAAGTACCTAAAATCCATGGTGTTTTGATCCCAGAGTTCCTAAGAACTTCGTATTATTTAGTCTTTTAAAGGCTCTCAGTGGTAGAGACTCCAAGCTGTTGAAATGTTAACTTATTCCATGCTCTGCAGAGACAGAAAATAAATGTGAAACTAGATCCTGACATCACCACTAGATCCCAAAATTGACCCTCCTGCTTTCTGCTCTGCCTGCTCCAAAGAACATGCTATTCCTGGAGGAGCTTTAAAAAATAAAGCCCAAGCAAGTGTTCTCATGTCCTCTCCACTTCCCAAAGCTAAGGCAAGCAGCTTGCTTGAGTGGCCCTCCCACGCACATCACCCTCTGTGTCCTGGCACTTGCAAACAACTCTGCACCAGCCCCACAGGCTGGCCTGGCACCAGCCACGAGCAGAGCAGCAACCGCAGCGCGCAGCTCAGCACACTCGAGCTACAATAAACCTGTCAGACTGCGCAAGACATGAATCATATGGACTGCCACAACAGCAACCCAGCGTGTGCAGCCTTGCTAAAACAAACAAACAAACAAACAAACAAACAGACAACCCTAAGACATCCCAAAATACAGATGTAGGTAAAAGGCACTCTCCTGAGGCTGCCAGTACAGTTATACGACAGGGCTTGCCGGAAAAATATACATTCTCCTCACTTGTGACAACTCAGAAATGTTTCAGCAGAGCTGTAGTAGGGAGCCAGGGGAACACAGGACCAACAGAGTCTCTTCTCACTGGGAAACTGGACCCTGATCAAGCAAATGCCTGGGTTTCCTGGGATGCTGAAAGTGAGAGAAAACACCTGTAGCAAAGGCTACTGCTCATCGGTCACCGAGGGATGTGGCTGCAGAGGTTGCTCCGGGCCTTTTAGAAAACACATCTCTGAATGTACTTAGCTGAAGGTGATGCTTCTCCCACACTGGCTGGGAAGTTATGTAGGAGAAACAGCAGCATCTTTTCCTGCTTAGGGTTTCCCTGTAGTCCTTGGTACAGCCATGAGACTGAAGCATGGAAATAATGCTACAAGTGCATCTGAGGGACTTGCATGCTGCCTCTGCCCTTCGGGGCAGCCTTGGGAGTGCATGACTGCTCCATCGATGCTTGTGGGCCATCAGGGCATACTATTTCATACCATGAACCTGTGACTAATAACTACACTTTGGATGTACATGTATTTTTCACTTGTATCATTGCAATACAGTCAATGGGGATAGTGACCATTTCTCCATTCTGTTTTCCTCCCTGCTATTTAATGAACCTACTGTGTCGCCTCTTAAGCCACAGTCCTTCAAACACTTGCAGACACCCCCTCATCTTCCAACCAGCAACCACAAGGCTGTGACCCAGGAGATGAATTAGGCAGACATAAGCATAGGGGAAAGGTTTATGGCCTTTCTATTTGCTTTTCCTGGCAGATTCAGTCCAGAGACTTTAGCTTTTCCAGGTGACAAGTGTCTTCCAAGACAGTGTCTGCATCAGAAAATATTCTATAAAATCCTGATTTAACTGTTCCCCTAGGACAGCTGGCTAGACCCTCACATTACTGCCACATGTGCCTGTGTCTAAGCACATGAATTGTCTTAACTGACTTCATCAGGACAACTCATGCACCGAAAGCCCACTACATGTGTGCGTGTTAGCAGGAACAGGGCATTAGTCATCTACCTTGGTTTTTGAAAGGGCGTTTGTGTAGAAAAAAAAGCAAAAACCCTCCATAAAACTTGTGGGTACAATTCAGGCATCCAAGTGATACATTAATCTAAATTAAAACCCTCTCCTTCACTCTCCCTTTTAAAAAAGCAAGTTCTTCTCTACAAGTGTATAATCTGTAGTTAACCGCTGTTGACTGATTTCAAAAGACATCCTGTGGAAGGTAAAGTCTCCAGTACCTGTGCCCACCCCAGAAGCAGCACACTCAGAAAATCTACATTTGGTTTTCTTGCAGATTTTTCCTTCCCTTCCTTCTCCATGACTAGCAATATGCATAGCAAAACATGCTCTCTGCTCTTACCAGAGTGGCTGCTGCTGCTGCTGCTTCTGCTGCTGCTGCTGCTGCATGTTCTCCACCTGGAGTGAAAATTCTCCGTTGTCACGGCAGCCAACAGTGATGTCACAGACTGAGTATTGTGACTTCAGCTGGAAAAGGAGCAGCAGGAGCAGATGAACTCTGAAAACAAAGATATTGTTTTGGTGTAAACAGCCTTCACAAAAAAGAGGGGGAAAAAAGAAGGAAGTATATATACACATCTGACAATTACAGTTTTCTCAAAGAAGTATAAATAAATATATGATAAACAGAGTTCTCTCTAGGCAAGTATCTCAAAGGTCCAACAAAGTACTGAAAGAATTGTCATTTTGCTCCTGTTCTGTTAAGAAACAGGACCCTTTTAGCTTTTGAAATACACATTTTCTATTCTTTTTTTACTTTTGTTTTTAATACCTTCTTGTCTGGTCATTGTCCCAGAATAAGTAATCAGCACTGCTGTGTAAAGAAATAAGTCTCAGGAAATAATGCACATGTTTGCAAATGTTTCATTAACTCACAGGCAACTTGGAAGTACTGCCTGGATTCCTATGTGAGGGTGCTTGTTTTTCATATAGGTCACGTATTAATGCAATTTGAAAAAATTCTTAACTCCATTCAACCACATCCCCCTCCACCTTTACACTGAAATCCAGAGGTTGTAATTACACCCGGGAGCAGGAATAAATTAAAACAAGGGCTCCTGTTGCCTTGAACTCTTTTTTGGAAAGAAAAGCAATTCCATCTACCCTGCCTTATGTGCTCTGTCTAAGTCTGAACTCGGCAGGCTGACAGGCAAAGGGGCAAACAGGTTTTCATGAGTTAAGAGATGAAAACAAGTCACTTTCAGAGGTCAGAAATGGAGTAATGCATCCTATGTTCTAACATGTACCAGATCTTCAGAGGGGGATGTTGTCTTCACTACCTCACCTCCTGCCTCACAGAACATCTTCAGGCTGTGGCACCCCTGAGCTGCTCTGTGGAGTGGAGCGGGAGGGAGGACACAGGCACCTTATGGGTTAGACACTTTCCACCCCTTAGCAAGGGCTACTAAACAAGTGGCACATCATGACAGTAGGAGGGAGGGAAGGAGGGAAGGAGGGAAGGAGGGAAGGAAGGAAGGAAGGAAGGAAGGAAGGGAGGAAGGGAGGAAGGGAGGAAGGGAGGAAGGAAGGAAGGAAGGAAGGAAGGAAGGGAGGGAGGGAGGGACTACCATTGCTTGCTAAAATGCAATTCCCTAATGCTTGAACAACTGGAATAACCAGCCAGTGCTGGTAAACTGATGTCTGTCTTGACAAACCTTTCTGAAAATTCACAGGCAGAAGAAGGGGAAATACTTGGTAGGACTTCAATTATCACTTTCTCAGGGGACATCACAAATAATAAGCAATTCCCTCCCCAAAGTACCCCAATGATATACTAGCTTTACAGAAAATCATGCCTGAATATTTTTTCTGAAATATAAAATTGCCACACACAGTCAAAATTAAAAAGAAATAATAGGGCATTTTTAAGAGAAATTCCATGGGGAAAAGCAACTGTGAAATAGCCAAACATCAATTATGAAAACGACATCAAGAACAGGCTCTTGTGCACGGGCTTTAGGGTTTAGGGATTTCAAGAAAATGTGCATCCTAGTTTGACTCATAACGTAGGCAGAGAATGAGCAACTTTCCTCAACTTAAAAACAGCTCAGTGAGTATGTAACCCTTTAAAGTCACTGTATCTATACAGCCTTCTTGTATCTCATAGGTCCTACTGATGGCAATCTTTGCTCTCTCTGCCCATCTCCTCTGCAGGGCTGGAGTGACAGGCCTACTCCCACCCCAAGCTGGTGCAGAAGAAATAGCTGATACTACTGTGACATGGGCAAACTTCTACTGAGGTGTGCACCCCAGCCACCCCAGAGCTTGTTTATTGGTGGCATTATCATGATCTCTACTGCAAACCTTCAACCAGAGCTTTCTCCTCCCCTGCTGCTGCCCACATACAACTCTGAACAGGCTGTGGGCAGCACTGCTTCCTTCCACCTGAGGGTAGAACACAAATGGAAGGAAAGCAAAAGGTAACAAAGTGAACAAAGGCAGAGGGATTTGGGGTTGATTCTGCCTGTGAGTCAGGGCTGGATCATTTTCCCAAGCTTAAAGATTATGGTCTCATGAGTGTACCATTTGGGACTTCCACAGGGCAGGATCTGGGAGAGGGAGCAACCAGAGCTGGGAGTACCCAGGGTAAAACCAGGAAACGCCTTCCCACAAGACCCAAAGAAAAAGCAACGGCATGATCACTTTCTTCCTTAAAATAACTTGCCAGTCTGTTGGTTTGTGGCATTGCTGTTTAATGCTAGAGAGCATTACTAGAGAAAAACAGCATAAACCAGACAGTTATCATAAGGGAAAAAAGGCAACTCAGTTAATTTGCTTTTTTCCTCCAGCCCTGAACTTCTATCTTGAGGGTCACACTTGCTCCTACACAGAATGTCTGGACAGAACACTTCACCAAGAATTTTCCTCTCTGATGACAAATGGAGCCAAGCGCTTTCCTGTCTCTTCTCCCAGGTGCAACAACTGTTTATTGTTTCCCATTCCCACCCTGCATGACCAAACAACTACACAGAAAAGAGAGAAAGGTGAAAGCAAGACTATTTAAAGCTGCAAATCAAGAACACAAGGCTTAGGAAAACTCAGCTTTATGGCTACCTGTGCAACCTTCGACCCTCTTTTCTTGCCTGTGTACCATGGCAGAGCTGTTAATCACATAATCACAGGCTATTTTTCCACAGGACCTTGGCCTCACCCAGTGCAGCAGGATCCGGGGTGCTCA
Source organism: Corvus brachyrhynchos (assembly GCF_000691975.1). Classification (NCBI taxonomy): domain Eukaryota; kingdom Metazoa; phylum Chordata; class Aves; order Passeriformes; family Corvidae; genus Corvus; species Corvus brachyrhynchos. Next base: position 587,139 of record NW_008239139.1, on the reverse strand, counting down.
CCTAGCGAGCACCTAGTCACTATTTCATCTTCTTGGCACTGTTGGAGGTGTGGCCCTGAGCCTTGTTTACTGTGTACCTGCCACACTCTGCTCTGATCTGGAATTAGTAATTTACTCATGGCCTTTCCTACAGTATGCTGAATGTTTCACAAACATAAAGGAATGTATTTTCACACTGCCCTTATAAAATAAGACACTGCATTACCCATATTTGATGGGCAGGAAACCAAAGCAGAGAGAGATTAATGTGAAAAGCTTCCACTAATTTTAAATGCTCAGTTGAAACTCTTAGGTACAAATCCCTGAGAGATAAGTTTTGCCATTTGAGGCTGTGGTGACAAGCATTTTTTTGGGTTGATGGTCTTGGAGATAGCAGAAGTGGTATCCCTGACATATATACCATTCAAATTTTATTGGGTTGTTAACGTGGAGGTTTGCTTTCTCATTTCTTTGTATATTTGTTTTATTTAACATGCATCAAAAAATTCAGGAGAGGTATAAAAGAGCTGTTTTCTAAATATACATTCTGAAGCAGGTAGCTGGGATGGAAAATTTCTGCCCAGACAGTTTAAGTTTAGTAAAGTTGTGAACAACTAAAAATGAAGGTCTTAAAATAGGGAAGCTGTTGGATGGCCTCAACAGCAGGTCATTGCCATAGCATACACTTTTCTTTCTCTTCTCCGTTGCTGGAAGAAACCACACAGGTCAGATGTTACACTAACAGAATCAAGTCAAACTGAAACGCAAACTGTAAGTAGAACTTTATTTTATATCCTGATTCTGTTCAGATAAACAAGATCAATTTATTTTTAACTTTAATGCACAACGAAGTCTTGTTACTCAATTCCAAATAGCTTAGAGCATAAGCCCCACCTTTCCTCCTGTTCTCTCGGAAAGAGAAAGCAAGTGTCAGGCACTGCAGGCAGCACTGGTCATAAACTGGGTATAGGCCAGGCAGATGGACAGTACTCAGAGGTAGTGAATCTTACATTGGTATAAACCGATCCTTCCCCTGATTATATGCAGGGAGATTCACAAATTCCTATAAGAAAAAAACAGCCCATCTGAAAATTTCAGGCAGTGATTTATCTGTGCTAACCCCAGGAAAGAAAGACAGACAGACAAAAAGGCAGACGGTAGGGGGGTGGGAATAATTCAACCAACTGCTGGTGCCAGCCTTCTTCAGAGAAATAAAGTAATTTTACAGACACTTCTGTAGGAGAGTAAAATCCAACCTTGCAACCGTGCACAGGACTCAGGACACACAGACACAGACACGCACAGACACAGACACACACACACGGCACTGGACAACAGTGTGAGACAATGTGGGAGCTGGCAGAACGGGTTCCTCCATCACCTCGGGAGCATGCAAGGACAACCCTAGGATAACTCCCAACAATTCCTCTTTGCCACCCAAGCTGTATTCCTGGCAAATGATGTTATGAACAGTTCCGTCCCTAGACACGTACCATATCCACACAGAGAGGAACACAGACCCAATTTCTCCGTCCTGCACTAAAAACTCTCACCACATATCCCTGCTTTTGAGCTAGTAATGTCTCCTGACTGCACTAACTTTGACTAATTTAGTATTTTTAATTACAGAGGGATTTATGGCACTGCACTACAGCGCTTTCTTTTATTATACCCATGGTTTCTGCTGAATCTGGGTACACTCTACATACAAAGTTGCACATTAGACAAATTACACTGCACATTAAGTAAATCTCTCTCTAGAAATAGGATTAGATGGAGAGGCAAATCTTCCTCATTCCTAGTGCATAAATTAATATCTACAAAATCAATATAAAGTAAGAGCTCCATATCAATTTATAAAAAAAAAAAAAAGTTTAAACGTACTCCACAATTGAACAAATTTATGTAGGAGATGCATTCTTTTTCTTCTATTTTGCTTAATAAATAAAACAGCTGGTCCAAGGAATCAGGTCAATCAGTGTCTGGAAAAAGCCCCATGAAAGCTGCTATATAACCTAGTTTCTCAAGCTGCATAAGGCATCCTAATATTGAAGAGGCAGAAGTCCATGCAGAGACAGCATGGATGGCTCAGCTTCTGGCCCTTCAGGGTTATGGAGGATATTTATCACAGAAGACAGCAGTAAGTGAGGTATCTTGCAAAGATCTAAGGAGATAGGCAGGCTCTGAAGGACCACAACGAAGACAACATGATGCATCCAGACCTATACATAAAATAGAGCTAGTAATCTTGGGCACCTAAGTTGAGGTCATCCAGCATAAGGAGATGGTAAAGGCCCAGATTTTCCCATATGTCCAGATCCCCTCAAAGCTTGCCTAGCCCTGCTGCCACAGTGGGTGATAACACCTCTTCTCACAGCACTCCACAGCTACAGGGTTCCATCCCTCCCATGTCATGTGGGAGGGCGAATCCAGCAGTGCCCAAAGCTGTGGGTGTGTTTTGTGGGCACAGAGCCTATTCCAGTGCAGGCAAAAACCCCACAGCATCAGCCCATCTCCTCCTGCAAAGCACACAGCACACAACACACAATGCCCAGGCCCTCCTCACCTCAGAAAATGCAGCCCTTCCTATATTCAGTAGGTTTGAAAATATTTTGCAAAGTGTATCACAATCCACATCCTATAGAAATAAAAATGGAGCCAGAAGGAAGTGTAGTGACTTGCTGAAGCTTAAAGAGCAAGGAGCATCAGAACTGGGAAATGAAACCTCCTGGCCCACAACCCTAGGTTTTAGCTTCTTAAATAAGGATTCTCTTTCCTCATTAAAAAACTAAAAACGGGAAGAGAGGGAGGAATATTCTGTAGACAGAATGAACTTCGCCCTCAGAGGACTAGTGACCTGATATACTTTTTTTTCCTTCTCATCTCCATTTCCCCTGCTAAAGTTACAGTAACTTCAAGGACTATCCTCCTTTCTTGGTCTGCTTTAATCTAATGCGTCGGCTCAACATTGTTTTCTCAACCACCTGACGCCAGAGACCATCCTTCCCAGAGAGGAGATTACCTTCTCGCTTTCAGTCTCTCTGGACATCCTTGCAACACCCTGGACTGAGACTATTCTGCTTTCTGCATCATGATGAGGGACTCCAAAGTCCTATCCACTGGTCCCAGCCCATAGTACATGGCAGCCTGAAAGGGTACCCTGGAGGTAAAACCTGGTTGTTCTCTATTAATTTTTCATTTCAAAAATGGCTCCAGGGAAAGGAGGGAGATATAGGTCAGAGACTTTGGGGGTGGATTAGTAACTCTGTACATCTTCCTTCCTTTTTTTCCCCCTCAATATTTTTTTTCTCTTCCAAATTCAGAAACAGAGGGCTTTCCCTCTGTATTTCTCATTTACTCCTTAAGCATCATCGGCATTAGTCAGCAAACTCCTGCTATCTCCTCACAAGCCCCTGACACTTGCAGAGTGACTAACCCTCTCTCCCCACACTTTGGTTCTAACAGTTGCATCTGGTTTTTTTCCTCAAGAAAAATGGATCTCGCTGTTGCACACGCGCAGTTCTCCCAGTAGTCACTGTAAGGGTGACCAGTCACTCCCTGTAAGCTCCCGCTGCCAGGAGGCCGTACACACCACACTTTTTCAGGCACAGAGCCAAAGAGCCAGGAGGTGATGGCAGGGCCTGCTTTCAGGTCACTTCAGAATTCACCATCACAGTAGCAGTGTCCCTCAAACTAGGAAGAAGGTAGCTCCTGTCCCAAGCACAGGCACGTGGAGAACACAGTGGAGGAAGCCTGAAGCCACCTCGCTTCTCTTTGCAGCCCTGCCAGTCACCTGGTCTGTTGGGTGACATTGTCTTCAGGTGCCTGCATTGGCCTTTCCTTCCCAGGCTCAAGAGTTTCTGCCCCCATTACAGAGCCTGGTGCCTGACACGATGTGCAGAAGGCCTCAGCTGGGCTTCTGAGACACAAATACAGGGTGAGTGAAAACACAGCTCCTTGTGACTCAAAGCCACCTCACCAGAGCATGATGGAAGGCTCCTCCTGGCCAGGTGGGCTTGCACAAGCTGCCCACCCACAGCCACGCTCCCAGAAGACCTCGCATGCAGGTCATGCTTACGTAGGCATACCCACAGACCTGCCCACACTGTGCCCTCAGAGCTGCGCTCGAGCACGCAGCAAGTTTGTTGTATCCACCTTTCCAGGGTGATGCCAAGAGCACAAAGACCACTCTTCCTTATGTCCAACATGCCAAGAGGATGTCTTGCCCCCAGGGCAAGGCCATGCCCTCAGGCAATGGTAGGCACTACCTGCTGCCACCCACTCAGGGAATAACCCACATCCAGAGCAGAGCACATCAATAAGTATCAGTGGGAAGGCTGGTGAACTTGGTGCTGGAGTATTTTATTCCCCATTTAACCTTGATACCCTCACCCCAGCACCGACCCCGCTCCCGCCACCGTTACCTCCGACCCCATTGTAGGAGAGCCTTCTGCATTGCTGTGTAGGGAGGCATGAAAATAAACCACCGGCTCCAGTGCCACACTCCCTCCTGGCAGATCTGTTTCTCTCTTCTTAACTGTTTCCAAGTGCCTGGCTGTTTTATAATCCCCAGTGAGCATTCCCTTAACTCCTTCCTCACTGATCCTTCCACTCTCCCTCGCTCGCTCTCTTCTAAAAGGCAGAAAAATCCAAGGCGAGGTAGGGGGTAGAGAAAGCAAAGGAGGGGGCCTGAATCAAAGAGGGAACATCTGAATCAAAGACGGAACATCTGAATCAAACTGCACATATTAGTCATTTCCCCAGCCTTCTCTTACACAGACAGACTGACTCTCCTGTTAACATATTTTTTTTTTCCCCATGGACATTTGCGTACCTTAGAAACTTCTTTGCTAATCTCCTCCTGCTTTTTCATACCATGAGGTCATATGCTCCTGCTGGTGGCATGACTTTAAATCACACAGCAGCTTGCCCTTTGAGGTCTGAACAGAAATCACTGTCTTAGATCACAAGTAAATATGAGTTGATGGCTTCAAGCCCAGTGTCACCACCGCCCCACTTATGCATATTGCAAAATTCGAGAAGAATCAAATGCAGGTGTTGCTTCCCAATGGAAAGGACTTTGGCAATCACTGCAAGGGCTGTGAGAGGGCTGTGTGGAGGAACTCAGGCAAAGCAACACATCTTCCCTGTTTCCAAGACGTGGGACACTGCAACTACCCTGAAGTGACCTGTCAAGAGCCACACATGCTATGGGTGCTGAAGGCTGTGCACTGTGTGTGTGCTTGCATGCATGTCAGTGAGGTGGGGGAGGGAGTCACTTGCCCTGAGACATTTTAGGAGACCCATAGGTCAGGGCTAGACTTGGATGAGCACAACGTAGTAGAGGTCGCTGTGTGCCAGGATGTGCTGGCAGCACAGCGTGGGGTGGGACAAGTACAGCGACCCAGCAGCTTTGGATTTCATAACCCTGACTATGTGCAATGCAACGTCACAGAACACTCTGGTGTTTATGCTGCTCCTGCGAGAGCATGAATAAAGAATACGGCCGAAAAAAGCACTGGCTTTCACGTGTCCCCTCCCAGGTGGGAACATGACATGTACAGCTGGCTGCTGCTCTTCCTCAAAGTCTATGGGTGCTTCTTCCAGCATCTTGAAGTTACCCCTGACAGATTCCACTCAAAAGTTTGCCAAGGTATCTTTTTCCCTGACAAAATGAGCTATTCTGTCACACAAGGCTGGGCCGCAGGGCTTTTAAAATCGGTTCTGCTGATGTTCAAAGGGAGCAGCTTGCTGTGCAGAGGAGTGGTAGAGTTAATAGCAGTAGGATCAGCACAAGCTCTTACCCTACCATCTGCCTTCAGCTCCGCCAGGCCTTCTGCTGAACAGCCAGTGTGGGCTGGGGCCACTGGAGTGAGCAGCAACTCACTGACATGAAAGACTGCCTGGGTTAGTTGATTAAGAATAAGATTACGAGCACAGGAATCCTGTATAGCGCTGGTACTGACTCAGTTCAGGGATTTCATTCGGATATTTAAGCCCAGTTTTCCAAACAAGTATTTTATTTTGCACAGGTGGGTGTTTGTGTGTCAGCTTAAACAAGCCCCATGAACTGATGATCCCAGAAACAGGGGTCATCTCTGAAAATGCTATGCTTTCTTCTTTGGTCACTGGAAAACAGGGATAAATAACACTTAACTATCTCACTCCCCTATAATGTTTAAGTCCTTTACACTTACAGAGCTCTGGAGGAAACACAGGAAAGGCCATTGGAATGGACAGGGATGCCTCTCACAACTATGGGTCACAGATCCCTCTTGTTCTGCCTTGTGGACTTCTTTTAAGCACTGGCCACTGCCAGCAGACCCTGACAGAGGCTGCTCAGCTCTGTTCCTGCACATCCAGATTGACAGCTTCCTCAAGAGTTCTCCCTCTCTTTTAATAATAGAAGAGCCACTTAAGGCTTGTGGATGACCTCAAAGTATCAAATTGCTGACCCACTACCAAAGTCGGAATCTGCCAATGCAACTGTGAAGAGCAGGGCTTGGTCCCCTTGAGGGATGCCAAGGGCAAAACAGTTCTGTAGTCCCATAACAAAATACTGAGGTCCCCTCTGATGTCATATCATTCCGTAGTAATACCCTACAGCAATTTAAAGGACTGCTGCAGCTGATCTCCAAACCCAGGAGGAAACACGTGGAGGATGCAGCAAAAGGGTGCTGGTCTGGAAGGGAGATGGGGGATCTGGGATGAGTGAGGGCACAACCTGTCTGCTCTGAAAGCGAAAAGAACAGAGAGGCCCCTCCTTTCACAGATGGAGGGAAGAAAAAAGCAAGATGAGCAAAAAGCCTGGACTTAATAATGAAAAACAATAGCTCATCATTTATTTTCATATCCTCTCACTAATGCTGGCATAATGCTAACAGTGGAATTCTTATGGCATGCATGTCATGCCTGCAAATACCAAGTGAATTATTTCTCAGCGAGGCCATGGGCTATGGCACTGAGCAGCAAATTCGCTACAAGCTATTGGATGATGAACGACAGTTCCCAAATTCCTCCTTCACAATGCTACTTGCATTAGTTGTAATTTAATGAGTGTGAGAGAGAAAGTTTTGGCTCAAAACACAGAAATAATATTGCCTGCTGCTGCTTCCCACTGGGTCTTGTATTAACTCACACCACCTCCACCTCCTACTTCTCTACCTCCTCCCTTTTCACACCTATCCTCAGGTGCTAAAAGTTGTGTCATGAAACCCATCAGCACGGCAAGAGAGCACGCAGAAGCCCCCAAGCACATGCATTCCTTCTGGCTAAAAGGCGGGAGAGGACACAAACCTCTCCCTCTTCTCTGCCAACAGTCACGGCAGGCTGGGGTGCTTCCTACAGCAGCCAGTCTCGGTGTAGACAAGCCACTTTGGTTCTTTCCTCCTAGGGAGCCAGTGCAGGTGAAAGACACCGCCCTGCCAGTTCTGGAAACAGAGCACAAAGCACACACTGCATGACCCATGTTGGTGCAGAGCTCCCACCACATACCCCTTCCAGCGCGGTCCCCCAGCCTCCCCAGAGGGAGCCACAGCAGGGTAGCCCAGCCTCACCCTCAGCTTGCAGGCTGTCTCAGCTGGTTTGTTGCTCTTTTTAACAATTCTGAGATCTGGTAAGCAGCCAGTAAATGTGAACAAAACTTTTGCTAGGGGGTAAGGCCTTCAGCAGTAAAAATGTGCCATCACTGGTGACCCCCAGTGAACCTGGCAATCACTGCCACAATGCCTCCTCCTGAGCTCTTGGGTAGATCTGTACCTCCCACATCTTCAGGGCATAAATCAAGCCCCTCTTCTTTGCTCCATGGACCTTGACACAAAAGGGACAGCCACAGCAGCAGGAACATCTTGCAGGTCTCTGCCCTGGAAGGAGCCTAACTGGCCAGCATCACCTCCCACTCCTGTGGTAACCTTGCAACAGAGCCTGTACCCCTTCACATGACAGGACATTTATCCATCAAATGACCCTGCAGATAAGGCTCACACCTGAAGCAAGACCCACTATGTGAGGTCTCATATGCTGGGCCAGAAGAAAGCCAAGAGGTCTGATCTGAGCAGCAGACTTATAACCAAGAGACTGCAAATATCACTACTACTCTCCTGGTGTATCCAGTCTCTTCAGTGTTTCCGGCTGACAGAGCCTAAATGACAACCATCCATGGGCTCCTACCCGGTGGAGCATACAGAATAGTCCTTATCCCTTCTGTGCCAACTGTAATTTAAAAGCCCCCTTCCCACATTTTGTGGTGTTTTGAGAAAAACAAATCCAAACAAAATTTACACGTTTCTGAAACGAAGGCATAAGCAGGGGAAGGGAAAATGCCCTTAAGGATTGGAAGCAAATGTGTTTGTGCAAATGAGACCCAGGATTTACAGTTACCTTCCAGCCTCCAGCAAGTGCTACAGTCTTAGCTTTGACTTAAAAACAATCTGTTTTCTCATAAAGGTTGAAAAACACCAGTGATATTTTCTCTGGTGTACTGGCCAAAGTCCCACAGCCCTGGCTGGGAGAGGAGGGTGGCCACGATGTCACAGGACACTCCCAGGGACATCTGCAGACACAGGTCTGTAAGGACACACACATGCACATCTGTGCTTCCCAGCAATACAGCAGGCACGATGCTGGGGGCCACCTTCAGAAGCTATCTGGCCACAGACTTGCCCCTTGTCAGAATCTCCCTCCCAAGCCCACGTGTAGCACTGCACACTTTGTGGCTTTCTTAAAACTATAGCTGTGCTTTAAGCAGTGACCAGGCTCCGAAATAAATGAAGGCATGCCTTGCTAAAGTGACCCTAAATGAAAGCAACAACAATTGGCACAAATAAATAAAAAAGCACCACAGCTGCAAATGAAAAAGGAAGAAATGGTGAGCCTCATCAGCCTGCTGTAACTAACCTTGTGCTGGGCAGCTCACCCATTCAGCAGTGTGGGGAGCCACGCATCCCCACAGCAGGCACCAGATAGAAGGGGTCACTTTGGAGACAGCAAGCGTGGGGAGAAGGGGACACAAGCACGAGAGGGAAGTGGGGGGCTCCCACAACAGTGGCCCACCACAGTGGCTGTGTGGCCTTTAGGAGCCTGGCACAGGGGTGCTGTTACCTGCTACCAGCTTGCAAAGAGAAGCAGTGACCAGGCTGGGGAGATGAAAAGCAGTTATCAGGGGCAGAACTATAGGGATGAACATACCTAGACATAGGGAGACCTGCTGGACTGCCAGAACAGGCCTGTTACTGCAACACCTTCTTCGGGCATACAGTGCAAGCTACAGTGGTCAGAACTGCCAGCCATGATTTATCACATTTACAGTTTAAAACTCAACCAAATCCGACACTTCTGTTGGAACCAAGAAGTTCAGCTGAAGATTCCTGGAGCAGCTGGGAAGGCAGAGGCTGTCCTGTCCCTTGATTCCCCTCCTGATAGGCTGTTGTGGCTCAGGAAGGGTGAAGCTCAGACACAGCACTCGGTGTCACACTTCAGCTCCCTTTAAGCCTTCAAATTTGGGCTTACACAGGGCTTAAGTGCGGCCTGTCCCAACACAGGGTTGGATTTCACAGCTCTCATGTGCTGCTAGGTTTCCACCTCCAACAGAAAAGGGGATGAGTGCCCTGCAGGCAGCCTGGCAGGCAGTCCATCCACCCAGATATCCTGAGCAGAGGATGGGGAGCACCTGATCCCAGCAGCCCTTCCCATGTCCCTGGAGGGCAAGATGGGAGGGCTGAGATCACCAGGGCAGGCTCCTGCTTCCCTTGCCTCAGTTAGCCAAATAACTCCAATATCCACCCCTTCATTAATTTCATGCTAACCACAGAGTGTTCTACCTCTGCGATCAAGCCTGTGCTCCCATATATGTGCCCCATATCCCTGCTGGTCCCCCATGGCTCACCCTGAGCCCCAGGGAGACCACAGAGTCCCCACCCTTCTGGCCCACGGCTTGGGATGTCTGACATGCAGCATTCAGTTCCCATGTGAAGTCAGCATGTTCTCGATACACAGCACACTATGTCCTCAGCCGTGAACACCTCAGGTGGGCTGGCCACCTTCCAGCAAGGACAGCTGAATATGACAGGGCTGGGCTGGGGAGGGGTGGCACAGGGGAAGAAGCTGCCAGAAACAGGAGAAAGGACACAAAATACTCTGGGAGAATAAAAGCCCCATCCCTTTCACCAGCCCTGCAATACAAGAAGGCAAGAAGGACAGGAGTATCAACCACAACAAAACCCAAATTAAAAATTACAACCTGCAACTTGCTCCAGTGATGCCATGTAACAAATGTGGCTAGGAAACACACTTCCTAGCTCACCATCAGGGCTGCCACAAGCATCTGCTTTATTGTACATGGTATCAAAAGCACCAGGCATCTGCATCTGAAATCATGCCCTCTCCTGCCATTCACTCACATCCCATCTTCTTTTTCTCTTGCACATTATTTTCTACAGGCAGCAGCTTTTTGGCAGGAGTCTCAGTGACTGTTTGCAACAGGGCATGGCAAGGCAAAGCAGACATCTCCTAAAGCATCCTCTTCCTGAAACCCCTTCAACCCTTCCTGGCTGAGAGGAAATGCAAGGATTGGTAATGACTCAAGTGCTCCTCTGGGAAACAGCAGTGATTTTAGAGGAAGATGAAATAACTTTTAAGCCAAGCCTAGTCCTGGAGAGGGGAACTCCACACGCTGTAGCTTGAGTTCACAGTAGAGCATGAACAAAGCCGGGATTCAGGCGCCCACCAGCAGAGATACTGGAAAAGATACAGCTACTTTACTGAGGTAGTCTCAACTACATTAAATACATTGTGAGTGATACAGTAAACACATCTGAAGGGATACAGATTCCTCAGGGAATACTGTATTTGCATACAGACCCCAGTTAAATCACACCATTAGGTAAAGTTTCAACTGAGAATACAGAGACAGACCTGAGACACATTAGCAGAGATGAAGATATATCCAAGAACTGGTCCAGTTGGGACATCAAAACCTGGCACTGGGAGAAGATGCATAGAAGATGCCTGCCATGCAGCTCTTCTGGATCAGGATAGAGACAAGCTGGTGGATGTGGATTACAGATCATTCTCCATCAAAATGTCTTGAATGATATTTCTCTCAAGCTTGGATTTCTAGTAACCCTTTTGTTCAGCCTGAAAAGTCACATTGCTTGATAAAAATCTCTTCCTGCCTTTTAAAGGCAGAGTGGCAGTGTCCCCTCCTGAACACACTGTGATTTACAGTCTTCCACACTAACACTAGCAATGCGAGCCCTTACGCAGAGACTGCAGACAGCACTCCTGCCAACACATACTCTGCCACAGCATCGCTCCACGTAAACACCCTGCATTCACCTTGTTTATATTTCCTCCTCTACAGGCTGTGACAGCTCACAAACACACACAAAGCCTAATTTATATTTATAATAAATCTCCCTTCTTCATTCACTGCAGCGGAAAAGAGCCCTGGTACAAATACAATTTTTTGGGAACATGGTGTAACAGCTCTAAGGAGAATCAGGCCCATGCTCTTCTGTAGATAAAGAGGACAAAGCCACACCAAACACATGTGTACACTCCTACACATGCCTACAAACATGGAAGGAGTCCCACACACACACACACACACACAGATACTATTCCACCTGTGCTCTCACATACACTGCTCAATAACAGCACCAGCTGTCCCTTCTGACTCACACGTGCTTTCAGGCAGCACAGACTTTTGGAAGGTGCACTTTTCATTACACAGGTGCTCACAGCCTCAGGTAAGTGACAGGAGAACGACACTGCAAGAGAAGTACTGTCACCATCAGTGGGATATGCTTGTGTCTGGGTCTCACAGGTCCTTCTCAGGTGGTGCAGCTATTTTAAAATGGGGGTTGCAACCTGTTTCTTATCTCCACTTGCTAAATACACACATATTCTGCTGTTGAAAGAATGCGGAGAGGGAGTTAGGTGGGAAAGCAGATTTCTGGTGGTGCCACTGATAGTGCTAGAAGAGATGAAGAAAGTTTTTTATTGTACTCATGAAAAAAATGTGATCCCTAGTTTCTTTGTAGACACATGCCTTGGAGGATTTATGAGATTTTGGGTTTCTCCATGCTGTCCACAAACTGGCTGTAGCCAAGAGTTGTCCTTTTGTTTTAATTTGATTTCAGAGAAAAGGTTGTGATCTCTCTTCTCTCCACAAAGGATCTTGTTGCTGCTTCCCTAGCCTCCATCACCCTGAGGCCTGATTGTGGCAGTGTCTTCCCCACAGGACAATGCTGTCAGCCTGCTCTGAAGCTGGGCCTAGTGTGCCATGTGGGTGCTTGCAGGGGAAGCACACCCAACCAGTCTCTGTGGTCTCTACTGGCTCCCAATAAGCTTCCATTAAGGTGACTTAACTATTAATTCCTGTCAAGGTGTTGTGTGCTCACATGTCTTCTGTACAGCTCTAACTCCTGATGGCCTTGCAGAGCTTGAGTGACTCAAGCAATTCGTCTGATCTGCCACCTTCTCTCCATCCTGGCAACACTCTAAGCTCAACCAAAAACTTCACTCTGCATCACCACCAAGCACACCAGCAGCCTGCCCACTACCAGAAAGTTCCTGTGCACTGACATATTGGGAGCTGGAGGATGGGCATCACCTAATCCCAGCACTGCTCCGCTGCTGACCCAGGGCTCATCCCGCAGCACATTGCCGAGTTCCCATAATGGAGAGAGCACCATTACACACTGCCCTAGCCAACTGTATTGCTAAGGCGAGCTGACACATCACCTGGCACTGCTGTCCTCAGATCCCTCCACTTCACTCCTCCCTGGAGCCCCACAGGGCCTCAACATGGCATCAGTTCTGTTTGTCAATGTTAAGGTGCTCAAGTGTGCCGCCAGAGATTTCCAAGTTAGAGATGACTCTGCTCTGGGTATTTTGAAGACCTAGTAATGGCTATTTAACTCCTCAGAAATTCTGTCACAAGAGGAAGATTAAAGGTTGCACACACACACACATACACACAGAGCTATGAGGATATCAAAGACGGTTTTTTTAGAAGTTTTTCTCCAGCTTTTGAAGTCAAACATCTAAATAAGGAAGTAGCAATGATGGCTGGAAATTACCACTATTTGGAGGTAAAACAGAGACCTGCTGAAAATCCTTGCCAAACTATGTGGAATTTGTCAACACTAAATGCTGCCTAGGAGAAAGTAAACCCCCATGCACTTTAGCTGGACATTCTTCTCCTCCAGCCTATTGCTTTAAGCAAACAGATAGCCTTCCTACACACGTACATGTGGAGCAATATGGGCACTCACCCTTCTACAATCCTGCTGCTGTCAGGTCCTGACAGAGGAGTAGCCCAAAGCCATGGCAGAACCATGCAGAAGGTCAAAAACCAGCCCACTCCTGGCACAGCTCTTCCACAAACACCACTATGAAAAGCTAACCCTGGGATGAGTCTCGGACCTCTCTCTGGGCAGGCTGAAGCAGCCTAGAGATCACAGTCCCACTAACATCCTTCTGGGTACTTCCTCTTCTCCCCATGCCACCTCTGGCTGATTTGAGCACCTGTCATGACCATCCCTTCTCAAATACAGGTTGTGCATTCTCTGGGATAATGCCATGCCACAACTGTCCATCTTTTGGAAAATCTGCAGCACAGAGCTCCTTGACTTCGGATCCCAGCTGCCAGTGGCTATGAATAATTGGTAATTAAAGTAAAAGTGAAGCCATACCAGGGGATTGTTGTGCCTCTAAGTTTTCTCCAGACTACTCTCAGGAGACACAGGAGAGCTACCAGAGATAAAAAAATAAGTCTCAGCTTACGAGGTTTACACAGAGACCATCAAAAATATGCATCTGTATTTTTCTGACCTCCAGATCTTTTTTTTTCCTTCACATTTTCCTAACCTTTAAAAGGCATGTAAGATAAACAGAGGAGAAGCTAGGCAGACAACATCCTCGGAAGAGATGTAGGAATATAATCAAGCCCTCAGACACACGCACACAAACACCATAATTTATCTCTTCCTCCTCCTGTTTGATATTATCCTCTGTTCTAGTATCATAATCTGTTGCTATGGAAACAGCTATGATGTCACTACAAGAGGTTTATGGATGCCTTGAACAGGAAGGAAAGGTACAGGATGATGGGAGAGGGAAAAAAAAAACCACCTACAAACAGCTGCTGAGCAGGAGATGTTCCAGGAATGGCAAGTGTTAACAGGGAAAAGATAAATACATCAACGGTGCTGGAGTTGTTGCAGACAAGAGCAGAATATAAACCGCACTTTAAAAATAAAGAATGCTTACAAATTTTGCCTACAACTAAAAATATTCTGGGCAAGCTAAAGGACCTTCCTGAAAAAAACAAACTTTCTTTGAAATGTTCAGCAAGTTTTCTGGGACTGGATATTCTCTGAGTCTTGCTGCTAGAGTCCAAGTCTCCACCACACCACTCCATCACCTGCTGTAACATTCCCTCCAGAAGCCTAACACCCCATCAATGCAGCTAACAGTTGGGGAGCTTGCTAGCTATCCACCATCCTGTGTATGCCTCTATGACCTGTAACTAGAAAAAACCCTCGTGTCTTCAAGCAAAAATAAACAGAACCATAAAATCTCTTAGGCTGAAAATGACCTCTAAGATCAATGAGACCAACTGTTAACCAAACACTGCCAAGTGCACAACTAACCATGTCCCCTAGCACCACATCTATATGTCTTTTAAATACCTTCAGAGATGGGGACTCCACCACTTCCCTGGGCAGCCTGTTCCAGTGCTTGACAACCCTTTCCACAAGGAAATTTTTCATAACATCCAATCTATGCTTTCCCTGGTACAACTTGAGGCTGTTTCCTCTTGTCCTGCCACTTGTTACCTGTGGAAAGAGGCTGACCCCCACCTCACTACAACCTCCTTTCAGGTGGTTGTACAGAAAGATAAGGTCTCCCCTGAGCCTCCTTTCCTCCTTGCTAAACAAGCCCAGTTCTTTCAGCTGGTCCTCATGAGTCTTGTGCACTAGATCCTTCAGCAACTTCGTTGCCCTTCTCCGGACATGCACCAGCACTTCAATGTCTTTCTTGTAGTGCTCCTGTGCCTTTAAGATTTGTTTATTGGAGAACGTCCAGCCTTCCCGGACTCCTTTGTCCCTCAGGACTGTCCCAAGGGACTCTATCAATCTGTCTCCTAAACAGGCCAGAGTCTGCCCTGTTCAGAAATCCAAGGTAGCCGTTCTGCTGAGCCCCCTCCTTACTTCTTGAGAATTGACAACCGATCACTGTACCCAAAACAGCCTCCAAACACATCACCCACAAGTCTTTCTCTGTTTGCATAAAACAGGCCCAGAAGGGTGCCTTCCTTTGCTGGCTCACTCACCAGTTGTGTCAGGAAGTTATCTTCCACACACTCCAGGAACCTCCTAGACTGTTTCCTCTCTGCTGTTTCCTCTCTGTGCAAAGACACACTGAATCCACTGGATCACACCCAGTAGCAAATAAACACCCTGACCCCAAACTATAGTCAATGGAAGAGCTTTTATTGCTCTCTTCACCCAAGAGAAAGACCATAACCTTACAGACTCACTGCCAAACATACTGACATACCTGCCTTGCTACTAGAGAGAACAGTATGCTGAGCCTCAGACACTTGAGATGTGCCCAGCCTTCGGGCCATGCACATCCACGTGTGGGATGATGCACATGTGGTTCTCACCCATGAGCTCAGGTGCTGATGACTGGGCCTCCATGCTTGTACCTTCTTTGGCCACCCTGACTGATGGTGAGAGTAGAGCAGACATGATGACAGAGAGGATGGGGTAGTCACATATGTCCTTAAAGACATCATGTGCAGGCTGAGGGAAATTCAACATGAATTTGCCTGATGGGGAGGAGGAAGGAGAATGGCACATCAAATTGTCCTGCACAGGCACCGCTGTCATGGGATGAGCAATGGCAGAGAAGGAGGAAACCACAAGGATCTCAGATCAATGAAAAGTGGTGGTGTTTCAGATAATCTCTATCCCATCAGTTTCCTGAGCATGGTGAGTGGGATCAAAGATTTTAAGGGAATGCCACAGCATCAGTTTTGCCTCTGGTGTCAGCTCCAGATGGGGAATACCCAGACAGACTCTCTGTTCTGCCTGTGAGCATTAGGATATTGGTAGTGTCTCCTGTCCTCGCTCACCTTCCCCTCCAAAGATGTTAGAGACAACTGCAGGGGGAAAAAACTGAGAGAGACTGAAGTCTGATGAGAGTGGGAGAGACTGAAGTCAGTAAGTGCAACTGTAAAAACAGTCCAAGATGGGATCTTCAGCATTTCACTCAATTTTCTGTTCCTGCCAGCCTTGGCTGTGACAGCCCCAGCCCCTGAAGTTCTCAGGGATTACCTCCTCCTCTTCTGTTACAGTCACTTGCCCTCATCTTTGTTCCCCACCTGCCTCTCTCATCATCTTCTCTCTTGTTCCTGACCTACTGACTTATTCCTTCTCAATCTTCAGCCCACCCATTCCTTTCCCAGAGGAACCTCTGTCACAAATGTTGTGGAAAACCCACACATTGTGACTTCCTCTCCCGAAAGTGCCCCAACAATTTGAATGATGCACCCTCCCGCGTCTGCATCTACATGAAATGCAAATCCTTTGGGGTGGGAACGACCTACCCCTTCATGTCAATGTCATGCCTAGTACAGTAAGGTTCTGCTTTTGTTTGGCACAGCAAATACAACTGTTATTAGGAACACCTCAAAAGCACCAAAGGAGAGTAAAAGAATAGGAGGTGTGAAAACAATGCCAAGTGTTTTGTGTGTTTTCCAGTTTCTTTTCTATTTTGTGGGCAAGGTTCTGCTTCTATTTTTTATTAAACCATTTTTTCTCTTCTGTACTTTATATTTGGGACTGCAGAATAGACAACAAAGCTGATCTCGGTAAAGAAACAGAGACTGTGCTATTTAAATTGGCAGGTGACACCAAGCAGGATTGCAAAATTGGGGGAATTAGATAAGAATTCAAAACAATCACAACAAATTGAAGGGTACAGGATAACATTCAAATGGGACAGATACAAAAATCACACACTTAGGTAGGAAAGCCTACCTCCACACATACAGGATGGAAAATGGCTCATGAGGCATCAGACTTCTTGGACAGGATCTGGGAGCCACAGCACATCACAAGCTACACAGAGAAGAACGATGTTACGGTGCAGGAGTTAAAGCAAACAGGAGCACTGCCTGTAACAGACATGAAGAACACTTCTGCTCTCCTTGGCCAGCACAGGAGCCAAAGTACAGCACTGTGGTCTCACAGTGCCATTCAAGAGAGGGATGGACTAGCTGAAGGGAGCACAGAGAACCAGGAGGATGGTCAGAGATGAAGGGGAAAAGATACAAGAGAAAGAGTTGAAGAATGTGTTCGAGATATGATTTAGCCTAAGGAACACAAAGGAGAGACATGACAAAGACAAAGGCATAGTCTTCCTACACCCACAATTAAAAAAGGACGACGAATCAGAGCAGGGAAAGCAGAGAGGAGTTACAGAGGAGGTAAAACCTTGTCAGTAACAAAGCAAAGGGCAATGATGACAGCCTGGGCATGCTGTGAACCATCCGTACACGGGGAATATGCTGGACAAGCCTGTTAGAGAACATGCTGGACAGGTATTTGATATCCTGCTTTGAAACACTTACTTAAATCTTTCCTTTGCCCATTTCCTATGATTTAAATGATTTTGGTGAGAGATAAGTTTCTTTGGCATTTCAGCATAGCCCAGAGCCCAACCTGTCAGCCTTTAGGACCAAAGGAGATGTTAGCCTGCAGGGTTCTGCTAGGTAACACATTGTTCCAGGTCTTGCAGATTAAAATCTTTAAACCTTTACGGATTAAAATCTATAAAGAACAGGGAAGACAGCTGCCCTTCGTAGTTTCCCAAGTATCTCTGGCAAATACCACTGCCTTGTGGGATGACCTTTCCTGCTTTCCAGGGTAGGAGCTGTGTGTGACTGCTCTTACTTTGTCCTTCCAGAGACAGATATCAGCACAGGCCCTGGAAGGTGAGCAGGACAGAGAAGGACGTGTAAATAGAGTGAGCTTTAACTTCTCCAAACATGTCCCATTCAGTGCTGACACTAAAGAAAACCAAGGGAGCGAACAATGGCATCCATCACCCAGCATAAAACTCCCTCTCCTTCCAGAAACATGACACAGACAGGCTAATGCTCATCAGGTGGAGACCATGCTTCCCCTGGTGTAGCTCCCCGGGTTTCAGTGACATTGTTGCTGATCTGTATCAGAATCAAGCTCAGGAGCAGCTCAAGGGGGTCACATCTCCAAGATGCGTCCCTTCCTCTGGCTATTCTGGACACCTCCTGTGAGTAAGCAAAAGGCTCTGTTCCTTGGCATCATCTGTCAGTGGCCTGATCAGACAGCCACTCTTTATATAGCACCTTGAACATATACAGCATTGTATAAATACACACTATTACATCTTATTGTTACTTCCATTCAATAAATAAATCCTAATGGCACAGAAAGCTTTTTAATTTAGTCCTGACTCTGGATTTTCCCAGGTATTTTGAGATGTGGCAATGCCTTTGCCAGCCTACAGAGACAGAGGTTGCTCCTCCACTCATGTGCGTGGGCAAGTCTTAGTAGAAGTATTTTTGCCATCAAAACGACCCAGTTCTGAATGATACCTGAATTCAGGAGTGGTCCCAAAACACAGGCACTTGTGCTTTCCTGAGGATGGACCTCAGTTTCCTGATAGGGCCAAATGAGGGAGTATTCAGGGGCGCTCCGTGCTGTAAATGAGGGGTAGCAGTAACATGCCTCTACTCCTCCTGCATGACAAACAAATTGCTAGATGTCCTGTCTGGAGTGAAATTATCACTTGGGTTTATTTTCAAAAGAAAAGGTGAATTCTGTACTGCTAGGGGAAATAGTTTCAAAAGAGAAGGCTTCCAGTTAAATACCTTGGTCCACATTAGGGTATGTAAACAGCTCAAGAAATAACCTTTTCTCCAAATAATGTTTAATTCTCACTTCTTGTTATCCAGCAGTTATCCTTCCAAAAGTAAGAGAAAGACCTATAAATAATATTTCACATTCAGAGGGCAGAGATTTCCTAGTAAGGGTGAGGAAACAACCCCATTTTATAAATGGAGTGATTAAGCTATAGAGGCCATGAGTCACAAAGGTACTTCAGCGTGTGGCTAGCTTTAAAGACATAAACAATCCTAATGAAGTCAGCAGCACTGTCTGTGAGCTTAAATTTAGGCACAGACCTGAAAATATCTTCTTCAACTGGGATCAGAGAGGAAAAGGGTGGAATGTTAAAAAAAACCCCAACAAACCAGTCTTAGCCTTCCCATTCACTACAGACACAGGGATAGGGACACCGTAACAGCTGTAAGCCCACCACTGGATGCCTTTGCAAACTCTCCTCAGGGGTCTCGCCCATAGGCAGCACTATCACAACTGCCTTGAGTCCTGCAGCTGGAAGAAGTTGTCTCATCTGCCTCATGCCGGTGTCTCAGGCTGGTCCCAGCACAAAGTGACTGCACTTCCCTCGACCCCACTATCCGGCAGGACCGCTCTAACATCATCACCTGGGACCCACTTGGTGAGGCCCACAATCATGACAGGGATTTACTTCCAGGCCCATGTCACCAATCCTGCCATGATTTGACTTCCCATCTTCCCTCCTGATGAAATATTCACATACTTTTACGCACCACTGCTATGATGTGGCTAAAATCGGGCCTTATTCATTTTGCCACCCAAGTCCATTATCTACCTCCAAACACATGGTCTAACTTCCCAAGGCTGAACTAAGCTCAAGAGCCTCACAGGCATCAAGGAGGTCTCTAGGCTGTTCCCCATCAGTAGAAGAACCTACACTGAATGAGGTGCAACTCTTAGCCAGTCTGGATGAAACCCCATCCAGTGGTCTCAAAGCACCATGTAAAACTGGGCAGTAAATAACAACCACTGAGCAAATGGGGAAACCTAGTGATGGAAAAATGAAAATTATTTCACTTTCCAGGCCAGCTGAGGTGCCAATTGGGTCTTCCCCACCTGTTACAGCCACAAAGAGGAATGCACAGAGTCCAAGGGCTAACGACTGCAGTGAGTAGCTGAGCTTGCCTCTTTGTCTGTTGCCCCTAGTCCCAGCAATGCTCTTTTCCCTTCTGAAAATAAAACAGCATTTTTCACCCGTTACATCGCAAACTTGTTTAATCACTAGACACAGCAGCATGATAAGAACAATAATTTTAACTGGAGGGGGTTTCCTGTTATCCTGGCTATAGCCATATCCTGAGCAAATAAAAACTTAGGCTTTTGGTCCCAGCATTGACACAGCTTAAGTTCTGCTTATTATTTCATAAACAGGAAGCGTCTCTGAGTTATCATCTCCCTGCATGAACTTTGGGGTAAAAACCTTTACCCTGCCTCACTGGGGCCGCCTCCCTGATGAGCAAGTTTTGTGTGCTTTAACGAGACTTAAGGATGCATTCAAAACCCAGCAGGGCTGGCCTGTTTCTAGCATTAAATGGGATCTGATCCACAACGAGTACAGGGTCAGATTTTCCGGCTTTCCCAGCCCCACATGTGACAAGGATAGCATGCAGGCAGGTCCCTGCCTGTGTTCAGCTCCAGCAGCCGCACTGGTGGCGAGGTGCAATTTACAAATATTACCCAGATTAATTCCATGAGCCACCCACATAGAAAACTACCGATGCGGCTGCTAAAAATACACCCTGGATCGCAACAAAGTTGTCAAGAATAAGTAAGAAGCAAAGCAAAGAGGAACAAAACCAAAACAGAGGTAATCACTGTTTAGAAAATAAAGGTTAATACATATAAATACCTCTCTTTACACAATTGTGAAGGATGCCAGGTAGGAGATGCCAAGAAAATCGCTGGAGACACCCATCCTAGGCAAAAATCTACCCACAGTCTGTGATGTCTAGCAGACCCCCTCTTAAAATGGGGTCTCCCCTGGTCCATAGAGCCTGGCTCTATTCTCTGCACAGCAGGAAATGTCACAAGGTGAGTGCACAGGTGATGATTTTGCACAGCAAGGGCAACACTGCCTAGAGGAGGGTCCAGAGAACCAGATTCTTGCCTGGCTCAAGCCATGCACCTCCTCTGAAGCCAATACAGCCACTCCTGATGAAGCCACATCTCTGATGCTCGGTGGCACGGCAGCCACTAGTTTGCCCCAACTCTGGGGCAGAGGCCATGTAGGATTACACCTGATGAGGTCTGCTTTGAAACTCAACTCATTTCCTTGTACAGCTCACAAATGAAACTAAGAACCAGGTCAAACATTTAACAGCAGTGTTACTTCTGGTTTGTTTCACTTGTTGTATTTTCATGTCCTTCATTTTACTGCTAAGCTCTCCACCACCCAGGAAAAAAAAAAAAAAGAAAAGGATAAGAAAAACTCAGGAGAGGAGAAGACGAGCAAAAACTCCAAATTCTTTAAAACAAATGGGAAAATTCTCCTGGCACAGTGTGTGTGGGAGAGGATTTCACACCAGATATTCACTTATTTATCATGCCTCGCCTATTAATATCAGGTGAGGCACCATTCTGCTTCCCAGAACTGGTATTTAAGCCAGCTGCTCTGCACAAGCACACACCACCCTCACCGGCACATCAAGAATGGTGGGTGACTTTCTGCGTGTGCTCTATGTTATCACTCACTTAAATTTCTACTGGAACCACTTCATAAGGCCTTTGAGGTGTCACATTTCCTCCCAGGGTGCTTTTTCTGTCAAAGAGCCTATGTTCTGAAATCGGTACAGTGGGGATACGGTTTCACCTCCCCTCGCCTGCCTTGCGGTGGTGGGCATGCATGTGTGCCACCCTAGACTGCTCGGTCAAGGGCAGGAGCAGAGCAGTGCCTGCCCGTCGCAGTGCTGCTCCGAGCCCTCGGCTCCTGTGCTCTCTTCAGTGGCCTGACTGTACCTGATGCTCTAGCGCAGGGCTACAGACCGTACTGCTTATGCACATAACGTGAGGCTCGCAGGGGAGGATGGCAGTCCTTGCCTCCTTCCAAGGAGGAAATTGCATCCCCTGCGATAAGTAAGTTTTTATCTATGCACTGCGATATTGCAGGGAATTCTAAGGACCTCTCATGGCAACTAGGAGGCGAAAAACAATCATTAACCCCTCCTCCACCTCCCTCGAAGCCATTCACCAGCAATTTAACCCGCAAGCATACCGCAACACAACACAGATAAAACAATTCCTATCAGCCTTTACGCTATCTCCGGCTCCTGCCATTTGGGATATTCACCTCTAGTTTGAGGCTTAAGACATGCTGCAGAGCCTGGCCGCAGACCCTTCCGTATCTGCTGCGGGGGATCTGTTTCTACGGGTCACTTTCAGGGTATTTTTTCCCATCTGCTTTCTTTTTCCAGTCAGGCAGAGGCAGGGGCGCCGCTGAAGTTAGGATGCTCGAAGGAACCGCTAAACTTCCACCGCACGCTCCGGTGCGGCACCGCCGCCCCCTCCCCAGGAAGAAGCCGGCGCCCTGCTCGCCCCGGCAGTGGCCGAGGCCTCTTCTCCTCTCCTCTTCCCTCCCCTCCCCTCCGCTGCCCTGCCCG
>NW_008239139.1:561869-563678 GCF_000691975.1 Corvus brachyrhynchos | reverse complement strand
CGAGCGGCCCCCGGGCGGGATGGCGCGGCCGCCGGGGGAATGTCCCTCCGCTTTATGTAACGCTCCCCGGGCAGCGCCGAGCCGGGAGGGGTGACGGGGAAGGGCAAATGCGTTGCGAGGGGATTTAAATTAACCCCGATACATCGTTGAATTTTTTTTTTAAACAGACACCCTGGACTACACATTGATCTAACACACACAGCCATACACACACACACACACATATAATTATTATGATTTTTTAACCTTTTAGAACCTAAGATAGGGCACTGGGGCTCCTCGGCGCAGCCCGGGCTGGGCTGATGGAGAAGCCAGAGGATTGGCTGCCTTCAGATCTAATTTCAGGATCCAAACTCCCCAATTTCCCCATAAGAATGTGTTCAAACATTGCTTGACTGCTATTCTCCCTTGCTCAGAGCTGGGAAGTCATCACAACTGATGAGGAGTCGTTATAAAGTTGACAATTTGCCCCTTCCCTTTGAAAACCCAATTCTGCAGAGCTTCATTCCTTTCAGCCCACACTGACTCTCATCCAAAGCCTTCCCTGCTGCTCAAAAGAAACCTGAAATTTCCCAACTGCAGGATTAAACTCATCCTCACCCCCTCCAAACAAACAAACAAACAAACGACTAAAGAGGGAAGAAATTATCTCTACAGTAGGGAGATGAATGTAAAGAGCTTATATGTTAATCATTAGCAGAAAAAAAAATCCCAACTGAAGTCAGAAGGAAAGAAAAGAAGAGATAAAGGGGAAATACAGACACTGGAAGGGAAAAAAAGGTGAAAGCAGGAGAAACAAAGTGCCGCTACCAAGAGTGTTGTTTGTCTGCTCTGTTAGAGCGGCCAGAGCCCTGTCCAGACTGGGCGAACAGAATGACTCAACTTCTAAACTCCCGGCAATTCCTGCAGTGCGTCCCCTGGGTCCCAGCTCTCCCACACCCCCTGGGTGGGGGTCACCCTGTGCTCTGCCTGGAGGGAGGGAGGGAGGGAGAGAGGGAGGGAGGGAAGGAGAGAGGGAGGGAGGAAAGGAGAGAGGGAGGGAGGGAAGGAGGGGGGCTGGCGCGGTGCCCCCGCTCTCAGCGCGGCATGGCTGCGTGTGCCGGGGCGCTTGCAAAAGTTGCACTGGGGGTGAGAGAAAGGGAGAGAGAGACGTAGGGAGAGAGAGGGAGACGGAGACAGAGACAGAGAGGAGGAAAAAAAAAAAGGAGGAAAAAAAAAAAAAGCAGCAAATGGAGTTTGCAAATAATCAAGCGCCGATGGCACCGATCGCGGCTTCCCAGAAGGAGCGGGAGCGAGCGAGAGAAACCCTCTGCTGAGATTATGTGGGATCTTGTTTAACAACACATTTCAATCAGGAGAAAAAAGGAACAGTCAACAGAAGTTGGTGAAACACTTCTGTCTTCCCCCCCTCCTCTTTATAGAAAAGAGAGGAAAGGAAAAAAATAAAAAGGCAGCTGATTGAAGCTTTGCAACTCACTGGCTGTGGGGATCATATAATTTGTGCTCATGTTTTACAATAGCATGGAAAATTCCTACCTCTCCCCCTCTCCCCAAATAAATCTTCTATTCCCTCAAGGCATTTCACAATCTGGTTCACTGACAAAAATTCCAATTTATCTTTTTTTTTTTTTTTCTCGTTTAGCTTACTTGCAGTGTAAATATTTAGCGGATGCATTTAAAATAAACATACGTTGTTGCTTTTAGGAGTCAGGTTGTGTTTTTGTTTTGTTTTGTTTTGTTTTTTTTAAAAAAGGAACCACATCAAAGAAGTGTTTACTAACTGAGATTGACAGCCTATTCTCCCCCTCC
>NW_008239139.1:556204-561832 GCF_000691975.1 Corvus brachyrhynchos | reverse complement strand
ATCATCCGTCTCTCCAGTTGAGCTCTTGCTGTAGGAGCACCAGCCCGACGAGCATCATTTTTGTCCGTGCATAGAGGAAAGCTGTAGGTGAAGCCACAGGAACCCCCTTTGCCTGACAGGAGCTTTACAAAGGAAGGTCAGTCGCCAGGTACCCATTAGGCAGGCAAAGGAAGCTGAGACTCATGCAAAGCCTCTGGCAAAGGTGGAAACAAAACCTCGGGCTGTGATCCTGCATTAACAGCCGTCTGGATCTGACTGCCTGGAGCTCCTTACAGATAAGCAATCTGGGACTGGACCAGTGAAGACATAACTCCCTTTGTGCCTGCTGTTACTGCTGATGCCCCAAAACGCTGCCTCTCGCTGCTGCTGGTGCCACCCAGACCTCTCCCACCGCAGCACTTGGTCGCAGCAGGGCTCAACACCCGGCTACTCCCACTGATGCCTCGAGGACGAGGCAAGAGGTAACTTTTCCTTGGGAATTTCAGTGCGAGTCAAGCGCTACAGCCAGCCTGGCCCTTGTCTCGGGGTGCTGCGGGTGCCTACGCTGGCAGATAAAAGCAGGCCAGGGAACAACCCATGCTGGCCAGCCGATGGCCATGGCTGCACTGCGGAGGATGTGATCCCCAGGCTCCTGTGGGCCATCTTGTTTGCAAGGTATCTTCAGTGTTTTGCATGATTTTTCTCCCTCCACTGAAAAATGCCTGAAACTACAGGAGAGCTGTCTCACGCCCCATTAGCATTCTGTTTGCAACATGAAGCTGAGGATACATTTTAAATGTGTCGGGGAGTGCCATGCAGGGCTGGTGGAGGTGACTGAGGGCTCAAAAGTGGGCTGGGATGGCACTGGGGGAGTATGTACACCAGAGGGAGCAAAACCTGCTCCCGTCTTATCCCTGCTTCATTTTGAGAGTGATCCCGAGATCAACCATCACTAAATCTTGGAAAGAAATGGAGCTGCCTCCAGCTGGACCACTGGGGAAGTCCAGGCCAGAGGTGGAGGGCAAGTGTGTGGATGACAGCAGGCACAGAATTTGAACATGCTTCTTGTCCCTCTTTTGTTTAGCTATGGTGACCTGCAGGGTTCGGCTCTAGGCATGAGTCGAAAGCCTCATATTTTACTGAGACGTGTTTCTGGTCATTGTAATTCTGCACTGCTCTCTTCTTTATGATGGAGAACCCTATCTGCTTTCCAAGGCTACTGATGCTTCTGATCCCAGCCTGCCTCCCTGCCCTTGATCAGAGCAGCAGCCATGGAGCCCTGTCTCAGAGAGACAGAAGAGATGTGGAGAAGTGTTGGGGAAGAGCAGAAGACAACAATGGAAGAGCAGGCTGCTATAGGAACCAGCTTCACGTCTTGGCGTTGCATTCTGCTGCAGTGTGGCTCCAGGTTAGTCACACCACCCTCACTCTCCTCAGCTGCAGAATGGGGGCAGATGTACCAGTCTCTGCTGTGTGAGACTGCACTGATAGTTTCTTCTCCTTTTGTTTCACCCTGGGCTATCCCATAGCCCGTGGGGTCTGTGTTAACGCCACGTCCATCAAAACTGGCATGACACAGGAGCTTAAAATACAAACCAAACTCACTCCTTGCCAGAAGAAAAGGAGGAAGGGGTCATCAGTGATGTCTGCAGGACTCACCATGTGTAGCCTGGGCATGGAAGTGGTGCCTCCTAGCCCTATGGCTGGCATGAAGGGGGACACAGGAACATCTAACCTGCACCTGATATACTTAGGCAAATGCTAAAACTGTTGGCTTCAAAGCACTGGTTATTCTGCTTGTCTTAGGGAAAAGGTGCTGAACTTGATAGACTACTTGGCTGGTCCAGGACATCAATTCTTGAATGTCTCTCAGGTTCAGTATTGCTAAGGACATTACAGACTCTCATCCACCCACAATTTGTCCCAAGATAGGAAAATTAACGGGCATGTTTTTAACAATAAGGACTGTTCTGATCTTACATATTTTTAAATGTTGTTGCCAAATGAGGTGACATTTGGTAAATAAAAACCAGCCCCAATATGTCCTGACCTTGGCCCAGACTGGCTGCCACAATGTGCTGCATAGAGGATGCTGGTGTTCTGTGGGCATGCAGGGGGAGCAGGGGTTTGCCCAGCTGGGCACAGCCTCCCTCCCCAGCTCACACAGGGGCCTCCCCGAGTGTCTCTTTCGGAGAGAACTTAGGACACATGATTGGAGCTAAGGAGGTACAACTCCTTGCTGTACTTTCCCACTGCTGTGAACAGATGGGGATGCACTCTGGAGATGGCCCAGCTCTGAGCCTACAACCTTCTTTCCATTCTCCCCAAAACTGAGCATCCATGCAAGGATGTTACACCCTTAGCCATCTGGGCCCCTGAGCCAAGGCCAAAGATGTGGTGTGAACATACCTGTGGTGTGAACATACCTGTCAGGAGCCAGTCATCAGCAGTGCACCTGCAACAGCCCTGGGGCAAGGCCATTCTGCTGGAGAGATCATGGTCCACTCTCTGCCTGAGATTGGAGGAGGTGTCACTGAAATTTTGAATCCTGAGAGATTTTCTAACCTTAACAGATTACTTCTTCTCTCTGTCCCCTTCTCTTGTGAGAGGAAGACAAACCAGCCCTGGAGAAGCACCTTTTAATGCCTCATCTTCAGGTTTTTTCATTTCTCCATTTGCCCATTTGGGTCTCCTATAAACATAGCCGTAGTCTGGGTACAAGTATGATGCTCAGCTGTGTCATGGAGTACCACCAAGGCAGCAGCATCCCCAGCTATGTCCAACGTGGCTGCTGGGTGGTGGTGGCACACACTAAGCCAAGAAAAGGAGGGGTGGCCTTTTCACAGCATTGGGCTGGCACTCAAAGGGGCTCCATTTCTGCTCCACATTTTGGAGCACAAATTTTGGTGGTCTTGGCATGTAACTCACTTCTCCGGAAAGGCACATGCTGTTTCACTGGTGTGTCTCAGGGGCCTGCTGGTACCAACTGCAGCGGGAGCAGCAGAAGTTGCTGTTTCTTGCTGGAAATTGTGAGAGTTTGGGCTTTTTTGTCTTTTCGGTTAGAAATTACTATAGATTTTGGAAGTCAAGTTTAAGAAGGAAGGCAGATGAGTTTTAAAACATAGTTTTTGGTCATGATTCGCATTCTAGGGGGGTTGTGTGAGTGGACAAAAGATGCCCTTTGGTCTCTCAGAACCAGAAACTCTACGGCACCTTCACCACCTCTTCTCTGGTGCCTCCACGAAACCCTTGCTGTGCCAAGAGCATGCCAGAAGCATTGCCAGAGGTGCCTGCTGCTGAGATGCAATTTCTTCCTCTTTACCCCAAAGCTGCGGGGTCTGTGGCTCCCAGCTTTCTTGGCTCAGTGTCCATCCACTGCAATTATTTCTTTGGAGAGATTGAGCCTAAAACTGTACTAATAAAAGACTGTATGGTACATTAAAAACAATGACAATAACAACACAACAAACCAAAAAAACCCAAAGAAAAAGCAGAAGAGAAAGGCTGTAAGCACACAGGGTGAGCATGTTCCCTTCAGTGACAACCTTTCATACCTGTTTGCGTTCATGGTGGAGCTGGAATGCAGCAAGTTGTTAACAAGGATCAGGCTCCAAATCTTTCACATTAAGCAAAGCAAAATATTTTTTTTAAACACCAGGGGAAGGTTTCCCAGTGAAATACACACAGTTGTTTTCTTTTTAAATGTAAATCAGTGAGGGAATGGACAGTTTAATTAAAAGCAAAATTATTAGGTAAGTGCTGAGGGAATCTACATTATTTGCTGGGTACACTCACATATTTTTACTGGTGAATCAATTGCAATTTTTAATTTCTTTCCACCTAATAAGACCAGCTCAGAGAGCAGCCACTGTGATGTGGAATATTTGGGGAAGGATTTTTCCATGGATAGCAGAAATGTCTGTTCTGTGTGCAAGCTGTGGATGCCGAGGCAGCCTGCTATGGTATGTCCATTACATCTCTGCTAACCACAGAATATTCTGAGTTGGAAGGGACCCACAAGGATCCTTATTAGCAAACACCTGCTATAGGCTGCCTCTGTGGCATCACCTGGAGGAAATCCTGTCCCTTGTGACAGGGATTTTGGGTCGCTGCTAGTGACTGAAACACTTGGGCTTATGGCTGGCTGGATGCTAAGTGAAAGGTGCCACATTGTTAACCGACTTTACACCCTGCTGCTGCTCTGTTGCTGGACCCTGCTCCCTTCAGTGTCACCTGTCCCTCCACACACAAGCCTTTTTGCAGGCAGGTGTTTAGTGGAAGCCCCCTTGCCCCTTCCCTCAAGCCCATGTGTCCCTCTTGCACCTGGCAAATGATACAGACAGACTCCCAAGCACATCAGAAAATAGCCAGTGCACTGGGCTGGGGCAATGCCTGCTTATTTTGTAAGGTTCTGAGGGAAGGCCCTTATCTTTGAACACATATGGAAAATACGCTGCATACTTGAGTGCGGTTGGGGACTGATGGCTCTGTCACAGCTGAAGTTCAAAATAAGACCCCAAAACCCTACAGCACAATTATCCCATGCATCAGCAAGTGGGACTCTGTAAGAACTCAGGTATTTTTACTCAGTCTGAACATCAGTGCCTTCCTCAATGCAGCTCAAGTGATGTAAATGCCCCTTTCAAGGGGTAACAAATGGATTTACAGCACAGGCGTACAGAGGGATGAGGCTTAATTCCCAATATGAAACCAGATGATGCTGATAAAACCTTAGTGGCTTCAACAGATGTACCCTGATAGAGACAGGAGTGTGGTGATGAGAAACAGGACAGATGTTGTAAAACGCTTTAGGTACCACGGATGGAGGAAAGGTGCGATGAAAGCGCACAGCCTGATCAGTGCCCCGGGGAAGGCAGAGATCTGGGTCACCTCAGCCAGACCTACCACCACATCTGATCACATTCCTGAGCTTGCTTCCCCATCAGGAGTATCACTGAAATAAATGCCCTAAAAATTATGTGGCCTCTCCATTTGAGGGGTTAAACACAATTTCCCATCGTCGAGCTTTTGCAGTTGGCTCAGGTATTGTTGCAGGATCTTGGATCCTTTTCTTCTTATTATTAATAAAAGAAACTTTGAAATATATATTAAAAAAGTGCTTATCAGATAATGAAATTCTAGCTGTGGTTGTCTTTCAAACAACCAGGGCCATGATTTAATTGGAAGTAATTATAGTCTTTTCTGAAGTATAATTTTTAGGGTATTTTTTCCCCTGACATTTGCAGTGTGGAAATTAAAAATAAAACGATGTCAGAATCATGAGATTTCAATCTGTCTTCAAACAATAATGTGGGCTAGTGTCAGAGGTTTGTCCTTGGCTGGAAGGAAGAAAAACTCACTGAAGAAAATCCTGGTGAAAATCACCAATAGCACCTACTGGTGCCTTTGCTGTGCTGAGGAATTCCTGAGAGACTCCTGCTTCCCAGAGCTCACTAGAAACCCTCCTACCTCTGCTGCAATGGGAAAGGGCACATCAGTACCTAGCTCCTGAGAGCACCACATTTGTGATGCAGGCTTTGTTAATTATTCCACCGGTAAAGCTGTATTAAAAGATACACTTAGAGCAAAGAAAAAAAAAATTCCTATTCTACACAACAAAAATTAAATGTATTCCTCATATCCTGCTGA
>NW_008239139.1:547496-555992 GCF_000691975.1 Corvus brachyrhynchos | reverse complement strand
GCTGAAAACAAAATTATTTCCATACTTCTTTTTCCCCCAATATTTTTTTTCAAATTTTTGAACAGGAAATTTTTCAAATTATCTCTTTCTAAATTTTACCCTGTTTTCACTTTGCAATTCTTCATCTTCCTTCAGTGTATCCCCTAAACTTTGACTCACACTCTGTGTCTTACTGAAAGTGCCGTTTCCAAAGGAGGGACAGTCTCTGCCAGCATCAACTCAACCTCTTTGGTGGCCAGGGGCATCAGCAGGGCCCCGTGGGCAGAGCCTGAGCTCCTATCAGCCTTTGTGGCTCTACGGGTACTGGTGATGCTGTGATGCCCCTGGACACATATGCAGCTCTAAATACAACCACTCAGAGGACAATTTGGCTCAGCCTCCTAAATCACATTCTCCAGGCTTCAAATCATTCCTGTAGGGATGTGGATGCGCATGAGGAATCATCTTGCACTCCGAATTCTCTGCTTCTGGATCTGAAATTTTATATCTAATGCCCATTTTAAGTCCATTCCTGAACGTCAGTCAAAGGTAAAGGAAGGAACTATTTCAGATTAAAAGGGCAACACATATAAAAAGAAGAAGTTACCTATGAGGCTATGATTCACTGTATAAAGTGCTGTAGAGGATTGTATGAGGGATGCTCAGTTCTGCAAAGTGTGCTGACTTTTTGATGAGGCATTAGGTGAGGTCCCCTATCATTACAGACTCTATGGAGTTACTAACAGGATGATTTACAAGCCAAATTCCTACTGGGCAATGCCTGCCTGGCCCACTCGTGTACCCCACCTCACTGCTCAGCTTTATTTATTCCATTTCACTGTTCACCTTAAAAAATCCCATTGTGTGGTCTTTCCAGTGAAGAACATCTATGTTTCATCTCAGACAGGCTTCAGCAACAAGGGAAGGGATTTCTCTACTCTTCAGCCTCTGAAACAGCCTTTTCAAAGAGAGGTATTTTATTATATGGGGGAAAAAATTTATACAGACTGAGGTAAAATTTTGGTCAGGCCTTATAAAACAAACTCAGTGACTTTAAAGTAATAAAACTTTCTGTGGCACTTTGCCAGAGCTGATCTTCTATACTATACGTCAGGGATAAGTACAGATGTGCTGACAGAAACCTCGTGGTTCCAACCCATAGGCTGTGTAGAGCCTCAAGGGATTTTCTGGAAAGCAACTGCTTTTTCAAAGTTAAACATTTTTATCCCCCCTCCCAAAATGGCCATCAGACCAGCAGTGTTTCACAGACAAGCACATGTGTTTACTTCCATGACTTTCATGCTGTCAACAGAAAATATTTGAAATTGCTGGCAAAGTTTCCAAGAAAGCAGAGATGGAGATTTTCTTTGCTTTAAATTTCTGAGGACCTTCCAGCAGTCCTTCTCCTGTCTTTGCACCACTCTCTTGCTCAGCTGGGAGCCTGGAGATCTGAGCCCATGACTTGAGCACGGATCTGTCTGGGGACGCTCGTGCGTTTAGGTGCTGTGGGCCAAGGAGTACCTTTGGTACATGCTAAGCTTGGAGGGACCTTTCTGGACAGGGGTGGAAAACCCTTCTAATATTTACACTTATTTGGCTATGCAGTGGATATTATCTCTTTTTCCAGCCCAGATCTCTATGAGAGCCAAACCTGGCCATGATGTTTGTCACTGTTAATGCTGTACCAATAGCTAAGCTATTGGTGAAAGGTTGACACAAAAGCATTGTGCCTTGCTGATTAGTCACAGCCTGTAACTATCACAGCTTTAAAAATTGTGATCATGAGGCCTTGTCTTGCGACCCTGCTGCCCACCCACTTTCACACAGAGAGAGACGAATAAATATTTACTACTTCTCAAAATAACACCCAGCCACACTCACCCTTACTGCTGCAGAGTAGTTCATCTAATTGAAATAAGAACATAAGTAAATTGTTTGTCAAGGCAGTTTATTAGGAAAAGATTGCTGTGTCAGGAGCTCCCTCACTGCGAGAGATGCTGCGTTGTCTCTCTTAATATTTAATGCAATTTTAATAATATTTCCCAGTTAGGGGTGCAGGCTGATGTTATAGACTAAAGCCTGCCAAAGTGGGGAGGAATAAAAGCTTGAGGTCAGCTTCATTCAATTGACTTTTCCACCTGGAGGCTGGGCAAAGAGCGATGCTGCACTTTTTCCAAGGGACTCAGCCACTCCCAGGTACTTCTCTCATCAGCAGCTTTATCTCTTATTTGTGGATTTTGCCTTTCACTCACTCAGAATGACACTTTAAAAGGTGAGGGCCATATCCTGAGGAGGTAGTTATGAGAAACCCACCTTTCTTCCTTTGACAAACCCATTTCTCTTTGCGATGTTGTTCTGCTTGGGCTCATTAATCAGACAGTACTATAAACTACTGAATTTCTCCCAAGCTTGTGATTGCATCTGCAGCTACAGCACTCCTAACTGTCAGTGGCAAGTCTTGTTTTGGAAAGCTCTGGGTTAAAATCAGAAGTGTTTTAGCTCAAGGAGTGGGGATATTCAGCTTAAGTATCAAAGGTCCCTGCTAGTAAAGTGTCCCCCGATGCTGCCTTGGTGTCACCCTCCAGTCCTCACAGACCTGTCTTGACTGCAAAGCTGCTGCACTGCTGGTGCCCCAGTCCCCATGCCATTCCTCCAGATGTCTTCTGGCAGCAATGCCCAGCTCAGGCTCTTGCTTGTTGTGAAAGACTCCTGACTGAAGGACCATGGAGTCAGAGCCTTTTGAAGCTGCTGCATAATAAGCTGTATTCTTTCCCCAAACATCACTAGACAGTTCAATAATAATTACATGAACTTTGTAATCAGCCAAGCCAGCATAGCCATCTACCTGACCTACACGTAGCATTTGTGAGTAATTTTACATAAAGGGCAGGTACTTTTGTCCTTAGTGCATGGCCTTGTGCACAAACAGCTATAGAAGGAGGGCCCAATTATAAATAAACCGTCCTTAGTTGTCACTTTGCTGTCTCTGACTTCCCACGCATTCAAATGGTGAGACTGATTCATTTAATCTTACTCTAAAGCAACAAGCCACAGAGTCAGTTTCCTGACAGTTGCTTAAAAAAGTGTAGCTGAGCTCTCTTGAATTGTCTTCCCTTGTATTATATTTAGACATTGTGATTAGAGTATCTGTCATGATATGCTTTTACTTTAAGGCAGAAGTTCAAGCCGCTTTCTGAAAGCAAACAGAGATGCTCCTGGGAGCTAAAGGGGCACGAGTGCTAGAGTTCAGCATTTAGGAGCAGAGATCTTCTTGTGCTGCTGGCTCCCCTGCACAGCCATCCTTATGAAAACCTGAGTTTCCAAATAAGTGCAACATTACTTACCATAATGAGACTACTGGGAAGGGTGGAGTCAGCGAAAGACTTAGCGGCTGTTTCCACGGGTTTTAGAAATATCAGCTGAGCAATTCTTACGATCTTCCCTTCTCTCCTCCTTCCCTCTTCTCCCCCCCAAATCTTGTCAAAGGCTTGGATGCAAAATCTGGACACTCTTGTCTTATGAACATGGCTTTTATATGTTTGTGTCATTGCAAAGCAGATTGTAATGACTACACTTCATGCATTTTACCCTAATTAAGTCAGTGGAGGTTTCAACGCAGATACAAACTCGACGTGCAGCTCTGCCCTTGACAATTGCCTACCAAAGAGAATACCTGAAAGCTCTTGTTTTGCTAAATATGCTATTTAATATTTTGTAATGCTCGGGTAAATACAGTCAGTGAATGTAGAGTCTTCCACGTTTCTGTAGTATTGTGGAGGGGGTTATTACAGTTATGCTGAAGGAGGTTTCCTTGTTCCATGCTTTGGCAGAGCACTTGTCAAATACTGAACTGCAGGTTCCAGTCCTGCTGACCACCGTCGGTGATGAGGAGACCCCCAGACTCCAGCAGACTTTCAGCCACTTCTCTGCTGGCAGGAGCTCTCCAGCAGCCTGGCAGATGTGACCAGAATCTGGCAGACAGGACGAAGTGAAAGACTCGCTGGGCTCTAAGGTACAAGGGGAGATGGGAAGGGCTCTTTGTAGAGAGGGAACAGCAGAGAACAAATGCCATGCTTCTGTTGTGTTTTTTTAACCTGAAATAAATAGAACTGTGGAATTTAACACACTGAACTGAAAGGTGAGTTTCTCCCATGTGCCATGTATAGGATGCCTATCCTCCTCTAGCTGATCTACAGAGATTTGTAAATCTATTATTGCTTCCACATACCCTCATAGAAACTTGTGCTTTAGGTTTAGTGTGTAGAAAACTTCAGGTCCTAGGTCCACATCCAAGTGTTTGTCTAAATGTGATTGGATTACCATTCCTTTAAGACTGGTCATATTCCTTTTCCCTCAGATAAAAATGTCATGCTAGAAGTTTACCACCATCCCTGTGTCTCTAGAGAGAATCTTGGAGACTTGAAGGTGACTTTTCTGAAAAATGGTCTCAATATAATTCCAAAAATACTTTATAATTTGGAACCTGCTCCTCAACCTCCAGCAGAGATCAAAGAGATCCCAGAAAAAAAATTAAGCACCATGCATTCCTAGGAGCTGAGCCTTTGGCTGTAATGAATCAATCAACTACCCTTTTATCAGCCAGGTATAAACTGACTTAGGGCATTTTGGAGCCAAAGGCTACTAGTACAAGGCTGCTGGTTTAGGCTTTGTTTTCATTAAAAAGTTTGACTCCAAAGGAAGGTCTTTGTTTTCAGATTTTTTTAAATCTTCTTGTTATTTTCACCTTCGAGCTTGCTCAGCCAGTTGGGTATGCAGAACGTGTTCTTGCTTCCTAGATCGTCTTCCTAGATCATCAAGATCGTCTGTTGAGGGTATGTATGGGGTGCTAATTACTATCTGTCATTGGTATTTATGGGGTTCCAATCGCTACAGTACCATGGTGCCAGGTACAGTATTGAGATAAGCAGATAAGTTATTGAACCTGGACTCTGGTCTTCCCACCCTGGTGCTTGGCCCCTTTGACTTGGAGACTTTGTCCTCTCGCTCTTGCTCAGATGCAGGACACCTGAGAAAAAGTGAGGTTTGTGCTTTGCTGTGAAACAGCCCCGGCCTGTGAGCTCAGCCAGGCTGTACCTGGTGCCCGTGGCTCCATCTGGGATCATATCCTGCTTCTGTCCCTCATGCTGGTGTGTGACCCAAGGCACTGGCGCTGTGACCAGTGGCACCAGGAGCAGAGCCCACAGAGCCCACACCCTGCACGCTGGCTGCTGCTGAACTCTTTTCCATAGAACTTTTTCCAAAATCCAGCTAACTGCGGCAACTGGGAAAGCTGAAATCAATTGAAGTGCTGCTTCCCAGCCTGTGAAGGGTCACAGAAGGTGTCCCAGTCAGACAGCATGGAAGCTTTGATCTCTTTGGACAAGGAACTGCCGTGAAGCAGACAGCTGCTGGAGCCTGGCTGGCATTAATATGAAGAATTTCTTCTGGCTACTGGTACTAAAGAGAAAGTTTGCTTCTCAGACAAACTCAACCCTTTGACCAACTTGACCACAGCTGCGGCCAGAGACTCAGTCTCAGCCTGATTCTGAGAAAAACACATGCCTGGAACTCCATTTCTACCACTACAGAGAAATTAATATGAACCCACAAGAAAGTGGAGATGAGATGAAAAAATGCAGGTCACAGTAGCAGCTAGTTCCTAAGTGGGACAGGCATAAATTTCTTTAATGTGGATATAGAAGGGGACTTATTTTGTTTCTATTATTACTTGATTGTGGGAGGCTAAAGGAAAATTTTCTCACAACCTCAAGAAAGAAGTGTTCAAAACAAGTTTTTAAAATGTGAAAATTAAAACAAAAAATTAGGAAGGAAACTGTAATGGAGGATCTGTGTAAAATTTTTTCCCCCTTCTTTTTGATCAGCTCTGATGGTTCTAATTGATGTTCAAGGAGAAAGCTTGATGATTTAGAGATGAAGAAGAAAGGAATCACACCCTTGGTAAGCCCTGCCTATAGGACGGCAACCCCGGGACATGCTGAAACTGTTTAAATAAGGAATGTGCCATAAGCCAACATTTATCTCCTGCTTACCCTTACAGCTATTTTCTTACCCTCAAATTTTCAGGAATGAGGAGCTATAAGGATCAGTAATTACGCTGAGACTTTTCCTTTATGTATCACTGCTCACTCAAGAATTTCAGCCCATTACACAAATAGCAGTGACGTACTAGGCAGGGGCCCTTTGAAGCACAAAGTGCCATTGCTGCCAGCTTGGTTTCCTCAGCAGAAGAGTAGTGGCAGAAGGAGATGAAGGGATGGAGGCTGCAATGCTGGGATGCCCTCACCTTCCTCGCCCTCCCAAGTCACTCGTGCCCTTCCTGCTTTGCCCCCATGGGGGTTTCTGGCCTTACAGCCCACCTGAGGCCAGGCTCTTTTGGGATGATAAAGCATTTCTAGATGCTTAGGTGCACCAGGCAAACAGGGAATGGGCACCCAGCACCCAGTGCTCAGTGCCCAGGGCCAAACAAGGGAGCGATCCTACTCCTTAATTGCCGAGAGCTGCTCCATGACGCCAGAAGGTTCACAGAGAGCAAGCAGGGCTGGAGTCAGGTTACACTGACTCCCAAGGACCAGGCAGCGGCTTCCCAGGGAAAATACATGCCCAGGTAAATAAAGAGGGAAATAATTATAAATAAGTAATTACCTGAGCAGAAGTAAAAGTGGGAAACTGAAAGACTGAAAGAAAAGAGAAGTGCATGAGCTTTTTTGTAGATGCAGAGGCTTGCATTTTACAGCTAAAGAAATAGAGGAAGAAATTTAAATACATATTTAGGGGAAAAAAATTCCAATGGGAAATGTGAAAAGAACCACTTTTATGAGGAAGCCTCTGAAGAGACAAAGCTATAAATGTACAATTCCAAATATCAACCATTTCTTCTTCAACAGAAAAAAACCTCAAATAATTCATTCTGTACAGAGTTGAAGCAAACTTTTGGAAAAGCACCTGGGAACAGTGCTGGGAATTGCCCACCCAGTGATTTTTGCTCCTGTCACTGGGCAGTGTAAGTGAAGTGCAATTTATTCCAAGAAACTTTGCATTCCTTTTTTCTCACCACTGTCTTGCTTATGGTCAGGTGTATTTATAGAGACCTGCTCAAAGACCCGGGATGCACTGCCATCAGTCTCCCAGCACCATCCACTCAGCGGTCAGTGGAAGGATAAAAGACTCCTATCCAGGGAAATACCCTTTCCCATACTATCATAGAATGCTTTGTGTTGGACGGCACCTTTAAACAACATCTCCCCTTCCTCAGACAGGGACATTTTCATCTAGATCAGGTTGCTGAGAGGCCTGTCCAACCTAACATTGAATGTTTCCAGGAATGGGGCCTCTCTCACCTCTCTGGGCAACTGTGCCAGTGTTTCACCACCTTCATTGTAAAATGCATTCCTTTTTTCTCACCACTGTCTTGCTTATGGTCAGGTGTATTTATAGAGACCTGCTCAAAGACCCGGGATGCACTGCCATCAGTCTCCCAGCACCATCCACTCAGCGGTCAGTGGAAGGATAAAAGACTCCTATCCAGGGAAATACCCTTTCCCATACTATCATAGAATGCTTTGTGTTGGACGGCACCTTTAAACATCATCTCCCCTTCCACAGACAGGGACATTTTCATCTAGATCAGGTTGCTGAGAGGCCTGTCCAACCTAACATTGAATGTTTCCAGGAATGGGGCCTCTCTCACCTCTCTGGGCAACTGTGCCAGTGTTTCACCACCTTCATTGTAAAATATTTCTTCCGTTTATCAAGTCTGAATCTATACTCTTTTAGTTTAAAACCCTTGCCCCTTGTCCTGTTGCTACTGTCCCTACTAAAAAGTCAGTCTCCATCATTCTTACAAGCCCTCTTCAGGAAGGCCACTATAAGGTCTCCCAGGAGTTTTCTCTTATCCAGTTGAACAGCCCCAACTTTCTCAGTCTTTCCTAATAGGAGAGGTGCTACAGCCCTCTAATCATCTTCAGATTAAGCAGAAAATGGCTTATCAGGGAGGCAGGATCTCAATTAGAGAGCTCCAGACTGAAAACCCAGTCTTCAACTTTCTCTGAAAGACAAGATGGAAAACAGATCTAAATATGCTTTCTTTGCTCAACCACCACAAGGTACCTTGTGTACCCTGCTCTCTCATGTTTCTGGATGAAAGAAAATTCAGGGGCAATTTATCACCAAATTAAGGTCGCCGCTATCAAAATCATTCTGGATCCCAAAGAACCAAATAAATTTTATTGTACTTCTAGAAATGTATTTTGGGGAATGATAAGGAGCCTGGGCCAGCTGCTGCTCACTTAGCTCTTACATAGGCAACACCTGCATGAATTGCAGTTGGGGATGGCTGAACGAGGGCTGGGTGGGGTCACTGCAGTGCCATGAACTGAGCTGGAGATGGAGGGGCTTGGTGCTGGTGCTACATTACATTCCTCAGCTTGGGATAATCCAATGTGCCCAGAGACAGGGCAGCCAGGTACGTGCTGCCTTTTTTTCCAGCCTGTCTAGGAG
>NW_008239139.1:540649-547478 GCF_000691975.1 Corvus brachyrhynchos | reverse complement strand
AGATTCAGGCAATGTGCTTGGGAAAAAAAAAAAAAGGAAATAAAGTTCCTTTATGATTCCTCTATGATTTTGTGGCTCTCAGAGCACACTGGGTGGTGGGACTGGAAGTGTGGAAGCACAGCACACAAACAGACTTTATTAGCCTGATAAACTAGAAAGACTGGTGTGTTTTGGCACTCCATCAGTGTAACTGGCCTTTGGTGAGACAGTGTCTTTGGCCAATGCTATTTCCAGGGAGGATTTCTCTGTCCTTATGTATACCTTGCCTATTGGGCACATGAGAGCTGTGCTATTTAACCCCTCCTTCCCCTTGTTTATATTCCCCATTTCCACACAATCCATAGGCAATATTCTATAGCATTACTCCCCTCCCCCAAACTTTCCCTATTTCAGTTGGTGTCACCACAAAGGAATAGATTATTACTGACACTGATCCCAATTTAATCCTTCCAATAATCTGATTTTTCCAAGCCTATTTATATCCTTGAAATGACAGTAGGGTTTAAAGTGATACAAATACCTGAGCCTAAGTGCTAGTACTATCCACACCAGTCTGTTCCAGTTTTGACCCTTCAGAATAAACTGTAACCCCAAATATTATTTGATAAATCCCTTCCCAAGTGTTTGTAGTACTAGACTGGTCCTTGGTTCCTCTTTTTGACTAGCTTTTTCACATTACAGGTTTATCCTTCGTTACACTGGTATCAAGCTGAAGTCCCAGAATAAGTTTTAAAGCTCATATAAATGTAGAATTTCTTTTCCCTTTGTGGATTTTAATAACTTTCTGGTGTCTGGAAATGATCTAGAAGTAAAGCTTTCATAGCAGTGTAAGAAGTATAAATCCGTTCTAGTTTGTTATTTCATCCAGCAACTTGAGAACTTTTTTTATTTTCCTGGGCTTTAAGGTGATCAGCCAATGTTTTCTCCCATCCCCAATCTCCTTAAGAAGCTTATTAATGTTTTACATTGAAAATAAAGACAAACCAATCTGAAAACAAAGCTATCCTTAGGGCTGCATACTGTAAATGTGCTTGCTGGACTATTTCCACTATTTGTAACTAATTCATTTTCATATTGCTCCTGCTTCTTGCTAGATCTGCAGAACTTCAGTTCACACGTAGCCAAGGAGTAGTTACACCAGCAGTCAGCAGGTTTTTGTTCTTTTTTTCCCCCCACTCTTATAATTCAATGCAATGACTTGTTTATATAACTGGATCCTGTTGTTTCTCCAAAAGGGACTTGGCTATTTCACTTGAGCGACAACACCCGTGGTAGGTGATGGTCTGTTTTTTCCAAAGCAAAGGCCTCAGTTTTCAGCAGAATTTACATTCCAGTAATAAATATTTAAAGGAATTATAATGGAACTGAAGCAAAGAATGTCCCTCTGAAGCACACACACACAGAGACACACACAGACACACACACACACACATGTATATACACACACACACACAAATACATGCACACTCACAGTCACTTAGTCTGGGGTCCCTCTGGTGCAGATGGCGCCTCTGTTCAAACCCTGAGATATTTTGCTTTTTCCATTAGGAAACTTGGCCACCTTGGATTTTTAATACCCCATAAAAACCTTACAAAATATTATTCCTTACTGTCCATGTAGCAGATCACTCAAACATCTATGTCAAAGGCATTTTCTGCAGCAGGATCTCTTTCTGCCCCTAAAAAAATGTAAACAAGAGTACAATCCATGCTGATTTCTTGGTGTCCTTTCTCAGGTATGAGCTTTAGGATTTTCAATCATCTCTATTTTATTCTATAATAGACTAAAATAAATTACACCAGAATGGCAGTTTTGGAACATACCAGGGCTAAACAACTACCTCTTGGCTTCTAATGTGTAGATTATTATAAAGCAAATGAGACACTGATGTACCTTTGCATTTACAAAGCTTGGACTTTCCCCTATGGGCATAACACTAGGTGATGTCTTAATTAATGATGGTGACGATCATATATGTGACATAAACAAAAGAGCTGCTTTTTAACAATAATAAAAAAAGAAGAACAAAATATTCCAACTCTTTGGAGAAGAACTGATGAATGAACTGATTCCAAAAAGTAGAATAATGAAAACCAAAAGGCAAAAGCAGGAAGAATGCAACATAAATATTGGAGTTACCTGCAAATGTAACCTTTGCCAACCAGAAAATATTTATTCTGTATATTTTACTGTATCCTTGTCTCTTCCTGTGCACTGTATGATGCCCACATTAGCAGCACTACATCTGTATTAAACTGCCTGATTATAATGCTCACTGAGCACTGCCCACCCATCAGAGCCTGCTTGTCCTTTCTCAAGTCAGTGCACGTGCAATATTCATAAAATGACACATGGGTCACCCACTTTGTCCACATTTACTACATATATATGTTTCATTATCTATGGAAAAAATAAGCATTGAGTCTTAACAATAAGTGCACAGAAGGGCAGCTTTGCTGTGAGGAGGCCTGCGACCTGCAGAGGAGTTACCTGTGCAGAACTGACCCTCTGACACAGCATGCTGAGCTGGACTGTGACATGTCCCTCTTCAAACTGGCAGATGAAAATGCAGTGGCCAGTGTTCCTCTTGTTCTCACCCCTGTGTGACCTGCATCTGCAGGAATCTTGGGATGGGAACAACACACTGATGGGTACTTATCAAGGGACAACCATGATTATCTCTGACTTTGAAAGATTGAAACATAGAGGATGTGTGGGAGCTGCAGAAGGACCTGTGTCTGACAATCTCACCAAAAAAGCAAATTGAAGGAATGAAGAAATGGGTGCTAGGGGTACTGGGAATTGGTCTTGGCTCTAAGGGTAGGTGGAGGGTTACATGGGGTTTTTCCATTCATTCCTGTGTCCAGGGCTAAGCAGCAAAACAGTACCTCTCCATTTCCCCCTATCTCTGTTTTTTCACCTTTGGAATCTGGTTATTCTTAGCTCACTAGGTTTATTTTGCTGACCTGATGTGAACATATCCATCTTCCATGTTGATCCTGGCTTAAATTCAACAGAAATGGAAGTAAGAGTGGAAAATAACCCTTCTGACAGCTAGAGACAATGACACTGAACCAGTTCAGGAGAAATGGAAGGCGGTCACAGGTATGTAGAAGGTCTCTGTCTACTCAAGGAAGTCCACACTTTAGAAGCGAAAGAGTTTGTTGACATGAGCATGGACATGCAGACACCAGTGGAGATGTAGGGATAGATGCTTTTATACTCATCAGCCCTCATTGCTGTATTCAGCTTCCTGCAGACATCACTGCAGGAGAGGCAGCCCTGGCAGAAGCTTACCTTCATCGAGAGAGACCTTTGGGATGGATCCGCTGGCCAGGAGAGGGAACGAGAAACCTGCAGGAAAGGGGAGACCGTCTAGTTCAGGAGAAGCTTCTGGGAGAGGGGCAGGTGTGGATAGAAGCAGGAGGGCCTCCCGTTCCCGTCGCTCACCCTTCCCATGCCAGCCCTGCTCCATCTGCTGGCAAGAACAATGCGGAGCCGCTGCCGTTTGCCCGCCGGGATCCAGCCTCTCCTGTCCTCCTCCCCAGCCCAGATTCCCTCCGTGTCTTCATTTCATCTCCCACAAGTGCCGAGGGAGAGAAGAGCAGAGCCTTCCCCAGACACAGGAGGGAGAACAACCCTTATTTTTGGATCCCTGCTTTCCCATGAGCTTCCCTCTATTTTAGCCTCTAATATGTCAAAGTTACAAATTAAGTACTGTGCATGCCGTATATTTGCTATCTGATCTTCTGGCTGGGAAGTTGACTTCTCTGCTCGCCCGTGGTCAGCAAAACCCAATGGAAATACCCTGCAAGTCCCCTGAGGCTGCACTTTGGGATATTGATGGAAATGGAGTGCGATGGCAGCACCAGCTGCTGCCTCAGCCAAGCGCCCAGGAAACCAGGGTGCAGCTGTGAAAGGTGTTCAGGGGAAACAGGAGTCCTTTGGCTCTTTGCTTTGCTGCTCAGCACTTTGCAAGGGTGTTGTTTTGGCTCTGCCTCCATTTTTCCCTTGCCTGCTAGGTGTTTAAGAGAACATGCTGAGGAAAGCTCTGATTTTTTCAAAGTATGGAAGCAACATGGAAAGCTTTTGCCGTGTGTGAGCCTGCATGGCATCGTGAATTTGACTCACTCTTCTCTGTACATGGAGATGCAGGGTGTTCACAGTTCCCCTGTGAAAGGGTTTTTCAGTTCTGGCACCATGGGCGTTAAATGCTTTTTCCTCTTGTCCTGCCTTCTGCTTTTGGGAAATCATCTGCACCTGGAATTTGCATCTCTTTTCCATATGGGAAAAGAAATATGTTCATCCTGCTGTGGTCCTTACAGATGGCAACTCTTTCAGCTCTGGGTTACAGGCAGTCAGGTGAATGGGGAGGGCTGAGCTTCCCCATCAGTCGGCCCCTCAGGGAGCGAAGAAGGGCAGCCAGCGTCAGACCAATGTTTACAGAAAATTTAGTCTGCACTGGATTTCCCTATTCCAGTGAAACAATAGGAGGGTCTTGTGCTGTATTATCCATGCTTCCTCTTTATTCTGATATTATCTGTGAATTCTTGCAAATAATAGATGACTGAGACCATTATTGTTCTGGGAAGTAGGAAGATGAAAACATTAGATGGACCTTAGCAGTTTCAATAGACTTATTCATGGTGTTTGTAGTTATGCAAGTCAGAAACTAGCAAAATACCTGTTGGAATAAGTAATAACCCTGTGCATTCACAAA
Source organism: Corvus brachyrhynchos (assembly GCF_000691975.1). NCBI lineage: Eukaryota > Metazoa > Chordata > Aves > Passeriformes > Corvidae > Corvus > Corvus brachyrhynchos. The sequence continues at coordinate 542,757 of NW_008239139.1, read as the reverse complement.
AGCGGTTCTCTTACATCTCGTTTTTAATAAGAGAGACTGCCTCAGTCAACCAAGTGCTAGAGAGTTCAAAACAAAAGAAGAACGCAAACATAATTCCACTTTTAATGCCACAAGACCTTGGGAAGCAATCCATTCCAGTTCTTCCATGTATCTGCTTTAATACAGGCATTCTGATATAAATTGCATGATTGTGATTAATAAATCTTCTATCAGTTGAACTTGAAGTCAAAAGAACATGCTTCTTTTTTTTCTTTTTCTTTTCTAAACCTGCATTAAAATAGATTATTCAGAACTCTTGGAATGAAAAGTCCTAGGTCAAAACTCACATTTTTCTGGCAAGTCTATGAAAACTTACTATAAAAAGTCACATACTGTAGAATCTCAATTATCCTGGAAGGCTTATCCGGGTTATGGCTTAAGTGTGCTATTCATGTGCTGCCAATTTGTTCTAGAAGTACAAGATGAGCTGTAGTGCCTTGCAAAGCAGCTAAACCCTTCCCTGGGCCAGACGGAATCCAGAAGCCATTCAATGGATTGATCGGGGTGCAGAAGTCCTGCAGCTTCCCTTCAGTCCCGTGCAGAGCTGGGCTGTGCCTCAGAGCTGGAAGCCACAGAGCAGTGTGGGTCCTCTGCAGTTCTGGCAGGACTCAGTATCTGCCTCTACATCATGTCCTCCTCATCTGGGAAGCCTTTTTCATTTAGAAACATTGCCCTGCAACTGGACAGAGATGGCTGTGGTGTGGTCCTGCATAGAACCTAAGAAGTCTTTATGGGTACCACCTATCTGGACATTAAAACCTCCTGCATCACTCATATTTTATTATTTCCTATTACTTAGGACTTCTCCTTCTCTTCTTCTTCACCTCAAGTAAAGGGGACCTGTTGATATACCCATGGGTTTAATACCTACTGGTCTTGGAAGAACTTCTCTGGCTCATTGTACATTGTTGACATTTTTATGCATATTCAATTAATAAAAACTGGGCAAAACTTTAAAGCCTTGGCTATATTCTGGACAGATTAAAGATTTTATGTTCTCTGTGAAGAATTGTTAAAACTTGCTACCCACAAGGACTAATTAATACGAGTAGATTTTACTCTGGAAGGAGAACCTTCTCTCCTCTGCACAGCCTTGTGTTAGAAAAACAAACATTCACAGGCAAATATGCTAACATGCTCCCAAAGGGGTTTTTTGTGAGTCTTGTGGTGTGTAGTGATCCTACTGATCTCCCAAATTCAGGGCAGCAGTGACTGTGTGAGAAACTTCACCTCTAGTTTTCAAAAGAAATGCCTAGCTTTTGGGAACAAATGCCTAAATGAACACTCAAACTCCAGGTGAAAACAGAACATGCAATTTAGGCTCACCTTGCATGAGTCCATCCATGTGGGCAAAGGGAGCTTGTGAACTGAAAGCTTGAACGGGGCAAACTAGTTCAGAATAAAGCAGTGTTAGTGTGAAATACATGTCCAGCAAAGGAAAGGGGAGTTACGCAAGAGAAGCTACTCCGCAGTGACTCCCAATGTGGATAAACCCTTAATTACTTTTAAAATCTCAGCATTACTAAGCCATGCTTATAATTTCTAGAGGCCTTGAGTTTCTGGAACAACTGGAATATGAGATTCAATTGCACTCACTTCAGTGGAGGATACAGTTAAGTATCGGCACGTTTGTAGGCTTGAGGCCTACAAATACCTTGCAAATTTACCTTGTGGTAAATACCTTGCAAGATTAACTAATTAGTGTATGGGAACATTTAAGTTTTTCCCATCTGATTTTGCAAAGCTATTTGGTAACACTGGCTTATGAGCTTTTACTTTCTACTTTTTCCCCTCTTCCTTCACAGCAAATCTAAGAACCCCCACCAGAAGCAGAAAGACAATTGGAAGTACGCTAACTTCCCATTTCCCCCAGCTGGAGATAAGAATATTTGCTGAGTTTTGCGCCTTTTTTTTTTTAAATTTTTAATGCAGACATACATATATAGCCTTTAAAAAAAAGAAATATATTAAAGGTTTCAGAGAGTTTGCGGCCACGCAAAGCCTCCTTTCCTTGCAAGAGCATGTCAGTGGGAAAGGCTGGGGGTGGTGGCGGAACTACAGCCCCCAGA
>NW_008239139.1:520867-540584 GCF_000691975.1 Corvus brachyrhynchos | reverse complement strand
CCCTGCCTTGGCGGCTCTCCCAGCACCTGTCTGTTGTGTGAGGGGTGGCGACGGCTCGGCGCCTCACTGCTGCCGAGGTCAGGCTGCTGGAGGACAGCTGCTGGCTGGCACCCCAACCAGGAACCTCTGGAGGAGGCATGGGAGACCTCTGAAAGTAAAGATCTCCTGGGATTTTCTGTGTAAATCCTGTAGTCCACACTAGTTCTCCTTGCCCCGTGCTTTTGGCTGGGAGGCTTTGCCATGTCTTTCCTGTAGTACATCCTTGGGCAAAGTTTGGCTTGGCTGGCAGCACTGTCTGCAGTGTCAGCATGTGGGATCAGGTAGAGAAGCCATGCTCCCCTGCAGCCATGGTTAGAAGTGTTGGCTCCTTTAGGTAAAGGTTAGTGGGATAAATAATCATTCAGTCATAGAAAAAGTGAAAGTAGGAATCCCACTCCCTAGAGGGGCTGGAAATCTTTCTCTAGTGAATAAGGGTCTTATAGCATCCAGCTTTTTGCTGAATTTAAGCTTGCTTTCTAAGTATTTTTTTCCTTTTAAGTTGACTTTCTAGGTCTTAGTAGAGAGAAATTGACAAATACACGTTTTGAATATGTGGCTGCAATAGGCTGTGTACATTTCCTTCTTCCAGTGTATCTGCTGTTAGCTAAACTGGAGGCAACTCAGTTTCAGGCTGTTCAGACCCCTACAGTGAAAATCCGTGGAAGTGCTTCCGTTTCACCCTGTTGCTTAATAAAACAGAGAAGTGGTGTTATAATTGAACTGACTTGAGTTGGTTTTCGTAGCTGAGAGAATGGTTAAGGGTTCCCTGTTAATTGTTAATTAGTTAACCACTTATGGGTTATTAATGGTTTTGTCGGTTGATTGTTAATTGTTAGAAAATTCGTTTATTAACAATTGCTAAGGGGAAGTAGTGTTAGGAGCATTTTCTGTATCAGTGTTAGGATGTGGGGGGGGTATGCAAGTTGGTAACGAGGGAAAGGTCTAGAAGAGGGTCTGTGCCAGTCATGTCTCCTTAGCATAAGGGAATAAATACCACCTCCTGCTAGGACCGAGACCAGCGAATCACCCCAGTGACGAGAACCTGTCCCCTAGAGATGACATCCTGACAAGCCAATCGGACTATGGATGGTGGGAGGGCCTGGGGTGTAAGAGGGTGGTGCCTCTTGGGGAATAAAAGGCAGAGTCCCAGAGGGGACACGGATTTCTCTGCCCGCACACGACTGTGGGTGGAGGTCCCAGCAGGCGTCCTTTCTCTGTAACTGTTGGGCTAATTTGCCACAGAGATTCTTGATCATCTCAACTTAAACAGTAAACTCTAAAAAAAGACAATTGGCTGCTGTGGTCATTTCTCTCAAGTGGTCAGCTAGCAGAGGCAGGAGAAATGGTTTTGTGTGCTTCGTGGGTAAGGTAAAACACCTCTGAACATTTTGGCTGTGATCCTCTGGCAAGCAGGTGCCTGGGAAACTATTCCAGCCTTGCTGTTGGTCCTTACACCTGAGTATAAGCACCAACAAGAGAGCTGTGGTAAATACCTTGCAAAAGAACACACTGCACACCTCCCAGGGCTAAGTGTCCATGAGATAGTAATGCCCTGTGCATAGAGGCTTGGTTCAGTGACACAATTACACCCTGCTGGTCCTTTCCTACAAATAATTTACTAATTAGTCTGAAGACCTGTGATTTTTTTGTATGCATTACTTATGGGCAGGGTCACTGGTTCTCAGCTACTGCTTCTGGGGTGAAGCAGCAGGCAGTGGGGAGGCTGAAAACTGTGGGAGCAGAGTGGGAGTTTTTAACTGAGGCTACTGGTGCAAGACCCTATTTAAACAAAAAAGGTTGAAGCTAAGACAGGAGACCCTCCTAGTAAAAGTGTCACCCAAGAGAAGATGTGAAGGGGAGTTCTCAGTTCTGCTCGGAATTGCGTTGCCCTTTTAATGGTAATAAAGTAGCTTTGCTGTTGGTCTTTGCAGATGTTGCCAAATGCTGAACTGAGCAGGTCTGGACAAGGAGGCAATTCCCTTCCTGTTGAGAGGCTTGGCAGCTCTAGGTCAGCGTGAGGTACGGCTTTTGGATATGTGGGGCTTGCACACGGTGGTGTCAGGACTGCTGTCGTACAGAAAGGCAGAAAGCAGAAAGCTGAAGAGCTGGTGTCCTTCGTGAATCAAACATGCAGAAAGGTTAAACGCAGTGCCCTCAGATCTGAAATGAGGATGATATAGCTAGTGTTAGAGGTGTTGGTGAGAAATGCTAAACTTTCTATGAACTAATCCATTACCTTAAAAATCCCAGCATGTGTAACGGGGGAGGTCTCACGGGCTGCTTTCCAGGTGAAGTTTTTCATACACCTCATAGACTGATTAGTGGTGCTGCTGATATGTTTGTAATAGAAAATAACTTACGGGCGCATCTGAAGTGGAATAGAAATTAATTTATGGGGGCATCTGAATCTGAAAGTGTTGCCTACACCATTCCAAAAACTTTCTTAAATGTGAACAGCACTAATACAAAAAGCAGGGATCATACCTGCATGCAGCCTTGCTGAGCTTTGAGTGTTTCTCTGTACGTGGACAGTATATATGGCAGCTTAAGCCAGGGTGTCAGAACTCCTGCAACAATGTCTCCAGAGAAGTGTGTTGGCTGGGGATGCCACTGAAACCCTGGGGCAAGGCAGGTGCCTGAGGAAGAGGATGGTGGTGGCACCAAGCCCCATGCAGGCAGCAGCAGTAATGGGGGCCTCTGCCCCCTCCCTCCTGGTGCTGAAGGTGGATGGAGCTCCCTACTCTACCTTTCCCCATCTGACAGTCAGGCTGCAGTGTTTAAAACAGGCGTGGATTTTCCTGTTTGCCCAATATCAGCACTCCTCCCAGCAATTGTGTCAGTTTTATTTTCCTTTCCTCATACACATCAGAAATCAAACAGTGTGATACGGCTAATGGGATTATATTGACCCACCTCTGCAGTTGCTAATAATATCTAAAGAAATCCTCAAATGCCTCAGCCACAGTGGTAGTACAGCTGCATGCCCATCTTTCTCTTACCAAACAGAGCGGGGTTTTTTACGTTAGCAAGCCCAGTAATTACAAGTCCAAATTTCAATTCTTGGTAGCGTTAAGAAGATAGGCACCAGATTATATGCAGAAGAGAATATATAGAGAGTATCTGTTTTTGAATGGATAGCAAGCTGATTTGCAATGTCATTTAAACAGCATCCTAACAGGCAATTCTTTTTTAAAAACAAAGAAGGCTGAGGGGGTTTGAGGGGGCTCATGTCTTTTTCTTGCTGACCACAGAAACATAACCCACCCTTTCTGAAAAAAACACATTTGAAAGTCAACCCTGGTGCACAGGCTACTAAATTTCAATTGCTGGGTTTATGTCATTATTGCAGTTGCAGTGACTAAAACACAAGAAGAAAGGTTGCTCTTTCCACTGTGAGCTCTTTCCATCCTCCACCTCCACAGCAGAGGTTACGCTAAGCAGTGTGTGTGTCTGTCTGTTGTAAGTGTAGAAATACGTATTATTCATAACTTGCCAATGTGTATGCTGGAAAAGAAAAGCTGAATTTATAGCTGTATTTCCTCTCTGCTGGGGTTTTTAGAGTTGAGTGTTCAGTGTTTCCATTATAAACCCCTGTTTTCTGAGGTTTATAACAGTCTTGAAGAGCGGAGTGGTCTTGAACCATAATAGAAAATGTGTAATGTTGCATTTACAGTACAGCTGTAACTGCGCATTAAGGAGTGTAATCTTCTCAGTGTACCCTCAGTGCTTCAGTAAGGTTCATTGGAGTTACATATACTGAGAGAAAAACAGTATTTCATGTTTGGAGTTGGTGCTGCCCCTCCACAGAGCTGAGTGCATCACACGAGGACAGAGAGCATCTACCTGCACCAGACTTACAAAAATTCCTTGCTACACCCTTAGAATACTCATGCGCATCCACAGGGGCCCCTCTGAATTACAGCTCACCATAACCTCCCTCTGTCCCTGGGCTGTCTGAAGTAGACCCAGCTAGTCTGTCATGCATCTGGGTAGTTCCTGGCATTTCTAGTTAGCTTGAGCTGCCACAGACAGAGCAGGGGCTCTTGAGGAGAAAGTTCCCTATATCCTGAGAAGGATACATATTTCCTTCTCGCACTAGCCCAGCTACAATATAAGGCCAGGCTTATCTGCCACTTGGTAGAAGGTATCAGAAGGTAGGAAGGAGGCTGGACTCTGTAAACTTTAGGCTAAGATCCCAACTACAGCACGCTTTGAGAGATGAAGTTAAAAGGAGTGTCAGCAGGATTGAAATCTTGTTGAGACTAAGTTTTTCTTGCTGTTTCAACTCATAATGTCAGGTTATTTAGTCTTCCACTTAACCTCTCTTCCCTTGGCTAATAGGTCAGCTTATTGGGTTCATGCCCTTTTGCAAGTATTGCTAACCTCAAGAATTCAGAAATCACAAATTTACTCTCAGATTCATGAGACTGCAGGACAAACATGCAATTTTTTAAATTGAGCAATTAAAATAGTTTAATTAGTATTTTAGCCCTGATCCTTTGAGTTTCACAGCTTTTGAGCACTTTTTTCCTTGCTTTGAGCTTGACAGTCTTTTCCCCCTGTATTTGTCCCAGTTGCACAAATGAACAGCCAGTGCTCTAGGAAAAAAACTCAACCAAGACTTCAGAAAGAACTTGGGATTTGGAAGTGCTGGTTTTGTGATTGCATAATTTTTTCCTTTTTCCACTTCCTCTTTTTTTTCTCTCCCCTCACTGGTTATGCATGTCCATGTTACAGCATGTCTGCTGAGAATGAGATAGCTGAAGGGATTTCTGATTTGGTGAATTAGTGGACAAGTGGCCAGCAGAAAAGTCTGCAGCAAAAAAGCCCAATGAATGGGAAAGCACAAAAGGCTGAAGTAGAGTAAAGCTGCCCGTATGTTGCATGTGCTCCTCTGCTGTGTATAAGGGGGCTGCAGTTTGCATGTTAGTTATCTGTGCTCCCTTTCCTATGGGTAAGAGGGCCTTTGAGAATATTTGGCATGATCTACCAAGAATTATTCATCATGTGATGCATACATTTAGGCAGCAAATATGCTCTGTATAGGGGTATTAGTGAAAATAAGGTGTTTCAGTTTACTTTATATTGTCCCTGCGTTTGCCCCACACTGTGAAGGTTTTATGTATCTTCCTGTCTCAGCTTTGTGTGTTTCAGTGCCCCATAAATTTTGTATTCTTACTGCCATCTGAAAATATTCATTATGGTTGTTCACAGTGCAGTTATTGTCATTTTGAAATGCTTATCATGGGGAACATTTTCAAAGGCAAGTGAGGCAACAGGGCAACAGCTTCCCCTGCCACATCTACAGAAGTCAGAGCAGCATTACCAAACCCTGCACCTGGTGTTCTTCAGGAGAGCGTCCTGTGAAGGGGTGTTTCTGCATCTTAAGAAGTGGTTCTGTAGATGCCACTAAAGAACTGCTGAAGAACTAGTCCTCAGTGATTCGTTTTGCTGCCAGTTTGAGCTTCTTTGCAGTCAGGTTGCATTTCTACATGTGGATGTAAACTAATAGCTTCTGGGCTTTTTGAGGTATGAAAACCATTGCTGTGGCAATAGTATTAGTCTGACCTGCTTCATTGCCAACTTTCTTTCTCCTTTTTGCCAGTTTACTGCCTCTTCTGTGCAGAGACTAGTAGTGGTAGTGCCTGAGGTGTAGTACCTGTTCTGGTTTTGGCGTGTTTGTATCATTTAATACATTGCACATTCATTTGCTCTCTCTTTTTGCTCTCTAACTCATCTCAGAGGGACAATTGCATCCAAACCCTCTGATTTTAGACCGTTAGTTCCCAGATGGGAAGAATTCTAGCATTCTTGTCAGGCTGAAGGCCATAACCCATGGGCACATTCTCCATTCACATCTGTGGAGTTTCTTCTGGGAGCGTGTGATATTTGGAAAAAACAGTGGTGGACCTCATGCGAAGAACACTTCTTTACCTTGTCTGAGGTTCAAGTTTTTTGAGACTGTTGGTGCCTTCCCCATTTGTGATTTTGAATTTTGACAGGGTATTGATAAGTGTGTTGTATTAGTCAATAAGTTTGTTTAATTAAATTATAGAACAAGGTACTTCTGTTAAGTTTTTCACAGTTCTTTTGACCTGTGATCCAGCACCAAAGCATAGTTTGGAGAATTCAAGCCTGGAGTTTGTTATCTACAGTAGGTTTTCAATCAGACAAATAAGGTTAGGTATTTTTCATGGTGTTTTATGAACTGAGCTTCACCAAAGAAATTATAACTTAGCAGTTCTTACCATAATATTTTTACAAAGGCAAACATTTATATGTCTCTCTGCAACTACAAGACTAGTCTAGGCAGGGTTTTTTGGCTTTTGCTGTGATTGTGGAGCTATTGATCCATGAACATAAATCCTTATTTATCTCCAGTCAAGTTTATAGGACAATGAAATTATAGTATTGCTTGAATCAATCAATGTTTCTACAGCAAGCTATAGAAATATAAACAAGTTACCAATTATTTAATAAAGTCAATTTGCTTAGAAATGCCTGGCGACAGGCAGCAGATGTTACACTAATTTCTGCTTTCTCTGGAATTTCACAGGGGCTGTAAGATCTTAATGTCACTATTAGCAAAGGTAACTTTATTTTTGAAACTCATTCCGAACTCTCCCAGCAAGAGGAAGAAACTGTCATTCCTTTTGACCACAAAACCTGTGCTATTTCTAAGAGGAGTTCTTTGAAATAACTAGGATATCTCACAGCTTGTTGCTTTAGAGGGGACCTAGTACAGTGGCTCTACATTTAGTTAGCATAATGAGTTTTTTAGCCTCTAAGATACTGGCTGAGTTTGAAGCACCATAACTTCTAGTCAGCTAAGATTAAATTTGTTAATGAAGTATAAGTTTGCATAATATTTTAGCTATTTCCTAGAATTTTAAACTGTGTGCTTGTTTCCTGAGAAGCATTTAGGTTAATATAACCAGGTTCTGACTTGGCAAAACAATTTAAGTGTAGAAGTATGTCTTTCCGCTTCTCAGTTGGAAGTGCCATGAAAGTGGCCTCCTCAGTGTGGTTTTACCGTGTTTGCCTTTTGAGATCCACTTTATTGGAGTGACTTTTTTCAAGGTGACTCAAGAATCTCCCGTGAGCTCATGGTGTCCTTTTGGTGCTCCTGTCTGTTTTGAATGTAGAGCAGGATCTTTATTAGTAGGCTCTGATGCCTTGGTGGTCAGTCTGTTCGGTAGTTTGTCATAGTTTATCATGCAGGAGTACAGAATCATCTGATTAATCTGCTTAATCAATCCTTGAACAGGGATAGTAATAATTAAGTCACAGATGGCCATTGTAAATCCTTCTATTCCAATACATTAATATTTCCAGTACTTTGGATATTAAGGTTGTTTTAAATTTTAAAAAAAAAAATAAGTACCTCTGGATTTTTTTTTTTTTTTGATGATTGGTCTGCCTTGAAGACGCTGAGAATTCATTTTGGCTCTGGAAAGGTTTTTGCTTTAAGATAAATTATTTTCATATATACTTACACATTTTGGTACATGGGCTTTGTTAAAGCTTATACATAAACTAGTCACTGATTAATCTCTTTTTTAAGCTGTTCTGTGGTATTTGTCTGCAGTATTCCGTGGCTAAGCTGTCTGTAGCAGGATTTTGTTGACTGAAGACTGTGCTATAAATTTCTATAGACACAAACTGCTATAAAATTAAAACTTAACATCTTCCCTGACTTCCTTCATCTATCATAAAGTTGGTGTGGCTCAGCCTTAATTAGATTATTATAGACCCAAAATATATGAGGTAGAATAGCACAAGAGGAATTGAATTTGGTCATTAGCAGGAGTGTGTGGTTAGTCTAGCTGGTGTAGTCAGTAGCTCCTGAAATATGAGACTACACTTTCCATTTGATATGCTTTGAAGACAGGTCAAAATCCTTAACGTGATTTAGGTTTACTGGGAAGGTCTATAGTCCTGCTTTTTAATAAACTCTCTATTTCATGTCCGAACACTACCTGTGTATGTCAGGCATTGCTGAGGCTCACAGCCACAGCTGTATTCCTTTGGAAGTTGAAATGCATTGTTTTGGAAGAGCATTTACAGAAAATATTACTGGACTCAGACAAGGCTCTGAGGCACAAAGGTTTCCTGTAAAACCTGGATTGTCTGGGTGCCAAGTTTTTGTTCTTTTTCCGAGGAACAGTTCAGCTTCTCAGACTTTGAATGCAATTGTGTACTTCCCTGTTTAACAGCTACTGCTGCGAATGTGCGTGCAGGCTGCAGCTCTGGCTGTTCAGCATTGAAATCCTTCTGTCTGGGAGGTCTGTCGTTTGCCAGGGAGCTCCCAGGCAGTGGTGGGGAATGAAGGATGAGATGGGTGTCTTCAGTGCAGGTTTTAGTCAACATCTGTGATGAACAAGGTGGTGGTCTGTGGATTTTAATTGCTACGTAAGAGAAGAGTATGGATGGCATCGTGTCGAGGAGCTGCAAACCTTGGTAGATGCAATCTTGAGGGAAGCCTTGTGGATTCAAATACAAGCAGTGCTGACTCACAGCAGTCTGACAGGAAAAGGCTCTCTTCTGCTTGTCTCTGGCTTCCTCCAGCATGCTGTTAGGGAGGACTCTGTATCTGTCTCCCTAGTTCTTTGATACCGTTACTATACTGGCCAGCGCGACTCCACAAAAGGAACTTGGAGGTTGGTGAAAAATATCTGTGCTATTAACTATTAATTAGGATGACATTTCTCACATAAAAAAACTTGTAAAGAGAATCTCAGGATTGATAAATAGCTTGTTTTCATTGCTGTCTGCATCCCTGACTCCTTTTTTCCCCACCCTGCAAAGCATCATGAGGATTTATGCGACTCCTCACAGAGCCTAGGTCCCTAACTCTGAAATGATAGCTGTTAAGTTCCTCTGCCTGTGATGGGAAGTGCTCCAGGTAAGTTTTGGAGTCAATGCTTGCCACCCTTCTTAATGGTTGGCGGTGCCAAGTTAAAATCCTTCAGCAAGAAACAGGGGATGAGGCTTAAAAAGTAACACAAAACAAAGCCCAACATCAGCAACAGAAAAGGACAACAAGAAAAGAAAAAAAAAAGCTTGATTATGTGATCTCTTCCAAACTGGAGACCCTATTTTCTTTCTTAAGTGTATGTTAAGAACTATTCATACGTCCTGTGTCTCAGTGTGACTGGGAAAACACTCCAGTGATTCTTGAAAAACAAGTGAGGTCTGTACTTGACCTGTGTGTGCTGATAGGAGTCATGCAGGTGATTTTAATAGGAGAACATCTGTCCTCTATGTGCAGAAAAATGTCTTTTAGTAAAAAGCCACGTAAATTAAAGTGAAATTGGAATATTATTTCTTGTCTTCTACCCTTGTGATGGTTGGTTTAGTTTTTTGAAAAGACTTTGACACATATCAATGCTTGATTTTTTTTTTCTTTTTCTGAAAGTCCCACAGGATTGGTTGCTGGTTGGGATTAGCTTGTGCCCACTGATTAATTCCTTGTGTCACTGGTCTTGAATCTTGTTGCAGTTGTTCTTGGAGAATTTGCCAGCAGCAGCAAGCCAGCAGAGCTGTTATTGACCTAGAATAGCAATGGAGTTGTTAATACATGAAGCAAGGTTTTCTGTGAACCACGTTGCTGTTCTGTGGAGCTGATGAGCTGGTTAACACCTTTTACTTACTCTGTAAGGATCTGAGGCTGGAAGGGAATTAATGCAGTTGTGAAGCACAGGGAACCAAAATAGCAGTGATTCAGTTAGAGTAGAGCCAAATCTTCTTAAAATTAAACTCCATTGTGTTAGAGACTTTACTTTTTTGATACCTATATTATTAAGTTCTCTGATAAAAGCAGGAAATGTAATACAGTGATATTGGAGAAGCCTTGCACATTAAATCTAAGCTATTGTCTTGGGGTAGTAACAGAAGAAACCACTCTTCATCGGGTGTGTTATGAGAATCAGATTTTACAGAATTTCTGGTTCTCAAGGTTACCATATAATTCAAAAACTAAATTTTTGCATAACATTGATTTCCTTAACTTTCAAATATGTTTTTTAGGATGGGTGGGAACTCTGCAGCACATATATGAGTATTCATAGTTTCATAAGTAACAAACAATACTGGACAGTACAGGGAATTTCGTCGTGGGCAGAGGTGTTTACTTGCAAGCTGCTGCTTCTGATGTTGTCCTGAAGAGTTTTTCGATCATGGAATTTGGTTACTTTACTGTATAGCAGGTTGGTGGACTGCTCTCATAGAAGTGCTTCAAGGTGTGTTTTTTGGTTTACCTTTCTAATTGGACTGGATCAGATGCTTAAAACAGGATTGAGGTTTGCAGGCAGGAAAATATGGAAGAAAGCTGAAGAATTCATATATGGAGAACAAACCATTTCCAGAACTGCAGTCAAAACTTGATGGTTGTGTGCGGGTTGTTCAAGGGGCTGTGGCAGCCTGACTGTGCCACAGTGCAGAGATAGTAGATTTGACCATATTGATGTTAAATCTGATACTAGAAATACAACCTAAGGGTAGCCAGCATATCTCTGGAGAGACTGGTTAGTGATACCCCCAAGGGGGAAAGTGCACTGAGCCAGGAAAATTAGCTGTAGGACTCATGAACTTGAGATGATACAGCCAAACAATGCTGTCAGTGTGGACTCATCACTGTGGCAGATACTGACTTATGGATCTGGTACTACCCCAAAAAATTGAGGTTTTCTGCTCATTATTTCTATCTTTATATGCATTCTAGAAGTCACATTAGACCAGTTTTCCTCTAATTCCTCCTTTTGGTTGTGGTAATTTTAAGTTTACTTTTTCCATTCTTACAAGGTATAACCAGCTTGGAAATTAAGTGCTAATGAAGTTTAATATTGCAAAAATGCTCTGTTTTTGTTACTTTAGAAAATGCCACTGTGTGTATGTCAGGGCACCCCTGAAGTGCCTTTATATTTTTCTCCCATGATCTGTAAGATGGTCAGGCTGTCTTCCCCATTACTTTTCCCCACACATTCCCCAGCTTCCCATACTTGAGGTCTAAAAACCTATTCAGCAACACTGATGTCTCAAGCGGTGGGTATGTAAATATTTACTTGCATGGCAGTCAACAACAGTGGGAGGGGGGAAATTGCTACATTCTACCATTCAGGGAACCTTCAAGTTCTGTCTCAGAGTGTGCAGTTGATGAGAAGAGGAAAGGTTTGCAGTTTGTGCTTGACACGTTTTTGCTCTCTCGGTTCCTGTTTTGTTGCAGATGTCATTCATTTAGCTGTGGAAGGCTTTATCAGCCCTTGCAGAGGCTTTCCCCTGCACACACCACTCAAGGCTGGAGCTGTAGTGGAGGAAAATGGAGCCTGTAGATCTCCTGGCACTTGCCTCCCTAGAAATGAACAGTACCACAGTTACCCTGGCTTTGCTGGCGATCTTCCTGGTCCTGCTGTATTGGTAAGTGATAACAGTGATGTGGGCTGCACATCAGGCACAAACCCTGCTGAAGCTCCACCAGCATCTGTAGAGTCTTTTATCCATGAGGGGAAACTGGAAGGTAATTGCCTAAGAGGGAAATGGAGGGGGAGTTGGTTTGGCTGCAGAGGGTGCAATAAATACTCAGAAAACTCATGATGCTTTTAGAGAATTTTCTCCTTGAAATACTGTCTTGTAAGTGCTTTACCAACTGCTAACAAAAATTAAGAACTTATTCTAAATTAAGAACTTATTTGTTGGTTTCTTATTAATTTCTTTGGGCAGCAGGAACATTGGTCCAGGTCAGAAAGAAAACAAGTACTTGTTGGTTCTCTTCTCTGTACTATGCTGCACTCTTGTTCTTTGGCTTAAGTGTACAGACACTTTAACTGCTGCTTGAATTTCCTCTCTTGTTCTTTCCACACTGACTAGTGGATACAAATCAGAATAACAGCAGCCCTAATGGTTAGCACAGTAGGCATTGCAGTGAGCTGTGCTGAAATGAAAAAACCCTCACCCTGTCCTGACAGTTTATTTCAGAAATTAAATTACCTGAACTGGGAGTGTTTTTCTGACTTTTTTTACTTGTGTGTCTCTTCAAATCCTGCCTTTCAGTAAAAGAATGGGGTTTTTTTCAGTTGTATGAGTGTTCAAGGAAAGGTTTCAGGGACTGTTGCGGAAAAAAATCCAACAGAAATCCAAAGGTAATCTGGAAGAGAATAGTGATGGCACCATGAGTTCAGCACAATTGTTGTAGCAATGTAAATGACAGATCACTTTGCATATATTTTGTCATTCTTTCACCCTGTTGAGCTTTGTTCAGCTTCCTTCTGTGTCCAGGGAGGGTCTAGGGAGACTAAAAAGGGTCAAACCCATATTTGACGTGTGTTGCTGTATGAAATAGGTGGGTGAGCCTGCTTTCTTAGCAAGATCTGCCCAAATCATCACAAACATCGAAGTCCTACTTCCACTGAATTTTACTGGGAAAAAGAATGGCAGCTCTAGGTCATTAAGTAAGACCATGCTGTTTAGCTGCAGACCTGTGCATCTCTGGGCGTGTAAGGGGGAGAGAGGGAGGACAGAGGCACATCCACAGTTCAGAAAAGCAGCAGATCAGCTGGTGAGATCTGGCCACCTGTGAGTCATTTGAAATAGCCCGATACTTCCACATAGCACATGTCCAGATGTGCCAAGACCTCTGAAGACCGGGAACTGCTCCTTGTAAATGTCAGGTACTGTCTGGTGTGTGCTTGCCCAGGGCCTCATTTTCTGGTTCAGTTTGGGGAAGACTATTCCTCCCCTTAAAGTTAAGGTTTAGTGCACATTTGGTCTGGCCATTAACAAACCTAGCTCTAATTGCAGAGTTAAACCAGACTCATGGCTGTGGTCAGTTACTGCTGAATGGAGTGCCTACCATAAAAGTTTCAAAAAGTTCAACTTAGCAGTGAGGTGGGAAATTGTCTAACAGTAGGGACGCCCCATTCAGTGTGTCTGGTGGAAGGTGAGTTCTGTGAAAGCACCAAGAAAAGTATGCCAAAGTTTTATGTGGGGAAAGTGTTTTATACTCTTAACTGCCAATGGTTATTACTAACCAATCTTGTTGATCTACAGATTCAAGTTGATTTTTAAGTAGCTTATTAAGTACAGGTGCATATAGATCACTCTTCCAATGGGAAGCTGGTGATTCTTAAACCTGCAATGAAATAAGCTATGGGCTGTTGGTAGGTTTGCCTGGTGGCTGAGCTGTTCAGATCTATTTATCTCAGTAAAATGCAGTGACTGAGCCCGTAAGGTTAAAGTCTTGAAACACATCTGTAAGCATGGTAGTTGTTGTTCAAACTTGTCAGCTTTCTAATTTGAGTCTATTTTGTTAAAGTTTTTTATACTGCATGCTTGTTTAAACAAATCAGTAAAACTCAATGCATGCTCACATCTTCCTTTATTCATGACAATGACTGAAACCTTGGGTTCAAGGAATTATTTAAACAGTGTGTAAAATGGTTGCTAATAGAAATGCAGGTCTCTAATTCTAGGGAATGTTTTTATTACAGTCATGTTGTATACCTGATTATCTGGCTCTTCTAGGAGTTAGAAAACATGACTGTTGCGTATGGCAGGAGTAATAATTAAGAAATAACTCTTAAAGTTCCTTTGAGGTTTTCCTTATAAGCCTTATTCTAATTTTTTAATAACTACTGAATTATTCTTTTTTTTAGCTTTTTCTGCCAGGATTGTATCTTTTTAGAAGGGTAATCCTGGGGAAAGGGAGGAATGAATATTTGCTATTGTAAATTTTGTTATGATTGTAGCTTATGATTGATCGGGGTCACGTTGTGTCAACTGTTGTATGAGTGCAAAGAACGGGCAGTTTGTCCACCTTATTGGCTGTGAAAGGCTTAGTAAGGCTCAACAGAAGGCAGCTGTAGGTGGAGGAGAGAGTCAAAAGTTCTAATGCACACTAGAATAGGAATGTGGCAATGGCAATGTTCATGTTTTTGAGCTCTTTTCTTAGCATGGTTTTTGTGGATGGGGGTACTCCGTGATTTAAATGACAGCCTTGAGCTGCTGTCCATTGGCTCAGCCTCAGTCCCTGTTAGTGTGTGTATTGTAAGGCCAGCTGGGATTTGTCACAGTTCAGCTGGCAGGTGGTATCTTGCTAAGCTGTGATAAGGCCAATCTCTTCACATTTTTGGGTATGGTGAGGTCATATGAAAGAGGGAGAGAAGAAAGGGTTGATTGGGAAAGGGAGGAGTGGCTGTAGCTGCATAAAATAAACTTGAAGTTATAAGTCTTAGGAAGAAACTTGGATGATTTGATAATTTTTTGTGCAGTTATTTATGGTACAATGAAGATCATCAAAAACTCTTTATAACAAATCATGTAATAGCACATCTCTGATTTCTCATGCGTTGTCATCAGTGTAATATGAAGGTGTTGCTTGTAGCGTAGTGTGTCACTTTTAAATCAGTGGAGCAACTATAACTTTTCAGTGTTTGTCTTCTACATGACCTTAAGTCAGCTCTAAGGAGAGGCTTTTTATGGTAGTTGATTTAATGTTGGGAGTAGAAAGAGCTATGAAGCTTTTTGGGTACATAGTCTATTTGGATTTGAATGGGAAGTTGTTTTTTGGTAATCTGTTAAGAGGCTGCTCAAGCCTCTTTGCTGTCCCCCATTCCTGAAGGATTTAGTTATCTGCTTCTCTCCCATTCTTACTACTTGTTCTCTGTAGGTAAAAGTCTCTTCTTGCAGATTTCTTATCATGGATTCTTCGAAGTCTGTTGCTACATCATTATTATTGTGATCGACAGGCTACTGCTTTATTGACCACAGAAAGGCATAATATGGCTAACTACCACAGTTCAGTAATACCAGTGGCACAACAGTTAGCGCTCTTAAAAAATGTCTTGTCCATGTCCTGCCTTGTGATTTCTTCCACACAAACTGATTATCGGAGCAGTGTCTTTTAAGAGCACTTGCTTTCTCAATTGTGAGCACTGCTGTCTCTATTTGCCTAATCTCTGTGAATCTCAGGGGTTTTTTTTAGGCATGAAATAAAACCAAACTCTTAAGGGAAGACTGAGCTTAACATTTACAAATCCTAGTGATATTCTCCATTGAAAAATACAGTAGTATATCTATGCAACATATTGTTCATTTTAATTTCAAACATATGCTGAGTTGGATATCCCATACTTGGCTGTAGCTGCAGACATTGCTTTGTGTCTTTCTTTTTGCTGTCTGGGTAGATGTTTGATAAAATGAAAGCAGGAGTTTATCTTGCTTTAAAGTTTAATGTACCATAAGCTGAGCATTATGAAGAAGCTGTCACAGCATTCAGATACCTGTGTTCAAACTGGATTATCAACCCCTTGTCTAAACAAACCTGGGGTTTTTTAGAAACATGGAGGTTGGATGGGAGTGTTTGTTTATGTTTGCAAGATCCATGTCTAATTGCATGCTTTCAAACATAGCAAAACATAAACTAGTGGTGTTCCTGTCTGTTTCTGAAAAGCTAAGTAATTCAGAAAGATGTCATTTTTACATTGAAGTAATATTAATGATCGCTTGTGCTACGGACAAGTATAGAGAGACTAAGGGATTGGGGTCCCCCTAGATCAAGGTACTGTCCACCCAGTGCAGAACAAATCAATCCTGACCCAGAGAATTTGCAGTCTCTGATAAAAACGAATGAAAACTGAACTTAATATTTTTCCTCCTCTGACCTTAAGTGTAGACATTTGCATACAGGTGGATGGGGGACATTCTTAGACATGGGACACACGTGTTAGAGTTCATCAGTTGGTGCCATACCTGTACTAACCCACGCCAGAAGTTGATCTCAGGACAAGGAAGTATTTCCGTACAGGTGACTTCAATACCATTGCTTGTTTAGCATTACTTTGCATCTGTGGTTTTGGAAAGGGCTCTAAAGGGAATGTTTAGAGGTAATCTTTTTTCAGCAAAAGCTTCATTCTGGTTTTGCAGAACCTTGCTGTTTGGGGTTGAGTTAGCTAAACCTTCTTTTTTTCTAAAGTAAATGCCACCTAATACTAGACCTTGGACCAATTTTTGCCCCTCAAAAGATCACTGTTTATGAAAGATGTTTGACAGCTAGAGATCTAGGCTTATGGTCTGAGTGCAGGCATAAGAGAAGTAGATTATTCCCGCTAACACATCCAGATAATGCTTCTGGACAGATCCAGGGACAGGCAGTACAAAACTTGGATCCTTTCTGGGTAGGTAGGCCCTAACTTTTCCGCCTGGCACTGCTGCCATCAAAGGCACAGGGCTGCAAGGACCACTCTGGCTGGAAACAGGCCTGGGTGTGGAGCATCAGCAAACACTCAGAAGGATGTACAGCTCTGCTCTTATATCAGGCTCTTTGAGGTGAGAGGTTCAGAGAGGCATCCTAATGCTCAGGTGTCAAAGCCTGCTCGTTCCTCTTTCTGGCAGAAGGCACAGCTCTGTAGGTAGCGAGTGCTCGGGGGCTGGTGCTCCTGTATTGCTCCTGGGCTCTCGCTGCTGGACTTGTCTCCATCTCCCACATCCTTCTGCCCAGCAATGTCTGACCTCTGAGCTGGGACCTAAGGTTATGGTCCCTAATGAGTCTTCTCCTATGACAACCTTGTAGCTTCTCAGTTTGCAGTGAACCCAGCATCAGGTTTACAGGGTCAGAAGGCTGGGAAGTTTTGGGGTTTTTAACATTCTGTTAACCCCAGCTGGTGGTTGTTTTGGTTTTTTCCTAAAATGGCCATTATGTCAGTGGAAATCATTCTGCTTCCCTCCTCTTTATTTGAATGTCCCATTAGAAAGGCTAGAAGGATCTGACTCAACAGGAAACATCAGCAAACTGATGTTGATGACAGAAAAAACCTAAAAAGATTCTGAATTGTCTTTGTCATGCAGTTTCACATCAAGCAAATCTGGAATTCCCACGAATGTGTCAAACATAATTTGATCCCACAGCTGTGCAATATATGGCCTTGTCTTTGAGCTAAATCAAGCATCTCTAGGTGAGCCTGAGGAGCAGAATTATACTGCTGAATTACTGAATTATAATTTGGAAAAGTGCCATACCACAAGTGACAAAATACTTTATTTCTCTGAAAACAAAGTAGATTTGATCATCCAGAATGAAGTTCACTCAGTGCCCTGATTATGCTGCTTTTAGGTAAGCAAAATTATCTTACATTTTGGGGAAGAAGCAGAACAGTTTTCTGTTGTTGCTATCACAGCTTCAGAGCTAGGTTCTCTGGGGTATCCTCAGAGGCTGTTATAACACCTTGGTTATTCAGACAAATGTAGCTGGGTCTTCAGTGCTGTGCAGCTTTGGTTTTCCTTGGTTGCACTGCACTGCAAAACTCAGAAACGGTCTATATTCAAGCTTTGTTTTGTTTTCAGTTTAGAGATTACGTGTCCAGCAGTGTTTATTTGAAGGCCCTCAAGTAGTTGCTGAGCTTTTTGCTTTTGTGAAGGTGCACTTTACCCTAAAAACACTGTGTAAAAAAGTCAATCTCCGGCCTATTAATTCCTTGTGGTCTTCATTTTTCCCTGAACTTTTTCATGCCTTTCCCCATTAAATCCCAAATTAAAGCATAGTTTGATTTTAGTGCATGGAGATTGGAGCCTTAATAGTATGTAAAGGCAGACAGGCAGGGATAGGATGGCTTCCTTTCATGAAACAAGTATAGTTACCTGTGTTCTGCTGTGATCTCCAGATCCATGTCCAGTGGAACAAGCTGCAAAGCTGTCTAATGCACACAAATGACGCAAGAGCAAATAGGAGCTGGACACAGCCCTTGAGCCGTCCCATTTCTGCTTCCCCCTCCTGTGGGGCTTGCAATGGCCTGGGTCTGGTCTCAGCTGGGTTGCACAGGCAGGAGAGACCAGCAAGGGAGGGAAGTACTCTGACTTCTCCATCAGGCAACTTCTGCCTGAGAGTCTGCTCTGGAGCTTCACTGAGCTCTTCTGGACCAGCAGTTTGGTTTTAACTTTTGATCTGCTTTTTGCCTTTGGGCAGGTTGCTTTGTTTAATTTGGGGATATTTGGGTCCCTCTCAAACTGATTTTGGGTACTCCAAATTATCTTCTAGGAGCTCCTGCCTCCATCTACTGACAGTATTAGGAACATGAGGAACTTAATACCCTGCTGGTGGTGCTTTAAATGGAATTGAAATTAGATGGTGGGAGAAGGCAATGTAAACAACTTCCTCAGAGAGAAAGGTCTGCAAGCAGTGGGGCACTCCATCCCATTGCACTGGCGCTGTCTCTCGCTGTGTCTGTGCATTTAATTGCCAGGCTCACAGGGGCCTCTCAGGTCTGCTTCAAACACTGCCATGAGCTCTGCTCTTCCCTGAACCCCAGGGGTGCATACTGGCTGTTCCTGTGGTTGCCCTGCACTGGGGGGATTTGTTGATCCCCCTGTGCTTCAAGGTGTGTGGATTTTTGTCACTCCACTTTCAGATAGCACACAAAGTGTCCTGCCAGCCTGCCTGTGTTCCCTCTTAAATGAAAAGTTAAAACAGTGGGCAGTTTTGACAGGTTAGAACTCCTCAGAGTGCTGAAATCTATGTTGTCTCTTTTCTTGTCTCCTTTAACATTGCTCCTATCATTTAAAAAAAATTTCCCATATTCGTCTTCACTCCTTTTTGTCTGTGCATCAGACTTCATCCGTGCCTGTGTTTGTTTTGTCCTGTCTGCTGGCTCACAGGTAATTTATGCCTTTGATTGCCATGCCTTGATCTTCTGCAGGGAAGTTTTATACAGTATTTAATGGAGCTGTCTGAAAAATATTTTAAAATATTGACATATTATTGAGAGATTGTTTTTTATCAGTTCCCCTTGACATACCCAAAATCTTTAGATGGATTTTTTTCTCTCTTATCTCCTTGGTTCTGTTTTTGTTTTTTTTTCTCTATTGAAAACAAAGTTTACTGTTCCATGAGCTCAGTATGTGCTAAGTACTGTGAGACAGCTGAAAGAGCTCAAAATATTTTCTGGTTTGGGTTTGGATATGCATTTATTTCACTTACCCAGGAATAGCGGAGGAGCTTGAGAAAATGATGTTCCATGTCTGCCTCTTCCTTCCCTCGCTTTCTATGCCATTGCTTAGACTGTTGACAGTTTCTCTTAAGCCTTACTTGTTTATTTGACATGTGTTATCTATGACTGGAGTGATGTGCAGGTCAATAGGAATACAAGAGTTTTAATGAAGGGATTATCTAGCATGTGGGAGATTCTCCATATCCATTCCTTTGGTAGTTTCTTTCCCAGCTAGTTGCTGCTTTCATGGTTCTGCAGAACCTCTGAAGCTGTTGGGGGAGCAAGGAAGCGACAAACAAGGAAACGGGCAGAACTTGTTATATTGCTTTTTTTGCTTGGGTGGGAAAAGAAGCTGGACGCCCAGCAATGGGTTGGAAGGGACTGGGAAGAATGACTGGGAACAGCAGGATATGACTCCATGTGAATTTGTAGTGGGTTGTTACAGATTGAGGTCAAGTATGTTTGGGTAAATTGAGGTTGGAAGAAAGGAGCTGAACTGAGATGTATGTTGGGAGTAGGAAATGGGGCAGTGGCTGTGTGCTTGCTTGTATGGACAAAGTAAAGTCTACTTCCTTGGAAGGAATAATCCCTTTCAGCTACTAAAAACCTTGTGATGCTCTTTATGAGTTGAGGGGCATGGGAAGGATGAAAAGGCAGTGGACTTTAGAGGAGATGAGTAATTGGTAACTGTATGATCACAGGCT
>NW_008239139.1:494412-520771 GCF_000691975.1 Corvus brachyrhynchos | reverse complement strand
GGATGAGAACTCTTGGCGGAGTTCTGAACCTGTAACCCTCAGTATTGTTTTAACTTACTTGGTGGCAATAAATCTGATGTAATCTGTGCGTGCATGTTTGTGGTTTTGCATCCAAAAAGCTCCAAAGAGCTTTTATATAAACACCCTCTCAGTAGACTTATAACAATTGAAGAGGTCGTCGAGGCATGTGGTTTGAAATGTGGGAAAGACATGAAATAAAGCCATCCTGGGAGAGGAATGAGCAGCTAAAGGATCCTCAGTGGGTTGCATGCTAGCATGACAGACAGAGAATGATGGTGGTCAAAACTACAAGGGCCCTCTTCCATCTTTAAAATATCGATATGACCTGTTTGTTCTCCAAAGACCTGAACAAATCTCTGTTTTAAGATTTTCTGAAATACTCATCATGGCTTGAGATCAAGCAATCTCTCCAAGAGAGTTCTCAGTATAAGCTTTATGGTAGCAAAACTGAGGAGCTGCATGTTTATCTTAGGATAGATTTCAGTGACTGTAACACTGTTGTGCTGGATTGATTAATGTCTCTGAGAGCTATGATGAATTGTTCTCAGTATGGGACCCTGAGCTGACCAATTGTTGCTCAGTAGCCATTCAGGTTAGAGCTCTGGCCAACAGCTTTAGGAAGAACAAAAAAACTCTCGGTGGTTGCAGAAAGACTTCAGATCCCCTCTGTAGCTCATGAAACAGGGTTGTTCTGGAGTAATATTCAGCAGCCTTCACTTCTATGTGTCTGGCTTGCTCTCTCTCATCTCCTCTTCAGAGTTAGGGAAAGGTGGTGCAAAGATAAAGAATCCTCAGTTTTAGGAGAATATTCCTAGCTATGGCAAAAAACCTCGAGCCTTTCCCATTTCAGAAGAATAGTATTTTAAAATTGGTTTGTATACTAGAAAGTTTTAGTCCTCAGGTAATTTCTCACAGTTTTTGTAGTTGTGTCTCTCAATAGTTGTGTTTTAAAATTTTAAAAAGTTTAAGTTTTTAGCAGTAGTTAAGTATTCGCTGGTTTCACAATATATTTTCTTTCCTGAGATACAACTTTTGTGTAACATAAATGGATGTGCTCTCAATTTGAGTGGAAAACCAGCCATCTGGTGTTCTCCTAGGACACAGAGCTCTGTTATTGACTGAAAGAGACCATCAGACCTGGGGTGTCAGGCACAAAGGAGTGAGGAACCTCCCCAGCCAAGGTTTCAGAGCAAGCTTGGAATTTTAACTGTGGGCACAAGATGGTGGAAGGACTGTAGGAACCTGTGCCTTCACAGGCCATGAATCTTGTAAGGACAGGGGTATTTACAGTGTAAGTATGTTCATCCTGCCAGGACTCAGTCTCAGATTTGAGAGTTGGGATTTGGGTAGTTTATCCCTAACCTGCCTCCTCAGATTTAGGAGACTCAAGCCACTAACAAGCATGGTAAGGAGGCCTTTATTTCCATGGTAGCTGGTGACTTAGTTCCTATTTCAAGCTGTAACTGTGTCACTGGTGGACATTTTCTATTTAATTTTTGACATTGCTAGGGATTCTGTGCAGTAAAGCCTTCTTCTCCCTCCTTCTCCCCCTTTTTATTTATGTTCCTGAGTGAGAGCATAGCCAAGCAGTGAGCTCAGTGCCATGGAAGCATTTTATATTTTGAGCAGAGATAAAAATCTCATTCCTTCTATAAACAAAACAAATCAACAGATGATGCCCAGGAGAACCATTTCTCTATAGCCATTTTCCTCCAGCTGCTTTCTATTCCGTGCAGCTTGCAATGCACCATATGAAATACGTGTGTGCCTTTCTGTGTGTGCAAAGCACAGGTTTCCTCCAGACAGTGGCAGCTTCATCATAAAAAAATAAACAAAAACCACCAAAAAGCCCCACTTTTTTTGTCTTTTACAGTGCTGTATTAATAAGATTACTAATAAAGTTGAGATGCTTGGTTGTTTAATAGTGTGTAATTTAGCAATGCTAGAGGATATGCTGGAGGAACTCTGCAGTCACAACCACTGCATCTTCCCTCTGAATGGGTTTGGACTATTGTCCGTGGGAGGATGAGGGACAGAAATAATCTGAGTGAGTCTGAGTGCCTCATAAACATGGCAGAGAGGAGAGTACAGTGAAACTGCTCAGAGTTTGCTGCCCTGTGTGTGCTTGCAGGTGTCCCTGTGTCAGCGAGGAGATCTCTCCAGTGCTGCAGCAGCTTTGTGGCTGGGCACAAGCTTGTTGCAGGCATGAGACTGGTGGAAGGCAATAGGAATTGGCCCCTTCAGCCTGTTGTAAGCCCTTGGTTGATGGCACCTCTTGCTTTCCTGTTTTAGTTTGGCCGTGGTGAACAGCTCAACAGCTCAGGTGGATGGCCAAGAGTTGCAGGGGGGTGGGGGTTGAGACCCTGAGGCACTATGGAAGGAGATCATGCAAGTGAAAGAGCAGAGGGCTGTCAGGATGAGGAGCTGGTAGATAAAGTGTATGGCAAGAACTCAAGAAGGAATAGTTGCAGGTCAGCCTTTGGCAGAGGTGCAGCTGGAGGTATATCTTATCTCAGCAGAATCTTTCTGCTCACCTCCCCCTCCTGAGATGTGCTTCTGTACAGGAGGAGGGTGGCCAAGCCAGATGTTCCTAAGCTGGAGCCTGGGGAAGTAGTATCTATCCTTGCAGGGGCAGAGAAAGGTGATAAAAGTTTGAACATTGCTAGGTTAACGGACTGTCTGTTTGCCATCAATAGTAGCCTCTGAGACGTGAAGGAACTTGGAACTTAGTGGGGCGGGGGGGGGGGTGGGAGGGCAGTAAAATTTGGCAACATTACTTTTGGTCATCTTGATAAAGCACAGTTTAGAACTGAGGGAAAATACTGTGGTTTGACATCCAAAAAGCTCCCGAGAGCTTTCATGTAAACACCTTGCAAGTATCCATGTATGTATACATTTACACCTATATATAAATACATAGCGAGTGACTCAGAACAAACAGCTTCTAAATAAGCAGCCAAACGTAACTGATCTGATCATTGGATAGATCATGTTCAGTGCCCAAAGCAACCCCCATATCCCATCTCCAGTCAAATGACTCCTGGCAGCTAAGGAAATAACCTTGGGTAAAACAAATAGGATTTTTATAACAGAGACATTAGCTATTGGCCCTGAGTGTATTTTATGACGCTGCCTCAGTTTTGGCTTGTATATCTTCATTCTGGTGTTGATGTGTTGTTCTGTGTTTTTGAAAAACTGCAGTCTCTCCCCACCACTCCAGGATCTGTGACTGCAGCAGCTGGCTGCGGGTTCACACTCATCAGCACCGGATCATTCTCCAAGGCAGACCTCAGCTGGACAGGACTGGGCACATGACACCACTTTGATTTGTTTAACTGGAGTGCAAGACAAGTAACTGATACAATTTCTGCTGTGCTACTGGGAGAACAAAGGCTGTACCTGATCTGGTTTGAAGTTCACTTTTCCATATTAACAAATTTCAGTTAAAAGAACTTTTTTCTACCAGATCAATTCTTTGGGTGGTATGGCTGAGATGGTTTTGATCAGAGGCTTCTTGCCCTAAACCTGAGTTTGCTGAATCATTGAAACAGAGTCTCAAACTTGCGTGAGAACGGAGTTCTGTTTACTTTGCTCAATTGCCCTGGTAAAGTTAGGGAGCAGCAAAAAAAGTTGACTAGAAATTTCCCTGAATGACAAGTGCACATGAATCAATTTTTTTTTAAAACTTATATTTGTGAAAGTGTTTCCCAAGGATATTTGCTTATGTCTGAGCATTTAGGCTTACACATCTATGGAGTTTGAACTCAGAGCTTTAAGGAAATGAAAGCTGTGTTGTAACATAGCTGACTTCTTCTTCTTTTTTTTTTTTTTTCCGAAGAAGTAAAATATTTTAGGTGCTTAGTTCTTTCGAAAATCTGGATTTAAAGGGGGTGGTTAATAGTGGGAAATTTTGTCGCAATTGTTGGCAGCAGTGGCTGATTGTTTTTCTGTGTGACACTATTTTGGGTCAACTTATAGAGCTGACTGTAAGATGTAAAACCATTTAGGTAAACTTTACATGGACAGCTTGTCTCATTAATTATCCAAGAAATTCTGAACTCTTAAATAACAGCTCTAAGCTGATTTACTAGTGCAAGCCCTTTAAATTCATAGGCTGAATTTGGCTTGCATTGCTTAGACCAGTAATAAAACAGTATTGTGGGGTTTTTTCTTTCTTACCTGAGAACATAATTCTCCCACCTTTTAACTTTCACACGGTCATTTTTCTGACTAAAAAATGTTGTTGAACATAATATTGATACAGTAAAAGAGCAACCCACACAGAAACCCAAGCTGCACCATAAATCCTTCTCTGAAGTTGCTCACACTGGTTATGTAAATAAAAGAAAATTGATGCTGTTTGCAGAATGTGATGATATAGGGGAAATTTCTCTTACGTGATAGAAATTGTCTGCGTCTGTGTGTGCCCCTGTACCTGTCCCCCCACCCAGCTCTTTGTTGTTTTGGTTAGCTCTGTAGCTGATATAGACACCAGAGAACCACCCCCCGAGGCAGAAAATGTCCTTTCTCAAGGTTTCACAGAGGATCATTACAGTGACTGTTTTGTCTTTTCCTTGCTTGGGAAAGACCTTTTGACTGAAAAATATATTGCTCAGTTCAGGAGGAATTACTGTATGTAACCAGACACTAATGACTTTCCTTTGAATGTGGTGGGTTTTGGTTCCAATTCCAAATAGTGAATTGTTTCTCTACAAACTAAGGGATGTTTTAACCCCATGACTGTTGATCCCCAAGGATGCAGCTGATCCATCTAGGGGGGGGTTTTGTTTGTAAATTGCATTGCATTTGTAAATAGCTGGTGGCCAAAATCATTATCATTGTGTTAATTTAAAGATCAGTCAGCATTTTCAAGGGCTGGGCAGTTTCAAGAGCTTTCTCTGAGCAAGTCGGAGGCTTTGTCTTGGAGGCTGTGAGCAAATTGTTACAAGACACAAGAGAGCTGGTAGGAGTTTGTGGAATCATAATTAACTGACAATGGTTTTTCAAAAATGACATTTTTCAATTTAAAATAAGCTGTTAAAACAATTTAGAACAGTGTTGTGATAGTCCCTTGACACATGTGGGGAGCTTTGGGTTAAACATATAAATAATGCTGAAAAGACTATATTTAGTTCCAGACTGATCCAAGGACAAGTGAAAAATTGAAGGTCAAATAACAAAACGAAGAAAAGAAAATTATAGCCCTCCCTGTTCTGTTCTGCAGCATGCTGCTTGGCAGCCGTGAAGGTTCAATACTGGGAAATTTGTCACATACAACTATTTATGATTTGTACTTTAAGCAAAGCAAGTAAGCATGAAGTGTATGCACTTATTGACAACAGCACATCACTGAGTCCTGTCACACTGAATCTGGAGAGCAGCTCTGGAGTACTGCAGAATTTTGGGGGGGGGCTGGATATCAAAAGATCTATGAAAACACAATCAGTCAATCAGTCAATCAATCACAGCTTTCCCCATGCTCTGTCTTGACCCTTAGGCTCTAGTAGTTGCTTGGAACTGAGCTGAAGTGTAACCAGGTGCTAAATGGTGGGCCAAGACCATTGCTTGTTTTACTGTTTTTATTTGTACAAGCTATTAAAACTATGGAACAGGAAGAAGTTCAGGTCTCTACTAGCTGGGGAGAACTTTCAGTCTGTGCTTGAGCAGGAGTTTGTTTAAGCAGCCCAAGCACAGAGCTCAGTGCTTCCAACTGCAGAGACAAGGCAGTGAGCTTCAACCCATCTAAGTTATCCCTCCCATGGTGGCAGTGGTTCTTTTCCTCCTTTACGGAGACACCTCGAGCATTGCCGATCCGGTCAGGACCCGGGGTAGGTGCCAGGCTGTATTCCCTTCACATAAGAATAGTACCTCACCTGAGGGGCTGCAGGTAGCACAGGCACTGTTGGAGCCACAGCACCACATCTCAGCAGGTCATGGCTATTTGTTCAGCTGAGGATCTGCACGAGGACGGCGAAACTCTGAATGCTCAGCCTGCTGATGCATTGATGGAGATTGTCAGCGATGCTATTTCTGCAATCATGTTTATGTGATGTTTCACTTGACCTAATCTTGCCAAGCCTGATCATGCCTGCGTGTCCTCTTGCACAGCTCCCAGCATGCCCACAGCACTTTCCTACTGGCCAACCAGGCCACAGTCCTGGGGCCAGATCCCTTCCCTGGAGTATCTGCTGGCCACTTTGCTTCAGACATGTTCTGACTGTTCTGTTTTTATTAGGAGATTTTGGTAGTACATGGTGTAATTAATTATTTTCAGAGGCTTTATTTAATTTCAACTAGTCTCCCACTAGCCTTCCTCTCCTTGAACTGTTTATGAAACCTTATTCAGTTGAAACTACAGGGCATTATCTCACTGAGTAGTGCAGTCTTCAAATTGAATAATATACTTTAAATTAAATGCGTGCGTTGCATGGACAATGTCTATTCAGACAAAGCTTTGGCTACCAGTTGTGTGAAAATCCAATGCATTTTTAGCAGTGTTCAAAAATGAGTAGGAATACATGTGGTCCAACTTGGCTAGCAACTTGTCCCAAGATGGGTGCATTCAACTCTGAAACTGCAATATTCAGAGAAACAGACTTCTTTTTCTTAGATGGAAGCCACGTCTTGCATAATTTCTGTTTTTGCAATTTCACTTCAAATCTAGGCTTTGCCTGTCAGAGATAATGGGAAACAATTATTTCTTTCAATTACTAGCTGGCTGTCGTTTACATTTCCTATGAGCATCTCTCTCTCCCTCTCTCTCTCTCTCCCCCCATTTCCTCCCTCCCCCCCTCTCTCTCCCTCAAAAATATTTTTGTGCATGCTTTATCTAAAAAAAAAATCAAAGTGGAAGCCCAGTAATTAGGGTCATTCCTTTAGCAATGAGTTAATCTCTTTGCAGAAGCAAAAAACAAATTGGGATTGTCCTCAGCTGAAGTCCCAGATGATGCATCATTTTTTGTCTGGTTGTTTCTTCAGCTCCTGAATTTATTATGTCTTTAATCTTGACTGTGTTTCAGAATAAGATGTAAACTCAGTTATGGCTTGGATTGGTTGAAGTCTTATCCTGGTGAGGGCCTGTATAAACTGAAACTTGAAATTTGGCCTAAGAAAGTTGTACAAAACACTGATTCTTGCAAATGTGTCTCTTAATAGACACGTTTCTAACAAGTGTTCACCCATCCTTTCTTTTAATATTAGAAGGAGCAGTTACATGAACAGTGTATCTTTTCATTAGGTCATTTGTTGTGCTATTCGTTTGTAGCTTCATTTCCCTTACCTCCAACTTTTACACATTATTTACAGAATAATTCTGAGTTCATAAACTTGGATATGAAACATATGATTTTTTTTTTTAACCACCAAGATATTAATGGTTTGTGTGAGGAATTCCGTAGGCAGAACAGAGAGTTCAGCAGTGGCACAGGTGAATATGGGTACAGCTCTGGCTTTGCTTTAGTATATGAAGTTTGGTACTTGGATATGAATGCACAAGAAGAGGGAGATAAATTACTGAAATCTTCATTTTCCTTACTGTTGACTACCAAAAAAGAAATTAAAAGGGAACTCCCAGCCCTTACTATTTATAGAATGTCACCACAGCACATTTTGGAGTTGTTTTTAAAGGGTCATTAGCCTCACTATCTAAAAGCAAGCAAGTAACCAGCATTCTTCTAGCTGTCAAATACAAGTTAAATGGATTCTTTTAAATTAGTTTTTGTCTCTGAAGAACATTTTGTTGTTTATGCTTAGTCTGTAAGGGTGCTCAAATTCCCCAGTTAAAGTCAGAGCCAGCCACATCAGGAGAAGTAATCTTTACACAAGGTGGTATCTAGCTATGCATGCCTTTGTGATGAGAGGAATACACCTTTCCAACATGATCAAGTAAGAAATACCTTAGCAGCATGGAAAGCTTGATTATGATCTTTATTACCTTGCTGTAAAGCAAGATCAGCACGACTGAACTCCGTGGAGTTGCTCTAAATTGAAGTGTGAACTCTGAAATACAGAGCAGAATAAATTCACTTTATACCCTTTAACTTGGAGAAGGCAAGTCAGTGTGGCAGTCCCAGCAGGATTACCAGCATTCAATCAGTTTCAGGGCTTGTACATCCCAGCATTGCGGGTAGGCTTGGGAAGCCTAGTTTGCAGTAGAAATGTCACTGCTCTTCCACAGAATGCTCTGGTAACAGCCAAACCTCCTAAATAATCATCATCCCTACTGTTCAGTGTGTGAATGCTGGGAACAGAAGTGTTGGGGGAATCTTTTGCAGTTCTGGCAGGAAATGTGTCTCTTGGAGAACGGGAGACTTTCCACTGGCGCAAGTCCTTGCTTTTCAAGACCTGTCTCTTTGCTGAGACAGCCATCTGGCCATCTCAGAGGGATGGCAGTTTGCAGTGCAGTGCTGCTGGGGGTGGGTGTTATCTTTCCAGGTGGCAAGGAAAGCCTCTTACACTTGCCATTGCTATCGGCAGAATGCACAACTGCAGGGTTTTGAATGCTTAAATTCATTATTCAAACTCCAAAATATTGTGCAATCTTTTTGCAGTTTGGTTTTTTGGTTTTTTTTTGGCAAGGAGTAGGGGGGAGCCCTAACCCTGGTGACTCCCACTTTTACTATTCAAGCCATAAGCATGTCTTTACTTGCTCATAGGTTTCAGGACTTTGAGATTGCTTTTGGTTCTACCAAACAACCACAAGCCTAGAAATAAGCCCTGCTTAGGGCTCATTAGCTGTGCCCAAGCTTCACTTCCTTATGCAATCATGCAGTTTTAATATTGATGCTTTCAGAAAAATCCAAATAATGAGGGATTCATGATAAAGCTGTGAGATTTTGTTGCCAGGTTTATTCTTGTGGAGCAGAACTAATAAAACTTTAAGGAAGAAGCCTTAGCCAAGTTTTTAAAAGTAGGTTATTTTTATTGTGAAAAACAAAATTAAAAACAAAGAAAGAAACCCAAAGCTTGGAGATTGAAACTCAAGTTAATTTAATTAATGTTGTCAGTGAAGGCTTTTTGGTGAGCTGGAACCAGGCAGACATGTGTCAGGTGCATAGGAAACAAAGTAGTGTCAGTATGTTGGCTATGAACTGATCTTGGATTCCTCCTCCTTGCTTGCATGATATTACAATGAAAGTTGGCAAAAGGAAATACGATTGCACGTGATTAGATGTTGACAGCCAAGGAGCCTGACTTTCTGTTTACAGAGGGGAAAATGAGAAAAAAAATCGGGGAGTAAAACTTCCTGTGTGTCTTTACACAGTCCTGGAAAACATGGGGTAAAAAATGTAAGAGAGGCTGTAATGTCAATCTGATTTAAAAAAAAAAAAAATCTCCAAAATGTTCTAATGAAAAAAATACTCTGATTCAGATTGCAAAGGAAAATCCTTTCTCCCTCCGGGTGTGTGCTGTATTCCAGAGCAATTGAGAAATGTATGCTAACAGGAAGGGGGGGACAAGTATTCCCCTTTCCTGGACTTTTGATATAATTGTTTAGCCAACACTGAGAGAATCTCTGCATACTCTAAAACTTCAGTCATTTCTGAAATATTGATCTGGGAAGGTCACTAAATTCCAGAGCTGGTGAGATCAGGGTAATGAGATCAGGTGACAGGCCCAGCGGTACCCACTGATTTAGTTGTTTAGACACTGTAACCAAACCATGACCTCCTTGATCCACAGCCTCTTTGATCTAACTGTGTGAAAACACAGCTGCTTACTGGATATCACACGTTAGTGTGCATGTAGGCATTAGGGGAACTTCTCGTGACATTTACGTTAATTATTCTGGTGTCAGTTTATAAAAATGAGTATCACCCACTGGCTGGGCACTAGAACGGGCTCCCCAGGGACATGGTCACAGCGCCAAACCTGACAGAGTTCAAGAAGCATTTGGATAATACTCTCAGCCACATGGTGAGACTCTTGGGGATGGTCCTGTGCAGGACCAGGAATTGGATTCCATGATCCTTGCGGGTCCCTTCCAACTCAGCATATCCAGTGACTAACCATGGATCAGAGTCTCTTCTAATAGATGGGTGACTTCAGGTCGCTGTGACTCGTTGTGTGCACTGGCAGAGGACCCTCTGGCTCCCAGGCTTTGCATGAAGAGACTGACAGATGCTCCATTTCCATGTTCAGTGCCAATTCCTCAATGCCTGCTTTCCCCTACCTCTCTGTGCAATGCAGCCCATGTTACTGGTGTTAAGCAAACAGGGCAAAGCCTCCAGTGTGGGACCTGGGTCTGCCCTGGGTTCCACTTCTGTGTAAAACTGTCTGTGGTCTGGGTCTGTTCAGGGATGAACCTGTGTTTTGCTATTTTTTTTCAGTCTTTGTATTTCTCTCAGTTTTGGGTAGCTGTTTGGTTTTCAACATCTCTATAACACAGTGGTTCCCTCTGGAGATACTCTGCCATCAACTCTCCACTGCCTGTGCCAGAGCCCACATGGCATTTCCTTCCACGGTAGAAAGATAGGTATGGAGCAGAAATTAAGCCTGCCAAAGCTGTACCATGCTCCCATGGAAATATATGCCCAGATCCATATGAGATCATACACTGGAGCCCAGCTGCTTCCTGCCCCAAGTTTAAATACCGTGAGCACAATAGTAAAGTTCCATGATGTATGGATGTGACCTGGAATCACTTAGAGCAGAGGAGCGGGATGGAGAATTTATGTCTAGCCCAGGGCAGAGCACGTGGGGTCCTGGCTTTTGTGTACTGTTGCCTTTTCACTTGCACACAAGCTTATCAAAATGTTTTTGCAGGCATTCTCCAACTTTCCTGCACAGCTTTTAACTCTTCACTTGGGGACCTTTGTGAACTAAGCAGTAGCAGGCAGTGTGCTCAGAGAGGGTGAGTAGTGAGAGCCAGGCAAAAAACCCAGGCTGCTGCAGAGCTTGGCAGGAGCTGGGAGCCCACAGCACTGTCTCTGCAGGCATGTTGGCTTGTCTCGTTTCCCCACAAGGCATAAGAGTAGATGCATTTAAAAATAAAGAGGAAGACAGTGTGGAGTGCCAGTGTTGTGTCCCTCTGAACATGATCTGAAACTACCTACTAGGGAAGTTTAAAGCTGATTAGACATGTGGACTGCCATTAGAAATATAAAGTGCATCCAGAGAGGCACCACAACTCCCTATGAAGTCAAGCAAAAATAATCCCATGATGCTTTCTCTCCCCATAAATAAACACGTCCATGGAGACTGTCTATGGGGTAAGCAGACCTGACCCCACAGTACTGAGTGCTAAACTAAAGATGAAAAAATGGCCTAATAATGTTGAATACATTGAAGTGCAGGTTAGTTCATAGTCTTTCATGTGCACAGTA
The DNA here is from genome assembly GCF_000691975.1 of Corvus brachyrhynchos. Taxonomy (NCBI): domain Eukaryota; kingdom Metazoa; phylum Chordata; class Aves; order Passeriformes; family Corvidae; genus Corvus; species Corvus brachyrhynchos. The sequence goes on along the minus strand of NW_008239139.1, from coordinate 509,426 downwards.
AGCAACAAGTTACAGGTCCTTAAAGTATGTTTTGTGTTTATAGAGAGATGGTTGTGTTTTTTGAGGAAGACAGACACTACCTCAAGCTTTCATCCAAACTGAAGTAAAGAATTGAAGCACCTCCTTTTTATGATTTTTCTGTTTGTTTTTAAAAAACACTCTCACCCACTTTGTATGTAACATTTGCACAGTGCAGGAATAAAAAGTGATCAGGAGAACGGTCTCTGCAGGCACTGGCAGGTTTTTACAGTGTGCACAAAGGTCTGGAAGAAGCACGTTTGGGAACATTTTCCCCTGGCCATAAAATGCCGCTTATCTGCAGAAAAAATGCATTACTTTAAGGTGGGAGCTTTTTATTTTTTTCATGAGTGTGTAGATGTTTTATCATAAAATTAAGTAATTTAAATGCTCTGGGGTTTTTTTTCTTGTGTTTGTTTGTTTCTTGCTGTGGTTACCTATCAAGCACCAAACCAGAATGCTAAACCAAAGCAAAACTGCCAAACATAGTCCAAATTCATAGCAAGGCAACAAGTATAATTATTTTTTATTTTATTGTGGATATCTGAGGAATCAGCCGAGCATTTGTAAAGTACCTCTCTGTGCTCTTATCAGGCTGATTTCTAATGTGGATTTCTATCAGAATTTGTATTATGAAGGTGTGTGGAAGGAATTATTTCTGCTGCTTAGCATTATCTGTATGAAATACTCACCTAGAACTGAAAACCTAGTTGAACACTTCAAAGAAAAATAGCTCTCAAAGCATGCACTTTCTCTCTTCTGGGTTAAAAGAATTATGTAGAGGCTTAAGTAGTTAGCTGTATTCTGCCCTTTTGTATAATGCAATAGGGAATGATAATTTACTTTTGTGTTTAATACTGTGCAGCTGTGGGTTGGCTGTAAAGTCTGGAAACATGCTTACACCCGTATGAGAGGCGTGCTCCAATTGCACTGTCTGTTAGAGAGATGGAAGAAGTATTGCTAGAAAACTCCACAGAGTGCTATAAAACTGTGTCAGGAGTGTGTTGCTTCAGGGATCAAATAACTAAACCTGCAAAAAGCTGCTGTCTGTTCTTCTGGTAGGATGCATGTAGATAATTGTGTACTTTCCAAAGAAAATTTTTAAAAGGCCAAATTTGACTGGGAGCGTAAAGTCACCTTGAAAAGTAATGAGCAGTTTGTGTTTACTGGCTTTATTACTTGTATGCAAATTGGATACACACACATATAGCAGGAAAGGTATGGCCAGAGCATTTTCACATGTGACTCTTGAGGTGTTAAATCAGCCAGCACCTTAAATGGCTGCAGGGCAGGAAATTGGAGCTGGGTCATGGAGCATTGCAGGGTGAGGCTGAGCTGCCTAGGGTACTTCTCATGGGAGTCAGAGGGAGCTTTCATGGAGCTCTCTGTCTGTAGCACATGGTATCATGGCACAGCATGAGTGAAGGAAATGGATTTCAAAGATGGTGTAGTCAAGGGAAAATTGGGAGAATCAAGGAAGGAAGTCAGTCAGTCAATACTGAGGTGCCTGAGCAAGTCACTGAGAAAATAGTGTTTCAGTAGAGGGTGTTGAGTAACTGTGGGGAATGCTGGTAGTATTTTCTGTGTTACTAAAGATGGAAACACTTTGTTAAATTTAAACTCCTCTAACTTTCAGCTATCTGGTTCTTATAGCAACCCTGTGAAGTGCATATGTGATATTGAAATGGATTAGATGGGTTGTGATGGAGTCTGTGGGATTAGAGTTCACTTTCCCACAGTGATCCTCTCTGGGCTGCATTTTTGCAGCCTGTACAGCTGTACTTAGCTATGGGCATGCTTCTGCTCAAACTCTCCCTGGAGTTCAAAACACCACAGTCTTGCTGCCATAACACTGCCAGCCATGGGCATGTGTCAGCCCAGCAGGCTGTTGGTATACTTCCTCTTTTCTTGGGATCTTGGTGTTAGGCAAAAAGTAAACGCACAGTGGGAGCCAGGCAGGAGAGGGAGGGATGGCTCAGCAGGGAGAGGGTGATGCTATGAGAGGTCACATTTCTGTAGGCTTTTCTGTGCACTTTGCTCTTCCCCAGTTTACAGGCTGTGCTGGGGAAAAGGGCTGATGTACAGAGAAGTCAGACTGTGCCAGAGCAGAGCTGTGTTCTTACATAGCTCAGTATAATGCTGTATCTGGGAAGAAAGCCTGAATTATTCCCTCACTTGCATAACTGTGTGTAAGAGTGTTTATAATCAAGGACTTGGGCTCTGTCCATATTTATGAATGACCAGGGCTGAGTCTGGGCGTAATTCCAGCACTGATACTGTGTGTGAGTTGCACAACTGTTGTGAATACATGACATTGCTGCTCCATGCGAGGCCATGGGACGGACGGGACATCTGGCAGAGTTTGTGCTCCCTGCTTTGAGCAGCTCGTGCGCAGTGGGGACTGCTACTGTACAAGCACGCAAGCCCGGCACACTTAGAAATCCTTGCACTGATTGAGCCACTGTCTTTGGCCAAAGCAGACATCCTTCTCCTTCAGACAATTTAACTAGTTACAAGTCACCCCTTGAGTTTACCAGGAGCCTATCTCCAGCAAAAATAATAATCCCCCACTCCAGCTATTAACTCCCTTGAGTACTAATTGTTCACTCTTTTTGCCTTTTATTAATGGCATATGGATATAGGGTCTTTACTGTAGTTAATGAAATGTTGGGCAAAGTGTTGCAATTAGTTCCACAGCTGCTTTGGTCATCGATGTGAAACACTTGTACTTCTCTAGAGGCCACTTTAAATTGGAATCTGATCCAGTCCATTATTACCAACCTCTTTTGCTTTCACCTTCAGGTGAAGGAGTGGAAGCCTTGATGTTACCTTGGGGAGAAAATTAGCAAAACTGCTGTGTTTGTTTCACTCACACCTCAAGATTCTGCTCTGTAATGTGCTCTTCCCACACCCCAACCGGACTCCACCTCACAGGGGATCATTCATCCCCTAGTTACCACTTTGCAGTGATCTAGTCACAGGCAGTCTGTTTGTTCTATTTTCCTCCTCTTCAAGTTCCCCTGTGTCAGGTGGCTGGGTTAGAGCCCCTGCTGACAAGACTAGTCCCAGAGTGGGTCTCCAGTCCCTCCTGGAAGTAATGAGGATCCTGTCAGGCCCCTGTGTCTGATTGTGTGAGGCACGAAGCAGCGAGACCTTCCTGCTGTGCAGATCCTGTGGTCTAGAGCAGAGGACTGCTGGTGCTGTTGTATTCACTCCTGGCCAATAGCTGTTGGCCAGTGTTCTGGATGAAGGCTCTGCCTGCTGTACTGACATCCATCCAATTTGGGTAAGTGCTGGATTAAGCAAGAGCGGCAGTGAGAAAATGTCATGCTGATCTCCCAGAAGCAGTGTGTGATGTATGACTTCCTTGCCTCATCCTAAATGAATTAACACTGGTGTAGAAAATGGAAAAAGCCCAAGCATCTCTATTCTTTCTCCTTGTACATAATAAGAGAGGGAATTTGCCTTCCTGACTGCATGTTGGCAAATCAGTAGATCCCTTCTGAAATTACACAGAATTAAGGATGTAAAATAATGTTCCTGTAGTTGCATCACACTCTAATTTCACTTCCCTACCCAAGGTAATCTTTTCTCTTAGGAAATGCAATTTCGAGTTAGTGAGAAGTTATCCTATTTTTTTCTAGCAACTGTGTGTAACTTTGGACAACACGAAGAGTTTGATTTAAGGAGGAAGCATTGTTCCCAATTGTAACATGTCATGGGTCACTTGGTCATAAAAATATTCTATTGTTTCTCTTCTGGAGGTACAAGAGTTCCTTATGTCACTTCTAGAAATGTGCATGTACAAAACACACCGCATTAGAGCTCTGAAGGAGCTCACCTTCCAAAGTAGTTGCTTATTCAACTCCTTTTCAAGTATATTTTTGTCCAAAGCCAGGATACATGTTGCTCATGTTGCTCATGAGCTCTGCTTGAGGAGTTAAATTCCTCATAGCTCTCCAATGGCTGGATGAGGGCAATATGGCATTGTTTGCATCTGGCAGCAAGAACACAGTCCAACCCTAAATGGTTAACTTCCTTGGGATAGTCTGTCACCAGTTACCAGGAATGGCACTTCTCTTTGAAGACTAACTCTCTTTGGGAGGAAGATGGTGCCGTTTTTAGAAAGCAAAAAGAAATGCAATTACCTTTACTGAAGGAAGGGAGCAGCTCTAATAGGATTTTTTTATCAGACTATTTTTTCAGACTATTTAGGTATTTCAGTGATTATTACTACACAGCTCTTTTTCCTTAGGGGATGCTAGATTGTTCCAAAAGCATTTGTTAGTTTACTTAGGCATTAAAGGGGTCCTTACGAATTTCGATTATCCTAAAGTACTTCAAAGTGTCCCTAGAGGCTCAAGCTGCTTTGAACTTAACCTTTTCTGCCCAGTCTTGTCATATGTGTGAGCCCAAAGATTTTAAGCAAGAGGTCAGTGATTCTCAGTCTTTTTAATACTTTGACCCATGTTATAACAGGAAAAAATAAACAAACCAGATTCATTCTGATCTATCCAGGAAGAAAGAGAGGGGATGGTTCCAGTGGGCCTTTTGTGTAACCCTCTCCTGAACCTACTAGCTCTCCTGACCCGTTAAATAGAACAAGCAGGGAAAAAAACAACAGACCCCAACTTTTAACACTCATTGCCTTGCTTCTAACTGCTTTCCTTTAAAATGTCTTTGGTCCTCAGGGCACCTTGAGATCTTAATGGTTTCTTTATATAAAATTTGAATAATGAAGCATGTGAGACACTTGCGATTGGAAAAATATGAACTTTAATAAAGCTGGTCACGCTGCTTGTGAGCTGTGTATATCACACAAAAATGTGTGGCGAGATCCTCCGCTGGGACTGTTCAAAATAACTGCAGTGACTCCAGCAGTGCTCTGCTGATTTATGTGAGGTGAGAATCTGGCTCACATCCCGTATTATCTTGCAATGTGACTGCGCAGCTGTAACACAATCTTATTCAGCTCTTTGGGTTTGGGGGCAAAAGAAGTGCCTGGGGTTATTTTTGGAAAAACACGTCATCAGACGGGTTCATGTGATTCTCTCTCTCGTATATTTATTTTTTATTGCTGTTGACCTTCTGTTGTGGTTTGACCCCAGCTGGCACCTAAGCCCCGAGCAGCCACTCGCTCTTTCCCGCATTGGTGGGCTGGGGGAGAGAATCAGAAGAGTAAAAGTGAGAGAACTTGTGGGCTGAGATAAAGACAGTTTAACAGGTAAAACAAAAGCCATGCACACAGGCAAAGCAAAACAAGGAATTAATTCACCATTTCCCATGGGTAGGCATGTGTTCAGCCATCCCCAGGATGGCAGGGCCCCAGCACACATAACAGTGACTGGGGAAGACAAACACCATCACTCCCAACATCCTCCCCTTCCTCCTTCTTCCCCCAGCTCTGTACACTGAGCATGGCACCACATGGCATGGAATGTCCTTGGGTCAGTTGGGGTCAGCTGTCCTGGCTGTGTCCCCTCCCAACTTCTCGTGCACCTCCAACCTCCTTGATGGTGGGTGGGGTGGTGTGAGGGGCAGAAAAGGCCTTGACTCTGTGCAAGCACTGCTCAGCAATAACCAAAATATCCCTGTATTGTCAACAGTGTTTTCAGCACAAATCCAAAACACAGCCCCATGCCAGCTACTGTGAAGAAAATAAACTCTATTCCAGTCAAAGCCAGCACACCTACATGAATTATTTTTGTGTTTGGAGACTTTAAAAAGAATAAGTCAGTATTTTTCTTCCCTTAATGGAGCTGGATAATTTGTCTTTTTCTATTGCTTCATGGTGTTGGTAGCTATACAGGTAAGGCATTATTTTGCACATGATGCAACACAGCTCTTGCTTTTCTTGAAAGGTGTGTCTGACCGCACCTCTTTTCACTTTCTAGGTGTCTCTACACAGCCTGCATTCTCCTTCACTGTTTAAAATGGAAATTGGACTGCTTGAGGGTTTTGTGGGTCACGTACTTCTCATTTTCCCATCTGAAATCTGAGCCCTCAGACCTTACAATCATCTTGGCTACAGATAATTTTGACAGTTCTTTTTTCCATTTTGATCTTTTGCTTCAGTCCCTGGGCTACAAAGGGAGCATGAGGGCTATTGGTGTCCTTGGTATCAGGGTCTGCTACTGATCCAAAAGCCTCTTGAACATATGCATCCTGTTCGTATGCCAGTGTCTCCTCTGATAGTGTTAGGCAGAAGGAAATTTGGAGAGTCAGTTATTTTTATAAGCACAAAGCATTGCCTATTTCCCTGTAAGGCACAAGCAGCTCTTAAAGAACGTTTGGAAGCATGAAGCAACAAGGTACAACTGGGTGTTATCACCAGCATTCTTCTTGAAACTATTTTTATTTGCATGCGCTTTATCTGCAGCATTTCTCCAGTCTGAGAAGATCAAGCAGACGCCACATGTACAGTGTAGCCCAGACAGGCAGATGACACAGTACTGTTTTGATTTGAAAGTCAGACTTCTGCTAAAATTCTTTTCCTCTGTCAGTGGAGCTGATCTAGACTTTCCATTGCAGTCTTTAACTGCGAGTCTACTTGCTACAAGGGTCTTTTCTCCAAAGCAGCTCTCAGACCCCTGCCACGAAATGGTAGATCCACCAGCCCTGTACAGGTTCCTCTCCCTCATCTGTTTCTCCTCTGAAATTCCATTGCTGTGAAGCAAGTGCAGGAGCCTCTCCTTGGTGCTCACACAAAGGCAAATGAAAAGGCTTTTCTTCCTTTTACTATCCCACACCTTAATGACGTGCAATTGCAACCTTGGTCCTGCTGGAATGAAGACTGCCAGTGCCACAAGTTACTGGCTTGCTCCCAAGAAATATGCAAATGATAAACGTGGGTTCTTGAAATGAAGAACTTTGAAATAAGATGTTGTCAGTAGATTGTAATGTATTTAGTCATTTGGACTGACATAGGTTCTGGGTTGTAGCTTGCTGGTAAGGGCAAAGTCTTGTCCCTTACAAAAATCCTTAAAATAAAATTTATTTTAAAAGCATGAGGTCATCTCGTTCTGTGGAAAATTCAGTTCATTTGTCTTCTCTGCTGCAAGGTGTGCATAAATCAGACTGTGTTATGATAGAGGTGCTCACTGAAACAAATTCCTAATAAAAGAATAAACATGGAAGCAATCCATCTGTACCTCCACATTCCTCAGTGAAGCCTTGCTTGAATCACAGCCTGGAAGGGAACTGGTGGGGTTGATGGGGGTTACCACTTGCTAGTAAGCACTGAGAAATGAGGAGATATGTTCAAGTTAATTCTGTTTCCCAAAAAGTAAATCAGATTCCCAGTATACTTTTATTTTGCCAGCCAAGCTAATCCAGCCCCCACAGGTCTTTGCTTTTAAAAGCTGGGGCACTAATGCAGTGTGGAAAGCTCCTTTCATTTGCTCAGGTGTGTCATCTGGTCTTGTTGGTTGCAGTATAGTCTTGAATTTAGCTGTTGAAGCTGGCAACCCTGTGTATTTTTAAATACCTTTGTTAACCTCCTTCCCTGCTTCCTCTTTTCTCTGCTTCCAAGAAAATCCTGCTATCAAAAAAACCCCACCTCGTAGCATGTCCAAATACAAGCATGCCATTCTATCTAGGTTAAATTTTGCATAGGCTTTGCCTGGGTCTGTGTCTGGACTGCAGTCTGTCTTATCCAACCAGATTATATTTAAATAACACTTGATAAATGGATACGTATGGCAAATGTCAAGAGCTTACAAGGTATTCCTTGTAAGCCATGGAGGAAGCATAGGAGAGGCTTGACCAGTTTCATCCACATTTCCAAGTTATTGATCCTAAAAATTAAATTGACTGCAGAAAAGTGCTTAGATTTGAGAGTGGGGTGATTGAGAAAGAAGAGAAAAGTGGTTGTCCTGTAGGGAAGAGGAGTTACTCTAAAGGAGCCTTAGCATAGAATTGTACTTCTTATACTGGTTTCTGTAGTCCCTTTTGCTTTAATACTTCTAAAGCTCAATAGACAAACCAGGAATTCTTGCAAGAGTGGTGTTTTTTCCATCCAAGGATGGGAGAGCTTGTACACAGAGAATTGATTTGCCACTGGTGCACAAGTCCACATCAGAGCTAAGAGTGGGCCCAAAATTCAGGCTTTTTTTGCAGTGTGCTAGCTCTTAAGCATTATATTGGACTTGTGTGAAGAAGGAGTAGCATGGAACTATCTCTCCTCCCCAGTGTAGCTGCAGTGCTTCCTGCATTTTGACAACAAAGTGAATCCTCTAGAATAAATTCCAGGAACCTTATTTCAGTTGTTCTGGAGACAGTGATTACAGAATGAGGGGAAAGTTGTGGTAGCAACGAATGCCTTGTCACTGTCTGAAAGCTGCCTTGGCTTGTCTGTGCCTTTCCTGCCCTGTATCATGAGGACTCAGGCAAGGTTTGATGCATGTTTGGTCTCCATGCATATGATCTGAACTGCCAGGAAGAATACACAGTACTTACCCAAACTTCATGCCCATCCTGGGCTGTTCTTGAAAAGGCACTGCCAGCATTAAATGGCTGCTGTTAGAGAAAACAGATTTTTCTGATGTTTCACTGCCTGCTCATCTGCTGCTGCTCTGTGTATCTTGTTTTCCCACAAGGGCCCCTGTGTTGAATGATTTGCATTTGCCCTTGCAGTCTGGGGCAGGTACCTGGAAGAGGTAGTCTGGAACCATGATGGGAAAAGGAGGAGGCTGTGGCCTGGGGTTTGCTGGTACACTTCGTGCTTCTTCACTCATGTGAGTTGTCTAGAGGAGCCACCACAGACCCTCCAAGGTGTCCTTTGTGCCATGTCTCTGTCCTTGCTGGCTCTTGCAGCTCTGGCACATCAGTGCCTGGCCCTCAGCACCGAGGTGTGACTGCCAGCTGGGCATGAATCGTGCCTCACCAGTCCTTCCCTTAGTCGGATCTGCTGGTGCACTTCCAGCCATGCCTCATAGTACTGAGAAACCTTTCAGAAGCAGCATCTGTATGGGGTAGGGAGTGTGGAGGGAGAGAGAGGGGAGGGTTGTGTAAACTGTCTCTAAATAAAGATTTGCTCCCGCTGTCTGTGGTTAATATTGATTTAACATATTTTTGCTACAACTCAATTTAGTCTTTACTCTCATCCAGCTGTGGGATCTTTGGTTTGCAATTGCCTGTGTGATTAATCCTTTTGTGCGTTTCGTTCATTGTATGCATAGTGTCAACTCTCACCTAGCACATCACATGCTGAAAAAATCCAGAAACCTGCCTTGTTTTCATTTGCTCTGTTGCACATACATATCAGTGTATTGTTTTTGGTGTTTTTTTTTTTTTCCCGAACAAAATTTTCCATGGAAACAATGCTGTAGTGTTAAACTTACATCCCTCCTTCCTTCCCCTTCTCTCACACCCTTCCATCCTTCCTAAACCCGTTAAAGGTATACATAATCATTTGGCTTTCCTGGCCGACTGCCATATTTTTTACATGAACAGCAAGGCACAACATTACCTGTGAGCCTTATAAAGGTCTTATTCATCTGACAGGCTTGTGCAGCACTCGGCGTGGAGAGGAGGAATACATGCAAACAGAGCAGGAGGAAATACTGAAGGTGTGCTTATGAGAGAAACTACGATGGGCACGGGACGTTGGGTGAGGGTTTGTTTGAGTTGAGGCCCTCTTTGTGTACTTTCTACTGACTGATGATGGCGAGTGCTCACCCCAGGTACCACCCTCAACTCTGCCACATACGTGCACATTTGTGTCTATAGATCATTGTCCCCATCTTGTCCTGTCAGCTCTGACCACTGTCCTGTGCCTGCTGGGCAGGGACTATATCCTCCTGCTGCCTCTCGTGCTTGAGGGAGGTGGCAGTGGGACATGATGTCTGACTTCATGTGCACAGTCATGCTTGTGCATCGGCATTCATACAGGACAGTAACATTTGTTGTGTTTTACTCCTCCTTTTTTTGCTCAAATAAATAGGGGATCATATGGACAGGAGAATAGTTTGTGGCAACTTTCTGTTCCTATGGGTATGCACATCCTGCACAGGTTTATCTTGAAGTTTGACATTCTTTATGCTGAATTATTAGTTGCACATTTTTGTTGGTAGTTTTGAGAAAAGTTCTTGCAATTTTTTTGTCTGTCCCTTTAAAGAAAGCCAAAGTGGTATAAATTAATCTAGAGCTGGTATGAAGGTGCCTGTATGAATTTAGTGTCTTGTCTGTAATGAATTTAATCAGTGTAAGTTTTATGTGAAGGACAAGACCTATTGAAATTAAATGCTCAACACTCCTCCTGTGTTCTGCTCTGCTCTCAGTGTTTACATGCAGCTGACCCTCATTTGAAGATCAGTGAGATTTTCTTGCTTGCAGAGAACATGATTAATTAACTGAGGGGCAGTAATTCTGTAATCAGTAACCAGTGCAGTGTTAACAGCCCAGATGAATCAGCCTGCTTGTGCATCCACAAAAGCACCATCATGGGCATTTCTTCTTCCACAAAGGGAGCCTGTGCTGGTGCTCTTGGGCACGGAGTCCATTTCTGGAAGGGGCAGTGAGATTGTGTTATGAAATGCCCGAGGCAGACACTGGCTTTGCCAATGGGAAGCTGGGCCTGAGTCTGAAGCTCTGCAGTGATGCTTCACCCCTCTAGTGTGAGCTCAAACTTTGATGGAGGAGTATTTTAATTTGAGGAAAAGTGATTAAAAGAGCTGTGGATTTCTCTTCCCCTCTGCCAGAAAAGAAGTATCATCTAGCTAGGGTAGCATGTGTCCCACCTTTTCATGTCAGTGCTCCTCTCATGCTCTGGAGGAATAAACTGGGCTTAATGCATGATTCCGTACTACAAGATGGTGATGTGCAGGGAGTATGAAGAGGTCCTTGATGGATACAGCTCTGCTGTCAGAGCTTTGAGTTCTCTGGTTCCCTTGGTAGACCTCCCCTTGGTCCTGGGCATGGTGGCTTTACCATGCTGCAGTGGCACACAGCTTTGCCAGGGTAGGGTGTGATGCCTGAGATGAACCTAAGGCATCAGACTTGTGGTCAGTTTGGTGTACAGGTAGTCCTGTAACAGTATGGATTTGGTCCTACAGTCATACTTTTGCCATGGCTGTTTGAGGTAGAACAGGAAAACAGTGTAGGTTGCCTCCCCTCCCACCCCAGGATCTGGCCAGCTGTAGTTGTGGGTTAAATCCTCAACAGACAAGGGGAGGCTGTGCTTTTTTAAACACAGAGTGTTAGATAATATGAGGCTGTAGAGTTTTTTGAGAAGCAGTTATGTATTTCTTTTTCCTTTAAAAACAGATTAATTTTTTTCCACAGAAGTCAGTGGTGCTCTGTTGCTATAAAATCCTATTAAGAAAGATCATACTTAAACTCTGGCTTCTGGTATTAGTGGGGTTTTCCAGGTCTTTCCTAAGATTGTGTTCCTGTTGGTATGTCAGTAACACAGATGAGCATTTAGAATCTCATGTTGTTTAAGAAGCCTCGAAGGTATTTTCCACTGGATAAGGTCTGTTTTTGAGAACATAATGTGTTTATCACAGGTTATCAGATCAAATCCCTTATAATTTTCTCAAAAAAAAAAAATTTCTTTTAGAATAAAATGGCATTGAGAAAAGAATTTGAGTGTTTCCTAATATAGTGCCCCTTAACCTATCTGTCAAAGTATTTTTTTCCTTGTAATATGTATTTGCATACTGTCTAAGTGCTGAAGTGCATTTTCCTAGTGTTATGGCTTGCATGAAATGTAACTCAGAAAAAGCTCAGCACACCTTCTACAAAGGCTTAATATAAGACTTAAGCACTACTCAGAGTTTAATGTAAGCCCTGTTTTGATGGGCTGAAGTAGGATACCTGCTGGCTTTTTGCACAGTGATTAATTTCACCTCTGAGGCTGGAGTCACAATTGATGTTGATAAGGGGATGGCTTACAGGGAAAGCAGGCAGCATGAGGACAAGTATGGAGGCCCTGCCTTCAACTGGATATGGTAAGAAGTGTGGTGGGCTAAATTTGACATGGCTTTTTTATAGCTTGTGATATATAGGAATGGGTAGGGTTGTGAAAATAGAAATGAAGGCCTGTTTTCTGCTTTCTAATGCTTAGAATGCAGCAATAAACAACAGTAAGAAAGTCAAAGGTATGGATGAGAAAGTGTCAGAGTAAGTCTGGGAATCTCCTGAGATGCCGAGCCCAATCCCCAGCGACTGCAGGCACCTGAGTCTTTCCATAAACTCATAAAACTTTAAGGCTCCATCTTATTAGGTGAGTTTGGCTCCTCTATGCAAATAAGCTCAGTTAACACATCCTTGTCTTCATGCCTCAGACCTCATTAATTTGAGGCAATTTATTTAGGAGACCAGTAAGAGGTGTAGTTAGGAAAGAAGTAAAAGGGCCAAGATACTCAGTTTAGTGGGTGGATTTTGTGAAAAATTTTGCAGAGTTGTAGATTTCTTTCTCATATCTAGGGAAACAGGAAAAAAAAAAGATGGGAAGAGAGAAGACACAAAAAGAGAGTAAGTGAAAGATGTAGGAAAGTGGTGTGTGATTTTTCAGTCCATAAAAACAAAGATGAGAAGACTTAAATTTTTAATTCCATTTGCAGAATATAAATACCATGTTGAAGGGGAGGGGGCTTTTAATTCACTGATTATAGCTGGAAACTCAGGCACAGTCTCATGAAAGCTGATCTTGGAGCAGAAGCCAGCACTGTGGGGCACTTGTGTAATATGTGACAGCCAGCAGATACAGAAAGCCAACATCTGTTTCATTGCCCAGCACCCACGAGCCAGCTTCATGCTTGAAGAACAGGCCAGGGTCTGCATGTATATGGTAAGACTTTTAAATGTCACTGGCAATGGGGAAGGGAACATAGCTGAGGCTTCTGTGTCACCTCCATGGAGTGGTACCAAAATGGGGAGCATGCACCCCAAGGGATGTGCAAAATAATCCATTAGAGTGCAGAAAGACAATACTTCTGTACCTCTAATTAAAACAAAATAAAAGGATTAATACATCTTTATCTCATCCTTTCTTAATTTCCATTTTTGTATATGCTTTATAATGTACATAATTTGTTAATAATGTACTACATGTATATAATTATAAATAAGTACTTACCCATACATTGGGGGGATGTGATCAGAAATGTTCTACTGAGAAACAGGAAAAATAACTAATTGATAAGATACAGTATGATGAGTTGGACAATGCATGTTTTAATGCAGATCTACAGTGTGCTGTGGACATTACTTCTCTGAAAGTCTTGCACAGGGATGTTCATCCATGAGAGAAGGACAGAGCTAAAAGGACTTCTTCAAACTGTTTTGGGATATGGCTGAGCACAGCAGTGAAACTGGAATGTTGGCATTGTCCATTTCTACATCTGGTTAAAGCATTATAAAGGAGAGGGCATTGGGAACAAGACCAGTGTTGTCACAGTAAATTTAAGAAGTATGTTCAATCACTTATTTGGTAATTAAGAAGTAATCTTCATGTTTCCCAAATTATTCACATACTTCACCTTCAGTCACTCTACTGCCTCTATACAGCAAGGGCAAAATCCTTATATTGCCTTTACGATGTTTAAGCCTTATTTCTGCTTTCCAGAAATCAGATTTTGTCAGTCCTTCTAATGCTCTGCAATACTTTTTTATTCTAGCAGTACAGCCAATTAACACAACCATATCAAATGAGATTACTTGCAGAGTGGGTCTGATCCAAACCCCACTGTGGTCAGGGGAGGAACTCCCATGGTCTTCAGCATATTTGCTACAAGGCCCAGGATAAAAAGCTTGTTGAAATAGGGTGGTTGAATGAATCCCTATCCCTTTTCAATAGATTTGATTGAGCTGTGCTAACAATTTTTTCCCAACTGGGAAAAAACAGGTAACAGCATGTTTGCATATGCGCTTGTGCTCCCCTCCTTCCTTTTCCCCTCCTCCCTGCGTGCACATGTATTTAGCACAGAGGCAGACGCGTGGTTGTGTCAACTCACTGACATGAAGCAGCACATCTCTGATAAAACTGGGACTCTGTTTGATGTAGTTGCAGTCAAATGTATTTGATTTGAATAAGAGATTTTTTTGAAATCTATTTTTATGCAGATTTTTAAAGCCTGCAAGGTAATGAGTCAATAAGACAGCTATTAACACTTCAATCTTTCTGATACCCAGGGTAAGAGAAAGCGATGGATGAGATCTGGCTGTTGTAGATTTAGCCAGCTTTTTCATGCTTGGGTTCAGTTAGCCCTGGTTTTATATGCTGAGTTTCGTGTTTGAGTAGTTCAAGATTTTTGCAAATGTGAGGTTCAGCTACATGAAAGACTGTTTAGGTGTGCTGAGATGTGCATCCTTCCTCCACCTCCACCTTTATATTTCTCTTATAATGTTTGTTTTTTGAGAGAATCACACAATAACTTTCACTGACCTTAAAAATCATGTGAGAGGACTGCTGCTCATGACTGTCCTCGTGTTTTCTCTGTATTGATCACAGCAGGCTTGAATAATGAGCTTCAATTTCTCTCTTTAGTGTAGGCCATGGAAACACTGCGTCCAATTATTTGAAAGAAAAAAAAACATAGAAAACACTTGATTATATATTTTAGAAAGAAATTTTCTTTTTTTTCATGCATGGTCCTGGCATAAATGACAGACACTAAATATTTTGTTTATTTTGCTTGCCCCTTTCAGGGTATGATCTTAGTTATACTCACTGAAAGTTGCCTGTGTACAAACACAGGATGCTATTGAATGTATGAAGTGTGCCTAACATTCACATATTTATGAATACTACATGTTCAGACTCACTAATTATACATGACAGTGCAGATAATTAGGGGTTCGTGTAGGCACACACTTGGTAAAATGGTACAGACAGTTGTGAGTTTCAGCTGTGTGAAAATCGTGTCTCTATTCTTCAAATTACAGTTTTTGAAGGCTAAAGAAATTTTATACACAGAGCAGGTAGGGCAAACCCAGCAGTTCACTTGTTGCCTTGCAGACATGCAGCAGACAGGCAGCAGACTGCTTCCTGC